>NW_011500069.1:161172-185849 GCF_000495115.2 Populus euphratica
TAATAATAATAATAATAATAATAATAAAGAAAAAGAAGGAGAAGAAGAAGAAGAAGATGAGAACTTTGAGATGGAATATTAATGTAACGATTAAACAATGATAATAACAAATGTCAAGGTTAGAGGTTCCACTAATGGTATATCAAACAAGTATAGTATAAACTCTTATTATTGAATTGGAAACCACACACAAAGGAGGTTCCAATCAGATTATATATTGTTAACATGATTACATTAGTCATCTTATTCAATTAATGCTAATACTTGTAAATCTCGTCAAGCATTCATGATTATAACTTATGTTAACAATAAATCAAGTTCCTTTCATAGCTCAGGTGTCGGTTATACCATACATTATGGGCTATGAAAGTGCCAAGCATTTGTTGTACCAAGTGTTATACAACATAAATCAAGATTAGTTATTTAACAAGCAAAGTATTAAAGAGTGAACAAGATAACAAATATAAAACATGTTAGTATCAAACATTAAAGTCCATATTAAGTTTACATTATACTTATTCTTACACCATTAGTGTAACCTTTTCACCTTGACATAATTAACTTAGCTAGACATAATGAAAGAAAGCAAAATAGATAAACAAAATAAGAACATAAAAGTTAACTAAGTAAAGGAAAGGAAATGAAAGGCATAAACTTAATATTAATGAAAACAAAGCATAAAAAATACAAAGAGAGAAAGGAAGAGCATGATCTTGATCTGGACACCAAGATGCCTAAATGCATGGCAAATGCCTCCTTTTATAGGCCAAAAATGGGAACTATTGATTTGATGACTAATTGATAAGTGGGTGGCCAACTTTTGACTTGGTGATAATCCTTATCTTCTCTTGTCTGCCCAAAACGTCATTGATAACGTCAAAATTGGAGCCAGTTGCAAACATGAAAGTTGTAGGCAATTGTCTCAGCTTTCTTGTGTAAAACATTCAGCTCATTTGGACTTCTAGAACTCCAGATATGGCCAAAATACCGAACAGTGCTCGGGCTGGAAGACAGATTCGGGCTTCTTTGTTGTTGCTACAATTTGGACTTGATAATGGCCTTTTTAGATCTTGGGCTCCATATGAAAGTTGTAGGCCTATGTCTTACCTTTCCATCCATATAAATTGGACCTAAATCTGAGATATATAGCTCTAGATATGACCCAATTACCGAACAGTATTCTGGTTTGGATTGCACCGACATCTCTTTTCTAAGTTTGGCCATCTCTTTATCTTTGCAATTTAAGTTCTTCAAGTCATCAATTAATCCTTTCATTTATGTGATAGGCCTGCATTAAAAATAGACATTTACCACAAATTAAATGTATCTTATATTATTAGATATATTATTATAAAACATGCTTTGGTTAAGGAGTTATTGATACTTCAAGTGCAAAATGATGATATAAAACCATGATAAAAATGCACTTTTAAGTACTAATCAATGAACACCATCAGATTAAAGCTTTTTCCTTTTTCATTAAAAGATAAAACTAAAACATGGCTACAAAATTTGAGACCAGGATCCATTCATGCTTGGGATGAAATGCAACAACAGTTTTTGAAGAAGTTTTTCCCATCTCACAGAACAAACTCTTTCAAAAGACAAATCATTACTTTCACTCAAAAACCAGGAGAAACATTTTACCAATGTTGGGATAGGTATCGAGACTTGCTTAGTACTTGCCCTCATCATGGTTTTGAAACATGGAGATTGGTTTCACATTTCTATGAAGGGTTAACACCTACAGATAGGCAAATGGTTGAATTGATGTGCAATGGAAGTTTTGAAGATAAAGACCCTGATGAAGCAATGGAGTACTTAGACTTGTTAGCTGAACATGCTCAAAATTAGGACACCGCGGGTACTTATGAGGCACCGAGTACAACTCAACCTCATACATCTAGTGGAGGTATGTACAACCTTAGGGAAGATCATGACCTTCAAGCCAAGTTTTCATCTTTAGCTAGAAAAGTCGAGGCATTAGAATTGAAAAAGAGTGGTCAATTAAAATCTGTTGAAAACATTGTGTGTCAAATATGTGAAACAAATGAACACTCAACCAATAATTGTCCAACCTTGCCTTCTTTTAAGGAATGTCTCCATGAACAAGCCCATGCTTTAAACAGTCTCCAAAGGCCCAACTACAACCCATACTCACAAACATACGACCCTGGTTGGAGAAATCATCCAAATTTTAGTTGGAAGAGTGAGAACAACAATGCACAAACTTCACAACCACCATTTCAAGCCCACCACAATTTCCAAAATTCTCATGGATATGCACCTCCTTATGCTCCACCTCCTAGAAGAAATCTTGAGGAAACATTGCATGCATTCATTGAAAAGCAAGAGATAATTAATACTCAACTTGCTCAAAACATGATAGATTTTAAAGATACTTTTGCTAAATTAACATCTTCTCTTAGTTTCCAAGAGAAAGGTAAGTTTCCATCTCAACCACAACAAAATCCCAAGGGGCAATACAATGCAAATGCAAGTAGTTCCGGAAGCCAACACATGGATCAAGTCAAATCAGTCACTACTCTGCGCAGTGGTAAGGTTATTGAAAAACCCTCTCTTGAACCTTATGAGAAAGATGATGAGTCAATCTCTGAGGGTAAGGAAGGGGTTGAATCTGAAAATTGCAAAGAAAAGACTGATTCTCCGCCAGCACTTCCATTTCCTCAAGTCATGACCAAACAAAGGAAAGTCAATCACAACTCTGAAATTTTTGAAATTTTCAAACAGGTAAGAATCAATACACCTTTGTTGGATGCTATTAAACAGGTTCCTTCCTATGCTAAATTTTTGAAAGATCTATGCACTGTGAAGAGGAAACTGAATGTGAAAAAGAAAGCCTTTCTAGCCGAACAAGTAAGTGCCATTCTTCAAAACAATAATGCTTTGAAATATAAAGACCCTGGTTGTCCTACAATTTCCTGCCTCTTTTACTTGCCGATAGATCTGTAAAAGTGCTTAGAGGAATAATTGAAGATGTGTTAGTACAAGTCGATAAATTCATTTATCCTGTGGATTTTATTGTCTTGGACACAGAACCTGTTGAAGCATGTAATTCATTTCCTGTTATTTTAGGACGTCCATTTCTTGCAACCTCTAACGCATTGATTAATTGTAGGAATGGACTGATGAAGTTATCATTTGGAAACATGACATTGGAGATGAATATTTTCAACATTTGCAAGCAACCTGGAGATGATAATGATTTACAAGAAGTAGATCATATTGATGAATTAGTTTATGATCAACTTGAATCTACTTTAAGTAAAAATGAGTTACATGAATCTGAAGATTTGCAAATGATTTATTATAAGGAAGAAATCATGGATGAAACAAGCACCGAAAATGTTGATGCGAATCTTTTGTCAACAGTGACAATAGATTCGACATCTGACATCACACCAATCGATGATTACTTTCCTAACGAATCCTTACTTTCTCTTAGTCCAATGCCTTGGTATGATAAAAATATTAATTTTCTTGCTCTAGGAGATTTGCCAGCTGATTGGAGTAATCAAGACAAAGAAAAGTTTTTGAACGTAGTGAAGAGCTTTTATTGTGATGACCCTAACTTATTCAAATATTGTCCTGATCAAATATTTCAAAGATTCATTCCCGACAATGAGGTAAGTAGTGTCATTAAATTTTGTCATTCTGAGGCATATGGGGGCCATTTCTCATCAAGAAAGACAACTGCAAAAATCTTACAAAGTGGATTTTACTGGCCCACCATGTTCAAAGACACACATGCATTCTGTAAAACTTGTGAAAATTGTCAAAAAGTTGACACTGGTCAAAAAGTTTTGTTTTATAATTCTTAACTCTATTCATTCCCTAGAGAGCTAAGATCAAGATGGAACAATCCTTATGGGGCCTGTGATATTGAGAATTCAATGAATGACAATGATTTTAAGGAAAATGGACATCGTTTGAAAGCTTACTTTGATAATTTTCCTAGTGAAAATGAATCAACTAGTTTGAATGATCTTGTAGATAAAGGTTGATTATTTTGTTTTTCTTACATTGTTTTTGTGTTTCTTTTTGAGTGATTTTTTGCTAGTTTCTCTCACCCCGGTCAAATGGCGGACAACGGTACTCCGTGACTTAAGTCGGTTCTTTCAGTTTCGCATAATAATTGATATTTGTGTATATATTTGTGCAATTCTTTGAATCTGTCTTCCAATTCTCATTTGAAAATGGACACTAATCTTGAAAAATTAAAAAAGTATTTTCCCGCTCTGCCTCAGAATGCGATTATAAAAATTTACTGTGCTAGATGTGCAAGATTGAGATTGTTAATGAATCATGGAATTCCTGAAGATATTCGCTGGTTGATTGAAGCAAAGGTCCGATTATCAGGTGAGTCCTCTAACTCCTTCATTTCACACATGCCTGGAACAGGTAAAAGCACTTTTGCAAAGAAACGTCGTGCAAAACGACTAGAAGTCTGTCATCGATGTGCTAGATGGACTTGTAATACACAATGTCGTTCTTTAGGAATGGTATCTATAAACCGTAAAGATAAAATACAATTCATTAAGGATGGCCTGAGTAAGGAGTCTTTAGATAATCTTCTATTGACTCTTGAGACGCATCCTAGTGGAGATGTGCATCGTGTAATTCATGATTTATGGCCACTATTTCATAAAGAACATGATCGACTTAGTCTTGGGAATCTAACTAAAAAAGACCCTGTTTGCCAGTTTTTAAGAAAACTGGATGGGAAGCCTATCCCCGACCCATAGAGGGCGTGTAAGCCGTTCTTGAACGTAAAACCAAGGGAAGATGTGAGCCACAATCACAACTACTTGTACATACACATGCTTTTTCAAAAAGTAAATAAATAAATAAATAAAAAGAGAGTGAGAGAGTGTGAGACTCTAGCTGGCCTACATATAGGTGTTATGATTGCCTTTCTCATTTCTCATCTATAAAACCCTCTCTTGCTTCCTTTTATTTCTACTCAACCCATACATTCAACAAATACAGAAGTGTGTAGAAATGGCAAGTTCCTTAGGTCATCAAATAAGAAATATTTGTGTTTTCGGTGGATCTAGTCCTGGGAAAGAAAAGGAGTTTTTAGAATCAGCAAATCATCTTGGTCATGTGCTAGCTAAGAGAAAGATTCATTTAGTGTATGGGGGAGGTAGTCTTGGGTTAATGGGAGGTGTGTCAATAGCTGCATTTTTAGGAGGTAGTCAAGTTTTAGGAGTCGTCCCTGAAGCTTTGGCACAAGGGGACATCATTGGAAAAACAATTGGAGAGGAACTTCAGGTCTCCACAATGTCGGCTCGAATGAATGCAATGTTTAACCATGTTGATGCCTTCATTGCTTTACCAGGTGGTCTAGGCACATTGGAAGAGATCTTTCATATTTCCTCTTGGGCTCAATTGCACATTCACCATAAACTCATAGGTTTGTTAAATGTTAATGGTTATTATGATAAGTTGTTGTCTTTTCTTGATCATGCTGTGGAACAGGAATTTCTAACATCTTCTGCACGACAAATCATAATTTCTGCTGCTACTGCTGAACAATTGATTGACCAACTACAATCTTTTATTCCTGTGATTGATCCTTCCATGAGTCGCATAAATTGGCCATCTAAGGAAAGCCGTAAAAAGCTTAGATTGGATTTGAGCCTTCATTTGTGAATTTTTGTGTCTTTTGGTTTTATTATTGTGTTTTGTTATTTCTTATTTTTGTTTTAGTGTGTTTCAGGTTTGTCGGTGTTCGTTATTTCAGGTGATATCTTCTATACTCTATCTTTCTACCTTAGAACATTGAGGACAATATCTCGTTTTGGTTGGGGGGAGAGGGTAGTAGTTGATAAAAAAAAAGGGTAGTAGTTGATAAAAAAAAAAATTGTTTTTCATTTCATAAAGCATGTGCATAATTGTTGTTACTAGGATGGCAGAGTAAAGGAGTTCTTTTGTTAAAGTGACTCTTGAGACGCATCTTAGTAATCATTCTTAACAAGGTCTATTATAATACTTCCTGAAATATTCAGATTTACAAACTCTCGCATTGTTATCACTTAATTCTGCTCATATACTTATTTAACATGTATTCTTAAACCTTAATTTACACACACACACTTTAACATATGATTGTGGGTTGCATATTGGATTATTACATTATTTATGTTCTTTTGTTAAAGGTAACAACTAAGGGAAAGGGATTGTATATAATTAAGAAAAAAAAAACATGAAAAAAAAAAATGAAAAAAAGAAAAAAAATGATGATAATAAAAATGTAGATAAGTTTGGTTTCGTAGCCTCCCTAACCTAAGTAATTAAGCCCGAAGGGGTGTTTTAACACCTAATACCCTAAAGTCAACTGACTTGGGAGCTATTGGTCCAACGCTTGTTACATGGGTTGAGGAGAAAAGCTTAAGGAAATCAAACATTGCACTATCTACATATCAGTATCTACGACCCGAGTTACTAAGTTCGTAGGGGTGTATTAACACCTAATGCCCTAAGACCAACTGGTCTGAGAGTCATTAGTTGAAAGCTCGTTACATGGGTTAAAGATGCATGATGTTTTTAAATTATATGTATATATATTTAAAAAAAAAGAAGAAAAAAAAAAGACAAAAATAATAATCCCAACCCAAGGAAGTTAACCTTAAACATTAGAACAAAAATTTTATTTTCTTCCAAGAAAAGCCCTATAATTATGTGTTGATACATTGAGCACAAAAGAAAGGTTTATTAATATCTTGTTAAGAGGTATTGAGCAGATATATAAATTTAATGAGAGTTTGTTTATCTGGATAGATTAATGCAAGTTAAATGATGAATACCTTGCTTTGTGGAATTTGCAAATTATTTTTCTATTTTACGCTTTGATTACTAGGGACTAGTAATAAGCTGGTTGGGGGGTGTGATTAGTACTTAAAAGTGTATTTTTATCATGGTTTTATATCATCATTTTGCACTTGAAGTATCAATAACTCCTTAACTAAAATATGTTTTATAATAATGTATCTAATAATATAAGATACCTATAATTTGTGGTAAATGTCTATTTTTAATGCAGGCATATCACATAAATGAAAGGATTGATTGATGACTTGAAGAACTTAAATTGCAAGGATAAAGAGATGGCCAAACTTAGAAAAGATATGTCGGTGCAATCCAAACCGGAATACTATTCGGTAATTGGGTCATATCTAGAGCTATATATCTCAGATTTAGGTCCAATTTATATGGATGGAAAGGTAAGACATAGGCCTACAACTTTAATATGGAGCCCAAGATCTAAAAAGGCCATTTGCAAGTCCAAATTGTAGCAACAACAAAGAAGCCCGAATCTGTCTTCCAGCCTGAGCACTACTCGGTATTTTGGCCATATCTAGAGTTCTAGAAGTCCAAATGAGCTGAATTGTTTACACAAGAAAGCTAAGACAATTGCCTACAACTTTCATGTTTTCAACTAGCTCCAATTTTGACGTTATCAATGACGTTTTGGGCAGACAAGAGAAGATAAGGATTGTCACCAAGTCAAAAGTTGGCCACCCACTTATCAATTAGTCATCAAATCAATAGTTCCTAATTTTAGCCTATAAAAGGAGGCATTTGCCATGCATTTAGGCATCTTGATCTCCAGATCAAGATCATGCTCTTCCTTTCTCTCTTTGTATTTTTTGTAATGTTTATGCTTTGCTTTCATTAATATTAAGTTTATGCCTTTCATTTCCTTTCCTTTACTTAGTTAACTTTTATGTTCTTATTTTGTTTATCTATTTTGCTTTCTTTCATTATGTCTAGCTAAGTTAATTATGTCAAGGTGAAAAGGTTACACTAATGGTGTAAGAATAAGTATAATGTAAACTTAATATGGACTTTAATGTTTGATACTAACATGTTTTATATTTGTTATCTTATTCACTCTTTAATACTTTGCTTGTTAAATAACTAATCTTGATTTATGTTGTATAACACTTGGTACAACAAATGCTTGGCACTTTCATAGCCCATAATGTATGGTATAACCGACACCTGAGCTATGAAAGGAACTTGATTTGTTGTTAACATAAGTTATAATCATGAATGCTTGACGAGATTTACAAGTATTAGCATTAATTGAATAAGATGACTAATGTAATCATGTTAACAATATATAATCTGATTGGAACCTCCTTTGTGTGTGGTTTCCAATTCAATAATAAAAGTTTATACTATACTTGTTTGATATACCATTAGTGGAACCTCTAACCTTGACATTTGTTATTATTATTGTTTAATCCTTACATTAATATTCCATCTCCAAGTTCTCATCATCATCTTCTTCTTCTCTTTCTTTATTATTATTATTATTACTACTACTACTACTACTACTACTACTACTACTATTATTATTATTATTATTATTATTATAGTTATTATTGTTATTGTCATTGTTGTTATTATTGTTCTTACTATTATTATTGTTGTTGTTATTATTATTATTGTTGTTGTACTATTGTTGTTTATAATTTGTACAATTAACCTCCTTGTGGTTCGACCCCGGTCTTTCCGGGTTATTTATTACTTCGACACTCCTGCACTTGGGAGAAGACATCAATCTTTTAGTCGTGTCAATAAGTTCATCTCTTCCGTCCCTTAAAAGTTTTTCTAAGTATGAGATCCTCCTTCTTGGTCCACTTATTAGAAAAATTTACTTAATATGAGTTCCTCCATGATTCCCCTTTATATGATTATAAGTTTTTTTTAACCATGGTGTATGCCCTTACACATAAGGTCTCTGGTATATTACTAGGGATTTCCACATCTCTTCTCATATAAAGAAAATTCAATAAACTCATTATACAAGGTATTTTTACAAAGTCTTTGTGTATAAAATATCATAAAAAATTAAGGGTTGCTAATAAACTCAAATTTAATAGGCTTGAAAAACTCCTTAATAACCTAAAAATCCTTGGTCTCATGCAACATACTTGAGCTCGACTCCAATGGGCTTAGCCTTGGAGAAGAACCCAATGTCATGGCCTCAACTTAGAAGAAGGCCTAATACTCATGGGCTAAACCTAGGATAAAAGCCTAGACTTATAGGCTCAACTATATTTTAGATATTACTCTCCCTACACCCTTAGGTGTATAAAAGTCCTTTAAGGCCTATCATATTTTCATTGACATTAATGTTGTGTAAGAGATAATGTATAAAAGTAATTTAAAAACCTACCATATTTTCATTAACATTAATGTGTGTAAGAGACAATGAATAGAATTTTTTAATGTCCTACCATATTTCTATTTCATTAATACATATGTTAATGATATTTTTTCTTATTAAAACTATCAAGAAAAAATTACACTTTAGTCACTCATCCCTATAAAAAGACAAGACTTATGGGCTATAGATATACTATAAATCTTTCAAGCTCCAAGTTCGCAATCTCTATTCTCTATTGTATAAATAGTTTTAAAGCATCTCTATCTAAAATATGATTGTCTTTTCTCTAAAAAACAATTCTTACTTAAGCATTTGAGAGTCTTTAAATCTATTAAAGAGGATCTTCTGTACGTATTAACCACAAACCATCTTGGTTTACCAGGTACCAAACATCACCCACCTTGACTAGAAATAATAAATCAAATTGTTAAAACTAAGAGATTAATTACTTATCCAATACATAAGCTTTTCTTCTAAGTTGGATTTTTTTAGACATCATTAAATGGGCTCTTCCTTTAATTAAATACAACTCTAGCTATAATTATACTAACACATATCAATAGAGCTTTCACTATATATTTGTGGCTCTCTCTCTTTTTCTAAATATTAGACACATATTTTATCTATAAAGTATACTAAATATTGACTTGCATATCAAAGTGGCGAACCCTTTAGCGTAATTAACTTTTAATGTTTCAGCTTAATGGATATAAGACTTTGAAGACACCAACATTATTTCCCACCCTTTCAGAAAGATTGAATTATTGAGACATTCATAATAATGGATGATAAAAATAAATAGTTATTTGTTGGTTGTGAGTGTTGATTGCAAATTACAATACAAGAAAGTAAAGAAAAGGCCAAAATAAACTCATAATTATTAATTCTTAAAAACACATTTTATATGAAAGGTTAATTTAGAGAGATATGTATATTAAATGGATAAACATGATTATTTTTTAAATAAACATGAAAATTAATTTATGTTTTATATTATACCTCTAGTTATTTTAAAAGTGAGGATAAAAGATGAAAATTAAGAATAATTCTTTTTGTGTTTGAGTCCATTTAAAAAGTTTTTTTCCTTTCCATAAAAGTATCCTTTTATGAAATTATTAGAGAAGTTATTAGTTTTCTATGCATTGAACTTCTAGTAGCTTTATTATATCCTAGAAGTATTTTTTTTTCCATTAACATATTAGAAAACTATATTGATAATACAGACAACTATCACTCTAAAGATAAAGATCCTTTCTAACTTTAAAGTCACACAGATTCCAAGCTTTTTCTGATTATATGTCATCAACATGAATATCAAGCCTAATAAAATCTAGGTGTCTAAAATCTCGAGCATTATCATGTTTTAAATTCTAAGCTCCCTAGAGTTGATGAAAATAGTAAAAATGTATAAAAGGTGTGTTCTCTCTAATATTTATTATGAATTAATGTTTGAAAATTTTCATTTACATTGTCTAATAGTTTTTTAAACTTTATATCTTTTTTCTAGTTTTGGAACAATCTTTCTTTTTCTATCTTGTTGGTTTTTTAAACTCCTTTTCTGCTAGTTTTTGAATTGTTATCAGTTTTTAGAATACTCTCTTTTTTGTTGTTGGGTTTTTAAACTCTTTGGTAGATAGATTTTAGAAAATCTTCTCACAAAAAAAATAAAGGTGTCGTACTACTAAACCTAAGTTCTTCCAATCCATGTTTAATTGGTTTTCTGGGTTTTGTTTTATATTTTTGTTTATAGTATAAAATTTTTTTATTTCAGATATTTTCTTATTCTTCTTTGATCTATAAATACCATTTATAACTGCATATAAGCTCACAAATGTTCTAAGGGATAGTGTATGGGATAAATATTATTTAGGATAACAGTAAATAAGTGGCATATGTTGTGCCGCGAGCCGACCTAAATTTTTCACAACATAAAAAAATAATATTCATATGATGATAGCCTTTTCAAATAAGCAAGAAAGATTTGAGACATGAGTCATTAATTAGACTGCATTCAATAAGTTTGGTTAATGTAATAATATGATTTCAAAAAATAAGGCATTGATAGTAAATAAAGCAAACAAATAAAAATTGACAATAATTAACTATAAAAAATGAGTTACCAATATTATATTCGGGAGGAAAAGAAAGAAAAACTCGTTAGAGAGTCACTAGTGATTTGCCATAGATACCACCTCACCACAAAAAAAAAAGCTCACTAAGACAATTCCAACACTATTATGAAACGCGACATCAAAAGAGACTGTATGAGTTGTTAGAGCAACGACCTAGAAAGTAAACAAGACAAAATATCATGAATTAAACATCTCATACTTATAATTAATTAATTAATTAAATCAAATTAAAAAAATTCTTTTAAAAAAGCTAAATTTAACAAAGAATAATAAATAACACAAACTCTAAACAACCTGTGTTATTTTTAAAATTAATAAAATATCCTATAAAAAGAAAATAAAAAAATAAAGTTGTCCAATATCCAATCAAATAAATCCTAAAAGAAAAAAATAAAAAATCATGATCTTAAAAAAAAAAAAAACTAAGCAAACCCTAGCAAATCTATAAAACCTAAGCTAATATTTCAAACTCATAATTTGTGAAATTCTAAACTTAGGCTCGATCAAAAAACTCAATTCTCAATCAATTAATAACAATAAAAAAAATACAAATCAAATCTAACATGTGAGAAAATTAGATGATAAAACAATAAAAATTAAGTTTTATAAATTATTTTAAATAAAACAAAACGTAATAAAAAAAGACCAAATCTAAAGAAAAAATAAATTGAATGCTTTCTCTAAAAATTTAAAGAATCAAATTCAGAAATCGATGAGAAGAAAGAAAAGAAAAGAAAAAAAAAGTTGTCGGCTTCAAATCATAGGGTTATTAGCACACTCTTTTCCCAATGATGCTGGGGAGTCGAGAGGATTTGAATTTTACTTTAAAAACCACTGTTTCACCACCAAATGCTTCCTCAGGAACTGTCTTAAGAATATGGGCATGTCTCACACGCCAACCACTTTTTAGTTTTAAATAATATTTTATATTTATAAAAATATAAAATTTATCTTAGTTAACTTGATAATAACTTAAAAAAAGATGAAAATATGAAAAAACCCCTAGATACCAACATATAAATTTTTGCATTTAAAGATAGTTTAATCATTTTTGTATGCTTTAAAAAGTGAAAAATATAGGAAAAACCCTTAAATGCTAGTTTAAAAGTTTTTACATTTAAGAATAATTTAGTCATTACATTATGTTTAAAAAAATTAAAAAACCAATCTGCCCTTATTACTCTAACAATGACTTAGGAAAACCTACATCACCCATAATATCAAGTTAAATAAGTTTCTTGTAAGGATAAAGTAGTCATTTTATTGTTCCAATCCCTTGGTATACAATGAAAAATTTAGTTTTATGTTTTTTTTTTAATTTTTGTGGAAAATAGACATAAGTCCTTTATTGAAGTCATTAGGTGGATTGTATAACCAAGTTAAGTGACACATGTACAACTTTAATAATTTAACCATCTAATCACCAATAAAATTTGTATTTCTAAATATCTTAATATTTAGACAGCATACGAATACATAATTGATGGTATTAGTGATAGAGTTAATTTTCCATAACCAATGTTTATCTTAATTGATTATTTAGACAACGATTACTTATTGTTTGTGTCTAATTATAAGCATTTTCAATTTCAACTTGTTTTCATTAAAAAAAAAAGGGTTTGTGAATCATATTTTCTTATTTGTTTTATATTGTGCTATTGTTTTTTTTTTAAATTTTACTCATTATAAAGAACAATTGAATACTCTTAAGATCACTAATAGTTTATTGTAAAAAAAATTAATAAATAAGAGAATTGGCTTATATTATACAAAACACTAAAAGGCATAGGGAAATTATTGTTCCTCATGACATTATAGCCCATCTCACTATTTACCGTAAACTTTCACAATAATGTTTTTATTCTAAAAAATTTTCTTTCCTATTTAACCTTTATAGAATCAAATTAGAGGCCAATTTAGATTAATTTGTTGGGAAATAATGAGATAAAAAAAATAGGGTACCAAAGTGAAATATATAAAGAAAATGAGTGGTTTTCTTGAAATTTTGGTGAAATGTTCATTAATGGAAATTTTCTAAACTATAAAAATTAGGTCCCTTTAATTTTTGAAATATCATAAAAAAATCAATTTTTGCCCAAAACTTTATTTTTATTATTTTTATGACCCTAGTTTAAGAAGGTCACAACATTCCTAAGATAGAGAAAGAAAATCATTGTTGACAACATTTCAATCACTGAAATAGTCAATTTTGATGTCGACGAGTTATATTCAGTAAGTGAAGTTTCACTTAGGTGTTTTTTCACTTTATAATTTTTTAAAATAGATCTGAACTTGAAAATTTTTTTGGTTTCGAGTTGATTTTTGAATTTTATGTTGTTTTCTAGTTTTTTAATGTTATTAATGGGTTTATCAAGATGTTAATGGTGTTTTCTAAATGTTTTGGATAAAAAAAAGGTTAAAAAAAAGGTTTTTAAATCAATAAACTATAACGTCACTCAATTTTTTTACCACTAAAAAGGCATAAATCTAGACAAATACAAAGGATATGTTACCTTAGTTATTTCTTTTCAATAGAAATTAGGGCTGACAACCCCGTTAGCTTTTAAAAAATAAGAGCATGTGCGAGAGCCTTTCTAAATTGGCTAGGCATGATTGTCAGGGAAAGGGGTACCTGATCTTTTTTTTAATTAATTTTTTATTGATAATGTTTTTAAAATAATTTATTTTCTAATTAATAACTCTTTTTTGTGATTTTTTTATTTTTCTTAATTAGTCTTTTTTAATTGGTAGTTGTTTTTTAATTATTTTGTATACATTTAATTTTTTTATAAATTATATAAATGAAATTTATTTTCAAAAAGAAAAAAAACATTTGTTTTTAGATAATATTTCTAATATGTTCTATTTTTTGTAATAGTGGAATTTAGTGTAATTTTGAGTTGGTTTTCTATATCGTGTTTGAATATATTTTAATTATTTAAATCGTGATGTGTTTTGATATTATAATTTTGTATTGAATTCATTTTAATTCTTGAAAAAAGATTTTTTCACTCACCTGAATTATATTAGATTGATTTATAATAATAATAAAAAAAAATGTGAATGTTTTCTAGTACATGAGATATATATAGATGAATCATCGAAAAGGGTTTCTCCATCTTTGTTGATTTCTAGTGCAAATGATTTTAGTCTATACTTTAAGGGTTTAGGGTTCTTCTAGAACTTAAATATATTTTATTGAAATTAGTCATCTTAGTATTAGAAAACTAAAAAGCACTTCCCACTAGGCTTGGAGTAGGTGCCCTAGGTTGGATGTTTGGTGATTAGGTGAGGTGTGATTTCTAAACAACAACGAGGTGGCGTAGCTTATGTTTTTTCTATTTTTTTATTGAGGTAATTGTTCCTTGGAATGCTTTCTCTTCAACCCCACGCCACTAGCTTTGAATAGACATTACTAAATCATAGTACGCATTACGTTGTGAGCATGATTACAAAATATAAAGAAAATATTTAGATGTTTTAATGTTTTTCTGATAGAAATTTTTTAAATTATATAGAAATTATTTTAATGTAATTTGAAGGGTCTAAAAACAATTTGAATTACTAGTAAAAATATAATTTAACTTATAATAAATATTTAAAATGATATTTTTTATAAATATTAAAATGATAATATATTAAATCAATTTGAGTTACACATCAATTTACATACATGTCATGATTAAAAATAAAAAGCACTTTTTTATGGTTAGCCAAAGATCAAGTATTATAAAATAAAATAAAATAATAAATTCAGCATAGATTAATAAAAAATTAACATAAACTCAAAGTGACACGTCATCAGCTTAACAATATCTGATATTAAAGGACTCAAATATAAAGGAGTCAAATGTTAGTATAATATATAATAGAAGAATCCCAGTAATTATTAATTATACCAGTAGTCAAAAAAACCCGACCAATCAAAACTCAATGGTTAAAAACACTGGACGTGATTAACCTAAAAATAAATGGCTAGGGCTCATTGTGGGTCCTTCTTGAGGTGGTTGGTTCATCCAAATCTTGACAGCGTTCAGCAACGATAATTTCCAATACCCTCAGTAATTTGTTTTTCCTACCGGAGGATGAGGCTATGCACACACACATGGTAGCTGATATGCTTGAAGTAGAAACACAGCAATCATTCAGTCTGTTTAGAAACGAGAGCTAATTTATATTTACAAAAAAAAGATATTTTCAGTCTGTTTAGAAACGAGAGCTAATTTGTATTTAAAAAAATTATATTTTTTATATTTTCTAATTATTATTTTAATATACTGATTTTAAAAATAATTTTTTAAAATAAAAAATATTATTGTAATATATTTTTAAATTAAAAAAACTTAGAATCACAATCATAATTATAACTATACTCTTAAATTCAAACCACACTCTTAAATTCAAACCATAGTTATAACCACACTCTCAAACACGAAAATGATACAATGATACAATGTCATGAAAAAAACAAAAGGCTGCAGAACAATGTGCATTTCTTTCAAGACATCGTATTTATATTCTATCACACAAAAGTACAGACCAATCACTAGCATCCGTGAATGCAATCAGCCTCGAGCAACACACCTTAAAAGAAACATAACAAGATTTTCAAGAAAATACAAAGCAATTTCAGTTCTTTAATTTTTTATTTTTTTCTGGAAGTATACAATACTTCAAAGCTGTAGCTCACATAGGTAACTGCAAGGTTGAACTGCTTCATGGACTACAGCAAAACCCCAGGGATACAGAAGGCAGTCGGAGAAGTAACCGTGATATATTGGCTAGCTTTATACGTAGCCCGGTGTATATATACTTTATGCCTGACCACACTTACTCAAACAAGCCATCCCTTCTTCTAGATAATCATCTTTGCTAATCCAGAACTCAGGTGCATCCTGCATCAAATTATCCACAGGATACAGATTTTATTTCACAACTACACCACCAGAAAAAAGTTTAAACTGCTGTGGGAAAATAGTCACGATCTTTTAAGGTTGAGAGAAAAAGAGATCGAAGCATGCATGTACCTTCATAATTCCTGCAAGAACTGCACCACCAAGGTAGACCATATGCTTTCTTCGTGGTGGATCTTCAATCCTCAATCGAAGTTTCTGTTCACAAGTTATAATGCCAACCCCAATATGTTACTTCTACATCAAGTGTGCCAAAGCCATCACAGACACTTTCATAAATTATTCAAATGAAAAATTAAGTGTTTGGTAATTGTTTCCCTTTTGTACGTCATATTATAAAAGACTTGAACCTTACCTTTAACCCGTCCTTGTTTCCCTTGAGAACTGCATCTAGATAGCGATCCAGTATTTCTTTCTCCAGCCTGGACCATAAATAAATAATAAACATGCAAATAAATCATCCGGTGGTTTCCAGATTCCACACTTGCAAGAAGCACATCCATTTGTGCCAACAGAAAATGATAGAAGCCACTGGGTCCACTACTGACATAGATCATGAAAATCTCTAAAACAAATTTTTAAAAATCCTTGAACATTGTGTGATAATGCAGGGAACCAGATAAAAAGGGGATTGACTTCACACTAAGAAAATCACAATATTAGGAATAATCCTATTGGCAGCCACCATAGGACATCATTTCACATTTTATGCTATTTCCATCATGCATGACATCAGGCACTTGAAAATTTTTATCAGTGTTGACAGAAATTTGTAAACATGAACCTAAAAATGCATGCTAAAAGCAACATAAAACATATCTGGAATGAGTGAGTATTTTATGCAAGAAGAAAGCGAGCTGTGTGAAGGAATTAAAGATATTACCGGCTAGGTAATCCAGGATACATGGTGCTCCCTCCACTTAAGACTATATGCTGGTAGAGCTGCACAGAGAAAGAGAGGGGAAATTAACATGTACTCAACTCGAGTTCAGCCCTTTGAGGAATTCTACATGCAAAGATGGCAAGACTGGGGACCAATATATGGACCTTCCCTTAGTGTTACAGTCTTCAGATTACTTAATAACCAATCTTCTGGACTACAGAGAATATAGACCCCAACCCTATTGCTAGCCACATCCACTAGTTTGTTGTATGAATTTATTGCTTTGTGAGGCAAAGGGATTCTAAAAACACCGTCACAAAATGCTGCAGCAAGTACAGGAGATGATTTGGCATGTGCACAACTAAAATAAAGAAGACAACATACTGGAAAGACTTTTTAGAAGCAAATGAAATAGGAAAAAAGATGAAACATATTCTAATCGGAGAAATCCATCACTTAATATGAGAAATCATAAACTGAGAAAGACAAGTTTTGTAAAGTTAAGTTCTCATGTTAAATAGGTTATAGTTTTAATATCCCCACCCAACAGTTTAACAGGATAATCAAAACCGTTGACTGCATTAAGATATATATATATATCAGGAGTACAATATGGAAAAAATAGTACCATCATACGGTTGTCGATATCCATTTCTTGAATGCAGCGAAAAACCATGTCAGCCATCCCATCACCTTCAACATCTATGAGTTCCTGCAAAAAGGAACCACCTATAACTTTCCAGATCTTAAACCTATCAACATCTTGTTCTAATTGTATGACCTCTTATTGTCTGTCATGATGATTATAAATAAATAAATAAAAACTCAAAAGCCAGAGCTATTATTATGGCAACATGATCAACTACTCTTTTGTTAAATGTTAGCAGTAAAATAGATTAACATGTAATGAGTTGACAATACACAATGTGAGCTGTAACTCTGCATCTTACTACAAGCCCAAAATGATTGTCCCTTGGATAAAATACATATATCAAAAAATTGTCTTATTCACACCATTTAACAGGACCTATAGATAAGTTTGATGAAAACAAGTTAATGAAATTAACCACTTAATATTCAGATGGACCTTGTAACTGCACAATATTGTAATATGAAAATTTAAATAAGATGACTTGAAAAGGAAGAGAGAGGCAGAGCGGATCTATGGACTTACCGGTGTAAAAAGAGCCTCAGGGGCCTGGAACCTTTCAGTGCCTACTTTAATGATCCTTCCATCTGGCAGCTGATGAATACAGCAATAGCAAGCTATTATTTAATAGGTAAGTAGTTTTTCATTAGATTGTTCAGATAATATGGAAGTTAGTACCAGCCCAAAACCCAGAAGCACCTTATTGAAAAGAAGCCGTAGGGTATATCAAATTGAACATTATGAACAAACCTATACAGATAGAGTAGTTGGCTAAGGCTTTCAATTATTAACTAAATCTCCCAAGTTTGAGCCCCAGGGCTACCAATACATATGATGCAAGTGATTGCACATATAATCAATCAAATGAGGGGAAAAGCATATAACAAAATAAAGCATGAACACACAAACAATAAGAAGGCAGCTAAAAGATGAATAGAACCTATGCAAACCATGCATGCTCTTGTTTGACAAAGCTATTCCTGATAGTATAGTAGATGCAGCACTTACCAAGAAACAAAAATAATCATAAGATTCAACTTACTGTATAGTTTTTAACCAGTATGGTGGTCTCAAGTCCCAATTGATACTCCCTCTTGTAGTCATAACTGTAGATAATATATTTAGTATTAAATCACAATGCAACAACCCATCTACAGCATAACATTGTAGCTTCTTCACCTAATATAGCAGAGTTTTTCTTTGATCTCCCTGACAGTCTCAAAATCAGCAGTCCTATTCATTGCATACCTACAGAAATAGAGTAAGACATTCCAGTTATCTAATTGTATTATAGTGAACAGGGTAGAATCTATTAAATTCATCAGATAATTGATTTAACAAGAATTTTGGCCCTCACCCTCTACGTGAAAGTAAATCAACAAGATAGGATGTAATGTGTCGACCAGCTACGTTCATTCGCTTAGTTAGATGAGGGAATGAATAGCCGTCAACAACAGGAACCTGGAGAGAAAAGCCCAAGTATCATGCTTTTGGATACTGCCAGTTAGATGCACAAGGCATAGCTTTTACCCCTAGATTTAATTAGTCGTGACCACAAATTGCATAGAGCATTGAGAACAGCATCATGAACAGTGATGGCTCCATTGCTTTTTATGAGACAATGGAAAAAATTCATAATTTAAATTGCAATCACAAGAAAATAGCAAAACAGACTAAACTAGTATTGAGTTTTGGGGGAAGAACATTTCCTTGGAATGAGAATGGAAATGGAAATGGAAATCAGACACTATATAAATGTGGCGAATGATTTGATTTTAGTTCATTGCAAGTGCAACTAAAAGAAGAAAGAAAGAAAATGAAAACACAAGAAAAAACAGATAAAGTGGATGGCAATATTTGTGAAATCTAACTATGAATGGATCTAAAGTAGTTTACCACATGTGTAACCCCATCACCAGAATCAATAACTAATCCAGTCAGTAAACCTGCACAAACAATACGATGCTGAAGCAAATTTCCAAAGACAAGGTAAAATAATCAAATAAAGGGGGGGGGGGGGGGTGTTGAGCAGCAGCAATAGAAATAACAATGACATTGAGCATTCCACAAAAAACAGTAGTATAAGTAGTTTTTAAGGCATTCAAAGGTAAATTTTCCAAAACTGTACGTCTCATGATTCACATCACTAAGAAAGAAATATGTCGATCAATAAAACATAAACCTTCAATCATCTCCACAAGCACCTTGGGCATACAATGTTAAAACAGCTTGGATTTGAATGAAGACACCAGCAAAATTGTATTTCTCAAACATTGTCTCGACCTGCATATCAAGTGAATCCAAATCAACATCACATTATGGAGTGACTGAAAATAACAACAATGTTACAGAACATTACCATAAAGAATTAGATCACAAACCATTTTTTCACGATTTTTTGAGGGATTAAGAGGTGGGTCTGTGAGTAAAATCTTACATTCCTTTGGATCTATCTGTCAAAAGAGAATGGAGGGCACGGGAAGTTAAGATCCAGTCAAAATTACACTAAATACAGTTAAAGAGAAACTTAAAACATAATTCTGGAGGGCAAAACAAGGGAAGGCGACACCAGATGTATACTTTAAGTTGATTATAAAAAGCATGATCCCACACATGACCCATATCATCCCAGTTCTGAACGATTCCATTGTTAACAGGATAAGATATATCTAACTGATGCCTCAAGCCAGCACAAGCCTCTCCAACAACGATATCCTAATTCAATCAGAAAAAGAAAAATAAATTAAAAAATAAAAGCAAATGCATTAACTTGCACGCACAAAAGTAATGCAAATACACATGATGATAATTACATTATAGTTGAGATTTTTTTTACCTTCAATTGATGTTCCATTAGTGATTCCTCGTAGCGTAGCATCGGCCTTCCAACCACACACGGGAATACAGACGTCGGGAAATTCTCTCCAGCAAATCCACACTTTACATACTGCAACAAAAATAACCCTCTAGTTATCAAACTCAACAAATCCATAATCATCATACTCTTAATTTTTAAACAAAAGCAAAGGCTAACAAATCAATCAATTACAAATTACAAAATCATTAACCAAAGAAAACAAAATTATTATCCATAAAAACAATTGATCGTGCTGTTTTACACGTTCTTCTCTCCTAATTACGCGTTCAGATTACAAAATTTTCAAGCCAAATGCAATTCTTAAAATATAAATCAAAGCGATCATTCACAAGGCTGGCACATTTTTCAATAAAAAAAGAATTCGTGGATTAAGCATGCATGAAATGCAGATCAGGGAAAATTACATGAACTGATAAAATCAAACAAGAAGCGAGTGAAAACAGAGATCCATTCTTTGGATCGACAACAAATGAGGGATGGAGGGATACCCCTGTGCCATTATCGCAAACGACGACGTTTCTACTGTCCATGAAGAGGCAGCTCTGCGATGATGATGTTCTTCAAACTTCGGAAATAATAGAAAGTGCGGTCAGCTGAGGAACGTTGTTGGGATGACTTCGGCTGTCCCGTAATTCATTATATTTTAGAACTTATTTTTAAAAATATTTTATTTGAATATATTAAAATAATATTTTTTTATTTTTTGACATGTAAAACAAAAATATTAAAAAAATAATTTTAAAAAAAATAAAATTAGTTTTTGATAAATAATATTTTAATGGCAATGCCAAACACAATTTTTTTCAATTTAATTTTTTAATTTAAATTTAAAATAAATATTTATCAAAATAAATAACTATCATTGAACTTTTATTATTTATAATTTTACTCTTTTAAGTTACATTAGCATGTTTTTTTTTAAAAAAAAACAAACAATTTACATGTTCCTGCATATATTGAGTTTCGAGTGATATTCCAATATAAGTTTGATTCATGTAGTTTATATTTTGATATTGAACTTTTATTATTTATAATTTTACTTTTTTAAGTTACATTAGCATGTTTTTTTAAAAAAAAAAAACAAACAATTTACATGTTCTTGCATATATTGAGTTTCGAGTGATATTTCAATATAAGTTTGATTCATGTAGTTTTATTTTTTTATCATTTAGTTTTGTTATTTTAACAATTTATATTTTGTTATTAAATTTTATTTTATAAACATTTTAATCCTTAAATAGTAAAAAAAGAGAGAAAGTTATTGAAAAACATAAAAAAAAAAAAAGACAAAGTGGTCGAATTGTAATATTTTAGCTCCTAAAAAGGTTGATTTTTGAGTCAATAAATTTGTTTTCTTAAAAAAGGTTTAATGAAGACAATATTTTCCTATAAACATGCCAAAAAAACTAGATCAGTATCCGTTAAGATTTTTTTATTTATTTAATCTTTATTTTTTTGTAATGAATAAAGAGTGTTTGGAAATTGAAAATAGATTTATTGGAATCTCAATAGGGTTTTTAAGGTATTTTCTAATTAAAAAAAGTTGAAAAATAATTTTGTAAATCCATCAATGTAACTCTAATTTTTTGACTATAAAATGTGATGGAAAAACTATTAAGCAAGCAACAAAGTTAATCATCCTTGTGAAAAAAAAAATAGAGTCTTTAAAGAAACATCCTAAGTGATTGAAATTTTTGATGTATTTGTAGAATATTAAATATTATCTAATATATGAGAGATTTAATTAATAAAAACCAAGAATCTATTTTATAGTATGGTGAATTGTGGCTAAAAGCTAGAAGCTATATTTTGTCTCAACCACAATTTTAAAAGTATTTGGTAATTAATATGCTCCATAGTTTGCATGTGTATTTTTGAAAATTCTAAATTAAAATCTTGTCGTTTAAAATCTACAACTTTTAGCTCTTTTTAAATATATGTTTTTAAATCATAACCGCAAAAAACTACCAGAATATCAAATATACATTAAAAAATATGGTTCAATCACTATAGTCACACTTATAAAACACTATTCACTAGAATAATATTTTTTTTGTTAATTTCACCCTTCTACAATATAGACGTTTTTATTTTTTTTTTGTTAATTTCACCCTTCTACAACCTAGACGTTTTTATTTATTTTTTTTCAATTTAATCATTTAATATTAGATTATTTTTGGAATTATTATTCATAATTTTATTATTATTTTTTTTGGGTTATATACTAATTTCATGGATTTCTTTTTTTTTTTCATTTTAACTTTCAACATTAGATCTGTTAGAAGTGGGCTTCTTAATTTTATTTTTTTATTTTTATAAATTTATCTCAATTCTATGATATAGGTTGCAAATTTAACAAGATAACCAGGATTTACTCGAGTATTTTTTGACCTTTTTTTTCTACTTGATTTTTTTATTTCTTCCTTCAACATCGAATTGGTTGAAATTAGGCTTCATATATATATTTTTTTAATAGAGTTATTCTGATCTCATGACTCAAGTCGCAAGTTTGGTAAGTTGTCCCATATTAACTCTATTCATTTTTTGTTCTTTTTAGATTGATTTTTTTAAAATTTCATCCTCCAATAACTTTATTTTTTTATTTTTTTTATTTTATCATTTAATATCTTCAATGTTAGGTTGTTTGAGAACTAAGTTTTGTTTTTTTTTCAATTTACTATATATGAAGTTATCCCGATTTCATGGATATAGGTTTTTTATCTTGATTTTAACCTCCAACACTAAATTTGTTGGAAATAGGACCTTGTAATTTTTTTATTTGCATTTTATGATGTTATCTCATGATCCAGATAACACATTTACATGTTAGCCCGAGGTGACTTGTGTTGTTTTATTTATTTTTTTAATTAATTTTTTTCTATTTCATCCTTCAAATTTGGATTTGTTGGAGATTGAGTTTTATAATATTTTTTTTTAATTTGGGTGCTATGAGGTTATTTCAATCTCATGACTTGGGTTGTTGGTTTGTCAAATTGACCCGAGTAGTTTTTTTGTTCATTTTTTTATTTATTCCTTTTAATTTTGTTATTCAACATTAAATGAATTAGAAATTGACCTTCATGATTTACTCTTATCTGTTTTCTATAAGATTATCATGATCTTATGACCCGAATGAAAAATTTGACAAGTTAATCTAGATCATTCTGATATATCACTATATCAATATTTACAAAAAATATCATACAACATGCATCATATTTTGAGTTCATAGTTAACTTTTTTTTATTAGCAAAAACATCAGCAATGCATGAATATTTTCTATGTTGAAAAAAAATTAATCTGATCCATAACGCAATGCAAACTAATGATCTAGTTGATTTTTATATGTCAAAGAGGAATTCCTTTATTCAAAACAATCTATTAGGAAATAAAAAAAATCATGCAAATTAGTTAAATAACTAGTACTGCCCCATGTTAAATTAAAGGCTTGAGAAAAAAGTCAATTCAAGCATAAAAAAGTACATGTTAGCGATGTTTAAATTTCAAGTTGATGATAAAAAAAAAATTGAAGTGTGGATTGAAAGTTTGATCAATGTGTTCAATAAAACTAATGGATTATCATGCACAAAAAAAGAGTCGTTAATAATGATTAAATACTAGATCAAAATGCTAAACGATTGATGCAAACAAGAAAAACATACTATTATGATGCAACATGCTATTTAGCATATTTTTTTAATTGTATGTCAATTTTAGTTTTTGTCAACAAAAATAATAAATTGAATAAAAAAATAACTTTCAAGAATAGTTCCCTTTTTTTTTATCGATCTAGTGTTACCTTATGTTGCAGTCCATTGGATGGCATGAGTTTCAAATCCAATTATGTTGGAGTTGGCTTAGGGCCAATGACACGACTAAAAGATTGATATTTTCTCCCAAGTGTAGGAGTGTCAAAGTAATAAATAACCCGGCAAGACCGGGGTCAAACCACAAGGAGGTTAATTGTACAAATTATAAACAACAACAATAGTAACAATAACAACAACAATAATAATAGTA
>NW_011500069.1:186861-191805 GCF_000495115.2 Populus euphratica
ATATATATTATTATAAAACATGCTTTAGTTAAGGAGTTATTGATACTTCAAGTGCAAAATGATGAAATAAAACCTTGATAAAAATGCACTTTTAAGTACTAATCAGTCAAAACACAACCCGATTGCCTTGTTCAAAACTCAATTTGGATAAAAAAATTCAGCTAATTGGTTTGGGCATCTGTCTCTTTCATTTACCTTATGTTCTTCCCAATTAGGTCTTTATTGGGCATGTGTGAGATGAAATTTGGGACTAAATTGAAGTACTATAAAACAATTAGGGACAAAATCAAAGATAAAAAAAATATGATAAGGGCTAAATTTTATAAAATGGTTGAATTAATGACCAAATCAAAAAATTAAAGAGTTATAAAAAATTAGGACCAAATAAAAAAAATTGATAGGGAACTAATTTTTCTAAAAATGGCTAGCGTGTATGTTGTACATTACAATATGTGAGAAGGCCATGAAGTTAAGGTGGTGCATGAGACCTCTTCTAAGCTCTAATGATGGCCTTTTTTGGTGTTTCTAGAATCGAATAAGCTTCAATTCTTTTTCATAACAACATTTGTAAGTGACGTAACCCTGACATGCCTCTAATAACCCTTTTTCCTTCTTTCAATTTTTTGCATTTTTTCGCCCCCCTCAATTCATATGTCTATCCTCAAGACAACTATTATTGTCATCTATAATAGTTTGTGAGAAAGGTTATAGTGTATCTTTAATAAGATTTTTTTTAAATTTTAATATATATGCTTTACATGTATCAACAAACTAATACATATTATAAAACAAACAACTAAACACATACACATTGTTTTTTTTTACACTTTTTAGTTTTTTCAATCAATACTATAATTACCATTTTTATTGTTCTCATAAATTCAAACTAACATCTCATTTTTTCAATATATATATATAAAAAATAAAGGGCATTCGTGTTTCACAACGTCCTGTGATGAAAAGTTTCTTTTTAGTCCCAATATTTTTCACTCCTGCCCTTTAATTTGATTTTTTTTTTAAAAAATGATCTTTCAATTTTGTGTTTTTTTAGAATTAACCATGGCGATTTGTTTTTATGCTTATATTTCGGGGCCTTATGATGTCAGGGGAATACCCTGTCCCTTGAAAAAATAAGATTCATTTTTATTGATTTATAAGATTAGAGCTTTGAGGACCAAATCTAAAGTTTAAACAATTATCAAGTCTCTTTATTTGCTAACATTAAGGACTTGTTTGCCCAACCAAGGGAATTTTTTTTCAATCACTCAACTTTTTTTCTTCTTCTAATTTGATCATTTCACATTGATTTTTTTTTATTTGACCTAGTAGTTTATTTTGGTTGCTTAGATATAAGGTCCTCACAATATTAAGGCAAATTTTTGATGTACGGTTGGTGTTTAGTTTGGAAAACTAAAATAAAATTATGTTTATGTAAAATAATTAAAAGTTAAAAGATCAAAATTGAAACTAAAACAAATATAATGGACCAGGTAAATAGACAGGGTGACTTGGCTAGTGCGTATAATGCATAGGCCAGTGTATAGAAGCTCTCCATGGAGCTTTAGCAGCGTGTATGGAGACTTTCAGTAAACGGACATGGTATTCTGCCTTTATGTTGGATTCTTTGCATTGAGATCTTCTTGATAAGGAGTTGCGTGCACCAATTAAAAATGTTTGTGACCTGTTTTTCATATTTTCACTTCTCCTACCTATCTTCTCATCGAGATTTGCAATGTCTTGCCATTTCTTTTGTCTTTTTTCTTGAATTAGGTTCTCAATGCTATTTTTTCCTTTTGAATTGATATTTTTCATTTTGACCCTTACCATTTTGTTTCTTTTAGTTTTTATATCAAACTTAGTCTCCATTTTTCTTATTGTGATTTATTTTGTTTACAATCCTTTTTAATTATTTTTTTAATTTCATCCCTTAACATTTGGTTGATTAAGAATTTAACTTTGTGAATTTGTGGGTTTGATTCTATGAGATAATCCTAACCTCATAACCTTAACCATGGATTTGGATGATTAACGTGAGTTGACTCAATTTTTTAAGTTAATTTTTTTTTTAATTCTATCTTTCAATATTATGTTGGTTGAGGGTTAGGTTCTATGATTTTTTTTATTTTTTTATATGTAGTTATCCCGATCTAATATCCGAGGTCATGAGCTTGGGGGTTAACCTAAGTTGACTTAAGTGTTTTTTTTTTAAATGAATTTTCCCATTTTTCCCCTCTAACAATAAGGTTGGTTTAGGAATTGATATTCATAATTTTATTTAATTTATATTTTTATAGGGTAATTTTTCTTTTGCAACTAAGTTGCAAATTTGGCTAATTCAGATAAATTTGGGTCAATTTTTTTTTGTTTTTTTTACATTATTTTTTTTTCAATTCTACCATTTAATATTTGATTTGTTATGAATTAAACTTTGATTTTTTTTTCATTTTGTTTTTTACAAGGCTATTATGTTATCATATACTTTTTAGCTATGTTATTAAATAAGCTCTTAAAGACCTTTAATAATATTGGGAGGATAGCTTTCTATAATATTGATAAATTTTTATTTTTTTGTAAATAATCATTGTTATTTTTTAGCTAGATTTATTTATTGTTTTTTTAATTATATTATTAAAATAACAAAGTTTATTGAATTAAATTGAATGAAATTGTAATTTTCATTTTTTTTTTAAAAAAATGCTTACATTACTTGATCAAAATTTTTATGTAAGTAAAAATTTGACATGACTACCACATGTTACTAATCTAGCTTGTGTATTTATTTGATTTGAATATATATATATATATATATATAAACACGCTTTTGCTTATAATAATAAAAAAAATAAGAAGAGGAAAACAAATCAAATATCATTTCCTTATCTAAAAAAGTAATAGTTAAATTAGTTTATTAGCCTGCACTCAACCGTGAGCCAAGCCATGTTTTTAAAAACATAAAAAAAAATTATTGAGAGCACAAATTTTTTTTTGTAATGTTATAAACTCAGACAAAATGATAAATCTTTAAGAGCTAATTAACTCAATGTCAATTGGTTTATTTAATAGGTTTGAAGGAAACTTGGATGACCTTTTTTTCCCTTCAAAAATCGATGTTAAACGATAAAATTAAAAAATAAATAATAATACAAGAAATAAAAAAGAACGTCTAGCTATGTAAACTTTTCAAACTAGTAATCCATGATATTATTAAAAGATATCATACATGGAAAAGCAGTGAAACTCAATTATCAGCAAATCTAATATCGAATGATGAGTTATCATAATTATTATTATAATAATTACTACTCAAATTGTTATTATTATCATTACTAATATTTTCACAATGATTACAGCTATCACTACTACCACTATTATCAATCAGTAATATCATGATTATTATTATTATTATTATTATTATTATTATTATTATTATTATTATTATTATTATCACCATAATTATCATTGTTATTATTATAGCTATTATTGTTGTTGTTATTATTGCTACTGCTATAGTTGTTGTTTATACTATTGCTATAATTATTATCACAACTATTATAACTAATATTACCATTATTTTTATTCTTATCGCTATCAGCATCATTATTATTGCTATTATAACCATCATCACTATTGTAACCCAATTTTGACCCATTAGTTTTTAATTTAATTTTTACAAGGTTTAAATTATAAAATAAAAAGATCAGAGATTTATTTCGATAAAAAATATGATTTGTTAGCTTGCAGAGAAATTACGGACTACAATATGCTTTTGTCATTCTATCCTTACCTTCAAGATAATAATAGTTGTCTGCTTTCGAATTCGATTCTAATTCAAACTTCAAAAAAAAGAATGAATTTGATTGAAACTTTACTTCTTGCAAGTGATGAGACTCTTACACTATAAATATTGATCTCAATGTATGTAAAAAAAGGAGGATGATTAGAGTGAAACCCTAAAAGAAAAGACTCTAAGAGGAGGCCACTACTAGAAACCCTGAAAGAAATAAACATAAAAAAAAAAGGGTGGCGATCCCTATACTAGCCACTGCCCCCCTCAACCCTTTTTTCAGCTATGTCTCCCTCTACTTCGCTTCCAACAGCCACACATCTGGGTAAATTTCCTTCTTTGCTTGCTAAAATAGTTAACTGGTTACTGTTGCATGTATGTGTGAACCTTTTAAGCATGACTAGCCTAGATCCAGTCCAAAAGAAAAAAAAAAAAAGTAGGCCTGGTCTGGGCTTTAGGCTTAGCCGACCCAAATTGTGTTTGTTAAGGGTGTACTTGGTAAAACACACCCTTATGTCTTGGCCATAATTTTTATACTCATTATAATTTGGTATTTGACCAAATGAACCCCTTTTCGATAACAAAAAATTTCAAAAATATTTGGGTCCTTTATCGATTTATTTATGGGCCTCTCACACTTTGTTTTACTTTTTTTTTGTGTTTATATTTTTTTGTAGATGTGCTCAATCTATGGACTATTACTGTTAAATGTAAATATGTTGTGCAATATTTTTTTTTAGTTCCATCTAAAAAGGGAAAATAATAATAAAGGATAAATAAGAAAAAAATGACATAGAAAATTTCTTCTTCAAATTTATTTTTTACAAAATTATTTACTAAAGCTAGAGTTAGGAGCATCATATTTTTTGGATTTGTGCGATATTTACCAATACTAGAGATGAAAATATTCGTAGGAATTGTTCACTGACGCCAAAGTCAGGAACATGAAAGGAAGAATAAAAAAGAAAACAAAAAAACGAATTCTTAGCAATTTTAAACAAAAACCAATCATGCAGCTTTTTCATCATTAATATAACCTTTTCATCTTTAAGACTAGATAGCAAAATTACCCTGATGCATTTAAATGACTAAAACCTAGGTTGAGCCTTGTGTAATTTCATTGAGATAAGCTTAAAAATATAAGTGATACAACTAAAAGA
>NW_011500069.1:192961-208983 GCF_000495115.2 Populus euphratica
AAATTAAAGGTATCTTATGTTATTAGATATATTATTATAAAACATGTTTTAGTTAAGGAGTTATTGATACTTCAAGTGCAAAATGATGATATAAAACCATGATAAAAATGCACTTTTAAGTACTAATCAAGAAACATTCTTCTTAAAGGGCTTTCAGGTGATATAATAGTCGTTATTCCTAAGATAATAATTGTTGAGTATAGACTTGAGTCTGAATCGTTGTAAATGACCAAGAGAGACTATCGTAGACTGGATGCCACACACTCAAATATATTAGATGTATAATAAAAGACATAAAAAATATGGTTGAAAGTTCAAATGATAAAAGGCTAAACAGATCTTCTTTCGGCATTGTAATGAATTTCATATTTGAATCTGACCACACATCTAAAGAATAGCTATCATTATGTCACCCCATAAAAGGTGAATCCATACCTAATATGTTGCATTCATCTTCATGCATGTTCGAACATACACTTATGAACTGTTATGATATCGTACTCTAGGTGAAATACGGGTCTCCCATTCAAACACATCTATGACACTCAACTAAAAAACAAAGAAAGAGCCCAGTTAAAAGCTTAACATTAAAAAGAGATAGAAAGTTTTAGAGAAGAAGTCGTTAAGTTTACTAGCCTACTTGAACAAGCCTTGATATCTAAACCTAAAGAAGCAAAAATTTATAGCTCAACCTGAACCAATGCTCGTAAATCCATAGAATTTAGAGGCAAATAAGGTGTCTTAACAGGCTATGTATTCTTAATTTGTTTAACCAGCATATATAATAAGAATATCATCTACCATTGACCTTATAATAAAGGAATCTTAAAAGAACAAGATGGTAAAATAATAGTAACTGGATAAATGGGCTGCCCTAGAACAAAGGTTGAAGGCATTTGAGGGAACTAGCCAACATGACTATATATAAGCTATCAAGCTGTGTTTGGTACTTAATGTAGTTATTCTTATAAAATTTAGAGTGCTAGAATTCATCAAATATACTAGAACTCAATGCTTGTAACTCATCTCAAGACATACTACAACAAAATGGCTGAGGTAATCTATGATAAGAAACAATTGATTTACTTCTTTGAAGACAGTTTGAGTGACGTTGCTTTTACTTGATATATACGGTTAGACAATACTAAGATAAAAAAGTGAAAGGGCATAATTGATGTTTTCATTAGGCAATATAAGTTTAATATGGATGCAGACCCTAATAGGTCAAGCTTACAAGTTATGGAAAAAGACAATAAGAAGTCTATAAAAGAATACACTCAAAGGTGGTGTGAGACTGTCGCACAGTTTAATCCTTCTTTGTTGGAAAAGAAGATGATCAACTCGTTTGTCAGCACTTTCAAGGCCTCGTACTTTGAATACATGGTTGGAAGCTCTGCACAACATTTTTTTTTATCCTGGTTGTTATAGCTGAGAGGATTGAATAAGTTATTTGCTTAGAAAGAATTGTTGACTCGACCGAGGAGAAATGTTTCACTAAAGAAAAGAAAGAAACCGAGGTTCATAATATTGAAGGTGATTACAAAGATGAGAGAAAGAGTTACCAAAACAAAGACATCTAGAGCTTACTCATCCTAAAAATGAAGCTACAATATCACTAGGCCAAGATTAGTCTATGTATGACCCTAACTGACTATTGAAAAGGTGTCCTTGTCGAGGAATTCATAAAAGAGGGATAATTAGAATATTTTAGAAATTCCAATTTATAATTGCTAAGTGTTTAACACTTTTTATATGTCATATTTGCTTTTTTTTAGGATTTCAATGAAATAATAAGTTTGTCCTTCAATTTTATCTTTTCTTTTACTTTACAACCACAACATCCTAAAAAAAGGTTCCCTTTAAGAGCTCACAAATATACTTTTGAAGCCTCACATGATCTCATAAACTCAATTCATCTCTTTCATTAAAATCAATTTTCCCATGAAATTTTGAAAATTAAACTTGTATTTTGATTTAAACAATAATTTGGTGTTTATTTAAAGCAATATTTATGACATTCTACTTGTAAAATAACATATGAATCAAACAACTCCTTCATTAAGGTGACTAAACTCTAAACCAAAATGCACGAATATAAACTATCATCCTCACATCATTACTCTTGAGACATTTTTGTTTTAAATGTATGAATAATGGTATATAGTGAACTTATTACTCATAGACTCATAAAATACATCTTTTTGCAAAGACCAAATCATCACATTGGACGAGGCCAAAGTTTATTGATTTTAATTGCTTGCGTTTGAAATGAGGAAAGACCATCTTTATTATTCCTTTCACATTCTAAAAAGTATATCCCTTATAGTCATTTTTTGAGCCTGAATAATTTTTCTTTCATGAGAAATCCCGACTAGAATCACACCTCACACTCTGGGCAAGTGAAAATTTCAATGACAAAAGATGAAAAAGCCATGAGAAAGTCGAAAAGGCAAAAGAGCCCAAGAAACTCAATACCGAAAAGGCAAAGGAGCCCAAGAAACTCACAAGAAAGAATGATAAATAAGATAAAATGAGTATGCCCTAGAAAAGTAATGAAAAAAAGAAAAGGGCGAATCAAAGAAAAGCGGTAAAAAAATGAAAAAAAAGAGGAATGACATAAAAAGTTGAACTACTGATAGCGATCCCCGGTCTTTAAAACCCTCAAAACACTCTTTAAGCCTTACGATATTTTCTTCCATAACCAAAAAGCTCAACTTACATTATGTGCCTTTAGAAATCCTTTCTAATCAAGCAAGTAAGCAACTTGGATTAATAAGTAATGCTCTTAAAATGCAAAGAGTACTTTTTTATTAGAGTTATGACATTGAAAACGAGTTATTCATTATTATTCATGCTGATAAAATAAGTGTTCGAAAAAAGACAAGTTTTTCTCAAACAAAATCTTGAGCTTTTTCTCAAGCCTTTCACTTTGGAAACCTATAAAAAACAGAAGGTCACCTCATGATGTACTTTCACCAAATACTATATTGCAAAATACAAGAGTAAATAATCTCTTTTCTAAGAAAAAACTAAAGAGTTGCAAGATTTCAAAAGCAAATGATTTTAAACTTACATTAAAATAATTTTTGTTTTCAAAGTGCAAGATTAAGATTTCAAGATTCATTCTAGAAAAATATGCCTTCTCCAAACTAAAAATGAAAGAAATGAGAAAATGGTTGCTTAAAAACCATTATTTGGCAAAGTTGTTGACAAAGCACATTTAGAGACAATGATCAGTATAAGAGGGGAACATTATGTTTAGAAAAAAAAATCAATCCCTTCTAGAAAAAGAGATGAACATTTCCTACAACAAGACAAGGGGGCATTTTGATTTATAAAAAGCAGCTTGATCTTTTTAGCAAGAGACAATAAATATTTTTAAAAGTGAGATAGGGATTAATCAATGATCTTCTTAAATTATTTGACGAGATGAAGAATATCTAGCAAGTAAATGGGTTATGATGGGTACTATAGGCTATGCTGTGTAAACAAATCTGGGAAGAGACTTACATAGGCCAACTCGAGTAAACTAGAAGCTAAATGACGAAGATGACTCAAATCAGATATCGTACATTGTCATTAATCAAGCAAACAAGAAGATTAAGAAGAAACGAGAGCCTATATTTCAAATCAGGTTAAGATGCATGCATATCATTTAAACTTTGAGACATTGAATAATAAGTTTTGCAAATCTCACAAGAGAAATCTCTTATATGATCCATCAAATGGAAGGCCACCTTGAAATGACCAAGTTTGAAATTGTTTTTGAAAATTTTTCACCCTTGAGAAATTTTAACCTGGGCAGGCTACCCCCGAGAATTAGGCTGAATTTTTTTTTTTTATATATTTTTCCACCACCTTTTCTAAAACGAAAATTTTTCACTCTTGAGAAATTTTAACCTAGGCAGGCTACCCTCAAGAATTAGGCCGAAATTTTTTTATATATATATTTTTCCACCACCTTTTCTAAAACATCTAAGGTAGTGCATTTCCTAACCCTACCTCTTTTCAAGTACGCCTTTGAGCCCTCGTTTCTTTTCGAGTAGGCCTTTGAGCCCTTGTTTCTTTTTTGCCATGTCTTTGAGTCGTCGCTTTCTTTTGAGCATGCTTTTAAGTTGTTGCTTCCTTTTCGAGTGTGCCTTTGAGCTTTTACCTTTTTTTAAGAGCGCCTTTAAGCCCTTGCCTCCTTTCGAGCATGCCTTTGAGCCTTCACTTCCTTTCCAACACGCCTTTAAGCCTTCACTTCATTCCAAGCACTTCTTTAAACCCTCGTTTCCTTTTCGAGCGTGCCTTTGAGCCTTCACCTCCTTTCGAGCACGTTTTTAAGCCCTCACGTCCTTTTGAGCGTGCCTTTGAGCCCTCATGTCTTTTTGAGCTAGCCTTTGAACCCTCATTTCTTTTTTAGCATGCCCTCATCTCCTTTCAAGTGAGCTTTCAAGCCCTTGACCATTTTTTTTAGTGCACCTTCAAGCCCTTACTTCTTTAGAGTGCGTCTTCAAACCCTCAACCATCTTTTTAAGTGAGCTTTCAAGCCCCTCACTTCTTTAGAGTGCGTCTTCAAACCCTTAACCATCTTTTTAAGTGAGCTTTCAAGCCCTCATTTTCTTTTCTCTTTTTTCTTGGATAGGTCACCCATTACAATGAGACCCTTTCTTTGTATTTTTTTTCACCTAGATAGGTCACTTATTACAATAAGACCACTTCTAAAAAAAATCAAATCAAAAAATAAAAAAGAAAGAAACAAGGGAAGGGTTTTCACAATCATTCTTTTTTACAAAACTTACTATACAAAGTCAAAAGAAAATAAGTTTTCTAATGCCTTCGTACTATAAGCATTGTAAAGAGGGGGCAAGTGTTGTAACCTAATTTTAGCCCATTGGTTTTTAATTTAATTTTTACGGGGTTTAAAATGTAAAATTAAAAGATCAAAGATTTATTTCAATGAAAAATGTGATTTGTCAGCTTGCACAAAAACTAGGGATTATAATGTTCTTTTATCATTTTATCCTTATCTTCAAGATAATCCTTACCTTCAAGATAATGATAGCTATTTGCTTTTGAATTCCATTCTAATTCAAACTTTAAAAAAGAGAATGAGTTTGATTGAGACTTTACTTCTTGCAAGCGATGATACTTTTACACTATAAATACTGATTTTTCTGTATGTAAGAAAAAGGGGATGATTAGAGAAACCCTAAAAAAAAGACCCTAAGAGGAGGCTATTACCAAAAATCCTAAAAGAGAGAAACATTAAAAAAAAAGACGGCGAATCCTATACTAGTTGCCACCCCCCTCAACCCTTTATTTAGCCCAGTCTCTTTTGACTTCACCTCCAGCAGCCGTACGTCTAGGTAAATTTCCTTCCTTTCTTGAAAAAGATCTTGTTGAAGGAGTCACCACCTAATATTATGGTCACTAGGAACCCTAAATGGTCACTAGAGATTCTATGATATATGACTGGTTACGCAAAAGGAAAGATGCTATCATCTCTTAAACATCCTCCCTAAGGCGTCTTACTTGACTAATTTTGTCTAAAATTAATAAGAATTCGTTCTTCTTTTTTATTTTTCCTTTCATGTTTTTGACTTTCGTGTTAGTGAACAATTCCTATGAATATTTCCAACTATGGCGTTGGCAAATATCATAAAATCTAAAAAATACAATACTCCTGACTCTAGCGTTAGTGAATAATTTTGTAAAAATGAATTTAAAGAAGAAATTTTCTATGTCATTTTTTTCTTGTTAATCCTTTATTATTATTTGCCCTTTCTAGATGGAAGTAAAAAAAAATATTGCACAACATATTTGTATTTAATAGTAATAGTTCATAGATTGAACACATCTATCAAAAATATAAACACAAAGAAAAAAATAAAACAAAGTATGAGGGGCTTACAAATAAATCAATGAAGGCCTCAAATATTTTTGGAATTTTTTGTTATCGAAAAGTGGTTTGTTTGGTCAAATATCAAATTAGAATGAGTATAAAAATTATGGCCAAGGCATAAGGGTGTGTTTTGCTAAACACACCTTTAGCAAACATAATTTGGATTGGCTAAACCTAAAGCCCAAGACCTGAGCCACTTTTTTTTTTCCTTTTGGGCTGGATCTAGCCCAGCAATGAGTGAAAGGTTTACGCATGCATGAAACTATAACCAATTAATTATTTTAGCAAGGAAGTAAGGAAACTTACCTACACGTGCGGCTGCTAGAGGTGAAGTCGAGGAAGATTGGGCTAAAAATGAGGTTGAGGGGGCAACGGTTAATATCGGGTTTGCCACCCTTTTTTTTATGTTTTTCTTTTTTAGGGTTTCTGGTAATGGTCTCCTCTTAGGGTCTCTTCTTTTAGGGTTTCTCTCTAATCGTCCTTCTTTTGTTGCATACACTAAGATCAATATTTATAATATAGGAGTCTCATTACTTGTGAGAAGTAAAGTCTTAATCAAACTCATTCTCTTTTTGAAGTTCGAATTAGAATTGAATTCGAAAGTAGACAACTATCATTAGCTTAAAGGTAAGGATTATCTTGAAGATAAGGATAGAATGAAAAAAATACATTGTAGTCCCTAGTTTCCATGCAAGTTGACAAATCATATTTTTCATCAAAATAAATATTTGATCTTTTGATTTTGCATTTTAAACCCCGTAAAAATTAAATTAAAAATCAATTAGGCCAAAACTTTTCTGTATTTGTTTGTCATTAGAAAAGTTGGTCAATGGAAAATACTTTCTGATCAATTAAAAACATTTTCCAATCAAAGAAAAATTTGACTTGGTTTTTAGGAAAGTGTTTTTCTTTTATTTTGAGTGGAAAACACTTTTCTAAAATTATGAAAAAATTAAAAATGTCATATTGTTTGCTAATTATATTAAATTTAATTCTTAAATGTTTGATTGATATATATATATATATATATTGTTTTGAATATTTGTTTTTTAATTTAATCCCTTAAAATTTAATTTTTATATTAACTTGATCGTTATTTTTATAATTTTTATTTATTTTTTCTTTATCATTTATGAATTGAAATTTTTTATCTATTAAATTTATTTCTTAATCTTTTAATTTTTTTGATTTGATCTTTATTATTTGATTATTATTTATTTTATTTAAAATAATTTATAAAATTATATTTTTTTCAATTTCATTTTTATTCAACTTTTATAATTTGTAAGATTTTTTTAATTATTTTAATAAACTTAACAAATAAAAATTATTTTGTAATTTATTTTCTATAATATAACAAAATAAAATATTTTTCAACTTATTTTTTTAAAATAATTTATTTTTCTAATTTTTTAAAAATATAATTTAAAAAAAAAACTTTTAAAGCGAACAAACAATACCTTAATGTCATTTCAAATCAAGAAAACTTTCTAGTAAAGATAGACAAGTAATTTGCACCTAAGAAAAGGCAAGAATAAGGAAAGAGAGACTCGCAGTACTTTTTGGCAGCATTTCAATTTCATTAAAGAAAAGAGAAGAAAAACCAAAAATTGATTAAACACACTCGAATCTTTAGTTGTTTCTTCGATCAAATACACACTGAACACCCAAACCCTTTATCAGTTACCCCTTTCTGCATCTGCAAAATCCCAAACCCTAGCAATTTCCTTCTCTCTATGTGCAATCTCCACTCTTCCAATCTCAATCTGCTTTTTCTGTTTTCTCTCTTCTGTATTGATAGTCTCTGTGCATACCGAATTTGAGCAAGTTCTTGTTGGTTTTAGATAACGACGATGACCGACGGAAAGCTGAATCTCCCCGACGATCTCCTCCTCCTCCTCTCTCCCAAGTCAACCGATGAACGCCTCTCCTCCTTCAAAGGTTCTGATTTCGATTTTCCATTCTTTTTCTTATTCAATCGATCTTCCTTAATCTTTATTACTATGTATACTTCCGTTTCTGTTCCTACTTTTAGGGTTTTGACTTTTTTTTTATATATTTTTTCTCCTTGATACTTTCTATTTTTGCAATTGCATGACTTTGAGGTTAATTTATTTTTCTGTATATTTTTCATGCCGAATGGTGAGAGATTACTGAGATTAATACCTGTTGTTATATGTGGATTCTTTGATTTCGAATGTTTGGAACTGATGATGTTTATGAATTGTCTTTTTCTTGGAAATGGTAGATCGAGGAGGAATTGGTGAGGACAACGCTCTGTTGAGTTTGCCTGATGACTCAAAAGGTATTCCGGGAATACTTATTTGCAGATTTCAGTCTTAAATTTATTGGCCTTTTATTCTAAAATATATATTGATTGTTCTTGCTTTACAGATCAAGTGGCTGCAGACAACACTACACCTCTTTCTCCGCAATGGCTTTATGCTAAACCGGTGGATGCTAAGTCATTGACTACTGGGGCATCAGGGGTATGTGATTTCACTTGACTGGTTGGTTTTTGGTTATCAATATGAGGTGGCATGCTTTTTATTTATTTATTTATCATGCACTGATATATAATAATCATGTACTGGATATTCCTTTTGTTAGTTCCTGATAATTTATGTCATTTAGTGTGATTGTATGTTCTGGTGTTTATAAACATGTACCTTAGCTAGGGCCCTTGACAAATTATAAATTAGGATAGTTGTGTGCGGGATTTAGAGATGCATTTTATTGGATTTTATAATTTAAATGGTTTTTAACCAGAATTTATACTTAGGAAGGTGTTGAAATACTTTTAATTTTGGTTGCATCTCTGCTCTGCAATTATCAAATAATCGAACCTAAGGAGATTTAATTGTAGCATCTTGACCTCTTTATAGGGGAAAGCCCTTTTTTCTCATCTGTCTGCAAGAATGCAGTCTTGTTTCTTTTATATGAGTACCCTCTCACTTAGTTCTGTCACAGGGTGAACTTATATTTTACTTGAGGTTTTAGTACTACTAAACTTATCCTTTTTTCAGTTTTTATTTTTGTGCTCGCACTTGTATTTCCAATTTAACCTTTATGCCTGAAAATAACAGGAAACACGTGCTTCAAATTCTTTGTCCTATGGAAACTCCATTGATAACAATTTGAAAGACAATTGGCGTTTAGATGGATCCCAAGACAAGAAAGATCGGAGGAGGATTGCTCCTGATGTTGAAAGCAGCCGCCGTTGGCGTGAGGAGGAGAGGGATACAGGTTTGCTTGGTAGAAAAGATCGCAGAAAAGAAGACAATCGTGCTGATTCTGTTTCAGCTAGAGATATATCTGAGACTAGAACTTTGTCTTCTTCGGATCGTTGGCATGACGGCAATAGCCGCAATTCTGCGCATGAATCCCGAAGAGACAGCAAGTGGTCATCTAGGTGGGGTCCTGAAGATAAAGAGAAGGATTCTCGAACAGACAAGAGGGCAGATGTTGAGAAGGATGATGCTAACAGTGACAAACAAAATTTTGGTACTGCTAGCCACCCAAATTCTGAGCCAACTTCTGAGCGTGAGAACGATTCTCGTGATAAATGGAGGCCAACTTCTGAGCGCGAGAACGATTCTCGTGATAAATGGAGGCCAACTTCTGAGCGCGAGAACGATTCTCGTGATAAGTGGAGGCCTCGCCATCGTAAGGATATTCATTCTAGTGGACCTGCTGCATACAGGAGTGCACCCGGATTTGGTTTAGATAGAGGACGTCTGGAGAACCCGAATGTGCGGTTCGCTGCCGGAAGAGGAAGGTCCAACAATAGTGGGAACTTACAAATTGGCAGGCATCTTACTGCTTCTTCCATCGGGTCCATTCCCGTGGATAAGAATCATGCATTCTGCTATCCGAGGGGAAAACTTCTTGACATTTACCGTAAGCACAAGACTCTTCCAAGTTTTGATACCATACCAGATGGGATGGAGCTTGTGTCTCCACTAACACAGGAAATTGCTATTAAGCCATTGGCTTTTGTTGCACCTGATGCAGAGGAAGAGGTATATGAGTTAGATAATGTCATGTTAAAGTTATGTCTTACAGCTGTTGTCACTGCCTTAAATTGGATCATCTGATTCTTGCAGGCTGTCCTTGGAGATATATGGCAAGGAAAAATTACAAGCAGTGGAGCACTGAACAACTCATTTAGAGAAAAGAACGATTCATCAAGTAATACCACTGCAGGTGATCAGTGTCACATCTTCAGTTGACTTTTGTACTTCTCACCATCTATTCTCTCTAACTCTTTGTTTTTTTTATTCAGGCTTTGGTGAGGAGACTTTAGGTGAGGGGAATGAGAGCTTCTCTGTTAAGACTGAAGAAATTGCACACTCTTTTGGAAAAATTACTGGTAATGCTTCTGGTCAAGGTACTGTCGCTGAGACATTAGACACATCAATGGCTGAGGGTAAGTAATCCTAGAATCAATTTTTGGACTATTTTTTATTCACAGATTTAATACTATTCCTTCTGTTATGTATTTCAGAAAAGGATACGCATAAAGATGATAAACGGAAGCGTACAACAACAATTGCCAGAGCATTGATGGATGGCTTTGCGCCTGCAGATTTCAAGAAAGATGATCCCAGCAGTTTTGGGGAGAGTGGTCTGAGTGACAACATTATGGAGTTAAAAGCTTTTGATAGGCAGCCAGTGGAAGATGTGGCTTTTCAGAATAACCTTAAGTTGGAGGATATTGAGCCAGCTACTTCTTTTGAGATGGATAACCAGCTTCCTGATGATTCAAGTTCTCTATTTGATTTTTCTTCTGCACAGAAAAATCCAAGCAGCCATCAGTTTTCCTTGAATAGCAGTAGTGAGGTACATCACTTTGGGGGTGCTATCACACCAGAGGAACTATCATTGTGCTATCTTGATCCTCAAGGGGCAGTTCAGGGACCGTACCTTGGTATTGATATTATTGCATGGTTTGAGCAAGGATATTTTGGAACTGACCTACCAGTTCGTTTGTCAGATGCTCCCGATGGATCACCCTTCCATGAGCTTGGTGATATTATGCCTCACCTAAAACTTAAACCTCAGTGTGCATCAAGTACTAGTCCATCTGCTAAGTTACAGCTATCTGATGCTGTTGGAGAAAGCTTGGAAAGGAGCACATTGACTTCTGCTTCCCTTGAATTTAAGGCTTCTGCTGTCAGGGAAGACCAGCAGAGGGCTTCATCTGGATTTGAGGCCATCTCCAATGTTAGTGGTCAGTCAAGAGTTCCTGATCATGGTTTTCTCGGTGGGATGGAGCATTCTGATGATGGAAGATTTCAAAATGTTGTTACTCCGGATGAAGGTAAGTTGTGTAGAATGATTCTGCTGTTCATGTCACTGTATCTGTTCATTGTGCTCATTTAGTTGCTCTGATCTTTGTTGGATACAGAAATTATCTTTCCTGGTAGGCCTGGAAGTAGTGGCAACCCTTTGATGAGAGATGTTGCAGACATTCAGCGATTTGCTCCTAATCCTTCTGCCAACCCTGCCATCTTAAATGATTTTTCAGAAACTGGCAGGCATGCTCATCAGGATGAAATAGTTCATCCATTTGGCTTGTCGATGTCTGAGCTTAGAAGCAACTCTAATCTGAGGCGTGCTCAATCATCCAACATGGCTTCAAGCATGGGTGATGAATTTCCAGCACAGGTTCATGCTATGGACCCTTATGCAGAGCAAGATGCTGCTCTTGCCAATCACAGGTCCTTTGATGCAGTTTTTGATCAATCCCATTATGCAGAGACATGGCCTGAAGATTATAGGAAAAAGCCACTCACTAATCCCCACATTGAGTTAGGTTCCACAGACGCTCGACACTTATTTCACAGGCAGCCAGAGTTCAATGATTTTGACCCGCAGCATCTCATGTTGCAGAAGATGCAAAAGGAATGTCAACAACAAAATCATTTATCTCATCCCTTCTCACATGCTATGGAACTGGGTTTTGAGCAAATCCCTTCTAATCTTATTGAACTGCAATTTCAACGTCAGAAGCTGCTGGAGCTTCAACAGCGGCAGCAGCTGGAGCTTCAACAGCGGCGGCAGCAGCAGCAGCTTGAGCTTCAACAGCGGCGACAGGTGGAGCTTCAGCGGCGGCAATTGGAGCATCAGCAACAGCAGCGACAATTTGAGCTTCAGCAACAGCATCATTTACTGCACCAACATCAACATCAGCTTCGTCAGTACCAAATGAAACTGCAGCAGCAGCAGGTTCTGGAACAGTTGCAGCAGCAGCAGGTTCTGGAACAGTTGCTGCAGCATCAGATGCCTGATCTTGGATATGGGCAGGGAAAGGGAGATCCATTGAGAGAAAACTTGCTTGAGCAGATTCAATTTAGGACACGACTGGCGGCTGAACTGCAGCAGAATTCACATAATCCAAGGCACCTCGATCTATCACTGGAGCAGATAATTCGAGCTAAGATTGGCCAGAATAATCTTCAAGAACCCCAGACTGATATCTTAGACCACTTATCACAGGTGAAGCATGCTAATATACTCCCTTCAGACCTGCAGTTCCATCTTCATCAAGAACAGATGCAGGCGCAAGAGTTATCTTTGGCAAGGCAGCCGTTAGGAATGGATGGTGAAAGCCAAGTTGGTTGGCCATGGTCCATTGATGAAGCTGGTCAGACCTTCAGAAATGCTACTGGTCAGCACCAGTCAAAGTCTACAGGATTTAATGCGTCAGATTTTTTCCTGCAACAGCAGAGGCTTTCCTCACATGATGAACATTTCAGCCATAACAAATGGAATCATGCTTTACAGGACCCACATCAGAGTGGGTTTTATGAGCCTAGCTCTATGGCATTTGACCATCCAACATCTCTTCCCGCTGTCACTCCTGGGATGAAGTTGGATAATGTAAATGGTCATTCCCAAGGTCCAGATTCAGCAGAGCATCTATATATGCATTCTACTGATCAACTGGGTTCCTTCTCGTCCAATGTCTCTTCTCATCATCGACAAGTTTTTGGTGATATTTATGGTTCTCGCGCTGAAATGACAGAGAGCCACCTCCCTGGAAAACAAGGGCAGCAAGAGAATAGTTGGGTTGAAGGAGGGATGCAACAGTTGCATCTTGAAGCTGAAAGAAAAAGGAATGTTTCAGAAGTTGCTGGAAACTCTAGTTTTTGGACCTCAGCTCGCGGAGATGAGGAGATCTCAAAGCAAGTTTTAATGGATCTTCACCAAAATATGGGTCTTCAGTCTATTCGGTCATCGGAAGATGATTATCAGCACCTTATATCTTCATCTAAATCTCAGGAATCCTTTTGGCCAATTACTGAGTCGTTCTCTTTAAATGACATTCCAGATCAAGAAGCCACCATGAATGACTCATTTATGGAAAAGCCTCAAAATTTGAAATCAAATTCTCTGCTGCAGGATAATCATGCTATGCCCGTGCTGCAGGATAATCATGCTATGTCCTTGAGTGGTCAATTACACCATCTAGGAAATGGTGAAAGATTGTCCCTAAGGTTGAAATCTGGAGCGCTAACTGAAGAACCAGCATTCTTGTCAGGCATGGTAGATACTTCTCATACTAATCACGTGGATAACATGTTTGGTGATAAATCTGCTCTGGATAAAGAATTGGCAGAATTGGATAACAGATATGGGTCCAAAGGCATGAGTGCCATGGCCAGGTCTGTTTCGCATATTGAAGAGAGCTTTGTTGAACAAGCTGAAACTGCTATGGGTTTTGCTAATGCCGGTAGCAGGCATAGTTCCCTGAGCAGTGCTGGTATTTTCTCTGACATGCATCTTTTCAGATATCATGCTTATGCTTAGATGGATATTAGAGGCTTTGTTAAATTCTGCAGGTGGTAATGGAGGCCTACATGGGTATGAGATGAGATTAGATAAATCGACTGGTGAAGAGGTCTCTATTGACAGGTAATTTCTCTCCTGAGTTGTTGTGGGATTGTTTTTAATGAGGCTGAAGTCATCTTGGTCTCTTGTTAACCATGATGTTAATCTTCATCTGAATATCGAATTCTACAAAACTTGGTTTCAGAGCACATGCATGGTTACTCTTTGATAGGTTAGGTGCTCTGATGATTTCTCTTCATTAAAAAGCTTAAAACGAGTTGTGAGTATGTGGGAGAACACTCGCACCTTAACTGCCTTGTATCTTATAGGTCTCCTAGTGCAGGTACATTAACATGATGTCATGTCATCTTGTCACCCTAAAGTACATGCTTATTTTCTTTCTTCTAGTACGATAAAGTAAAATCTTATATCATCTCCAGGGGTGCAGTCAAACCAACATTCTCTGTACTTGTTCTTGGTAACAATGGCATTAAATCTGTTTTGAATTTCACAATTTACAGATTGTGCATGTGAGCTCTGTGGTCCGACTATTTATGCATGACTTGACTATTAGCAACTTCTGTGTTTGTGTGTGTATTCAGCATTAATGGGTTTTCCCTAGTAAATCTGTTTCTTTTGACATCGAGCTACTAGAAAGGTCTTGCTTCATAAACATGAGTTGCTAGTTGCATTGTTTTGATTTGAAACCTACATTGATGTTCATGAAAAATGTTTGTGAACAGGATGCCTGCTATTTTAACTAGAGGAGTTGACAATACCTTGCATAAACGCCCACCGGTGTCCCAGGCTTTATCTTCTAAGGATGTCTTGTCAGACATGGCATTTGCTTCTTATATCAAGCAAAAAAATCGGGCAGGCCTTGCAACTTCTGATGGTATATCATTTTTGTGTCATTTGTGCTGTCTTTTGTTTGTTGGTTTTGGATAACTGTGATGGTGATTTGAAATCAAAAAAATTTGGTGGCTTGCAGAAAGGAGGAACGAGCCTGCAGAGAATGTAGCAGCAACCCTGGGAGGTGATAATCAGATATCTGGCAAGAAAGAAGTGCGTTTTAGGAGGACCTCATCTTACAATGATGCTGGTATAACAGAGACATCATTTAGGGATGTGCTAAAAAAGCCAGTTTTTACAGAGGCTGAAGCAGCTAACACGGCTGCCTTGGAATCATCTGATGGTTCACTGGGTGGGCGAAGTGGGAAAAAGAAAGGGAAGAAAGGAAGGCAGATTGATCCCGCTCTCCTTGGCTTCAAAGTTTCTAGCAATCGCATTATGATGGGTGAGATACTACATCTTGATGAGTAACTGATACATGCTGTGCCTGTTGTGTAAATTTTTCTCTATTTGTTTTGTAGATGAGTAGATTTTGTACAGATTACTGAAGAAGCGCATAGGAGTTGAAATTCTTTGATTTTTTATTTTATTTTATATCTTGTTCGAAGTGGAGGAATTGCCTGCCTTACAAGTTGCGTAGTGTAGAGGAAGTATATGCATAGACTGAAATATTTTGTAGTCATGAATGCAATAACAGAAATAATGATTAGAGACAAACAATCGACTTCTCTTTTTTTTTTTTCTCCTATGTTTATGTCTTCCTTTAACTGGTTGTGTCCCCAATAACAGACATTGCAATTTTAACTCCTTTTCATTAGGAAAAAAAAAGAAAAGAGTTGGGCTTGTAAGTCATGTTTCATTAATTACATTGTGATATTGTTTGTCTAAATTTTACCTCGCTTTAATGAGCAACTGGTGCACTTGTAAGATCACTGATATTGTATTGTCAACAACAGGAAAGGGTGTTTGCTTGCCTTTTTTAAGTGTTTTTTAAATGATAATTTTTAGATGTTTCTAGGTGATTTTTATGTGTAGAAAATAAAATAAAATATAAAAAATATTATTTTAATATATTTTTAATTAAAAAATATTTTTAAAAAGGATTTTACATCACAATATTAATCACAGCAGACTTCAATTCAGTTATCAAAATTGGGGCATGTGTTCCCATATCAATCAATTTGGTTCCATTTCAAGATCTGGAAGATGAATTTTACTGTAGATAGTTAGTGGCATAGCTAAATTTACAAGTACATCATTTGTTGCTAATGATTGAAGACGTGTTATTAAATCAACCATTGAAAAGTCAACAGAAGTTGCTAATGCATGATTAGATTTCGACTGACCGACGCTACTGATTGCTCATGGAGCTCTAAGATTTTACAAGGTAGGCCCTCAGAAAACATGAAAATTAAGACAGGACATTGATTGCAGTACAGACAATCCA
>NW_011500069.1:209347-291963 GCF_000495115.2 Populus euphratica
CCCCTGCTGACCCTCCCGTCCATATAATATAATTGGAATAACTGGATAAAAAATAAAAAAAATTATAAAATATTTTAAAATATATATTAATTTTTTAAATATATAACCCGAATCATTAGATTCAAAACACTTAATCCGTAAAAATCATAAAGATCCATTCCAAATAAATTATATATTAAATAATAAAATTAAAAAAAAATAACAATTCAAAAAATGTTGATAAAAATCATTATTACTTTTAGTATTAATAAATAATATCATCACTATTACAATTATTATTATTACTATTATTATTATTTGTATCATTATTATTATTATTATTATTATTATTATTATTATTATTATTATTAATAGTAGGAGTTCAAATTACATTATTTATTTAATCACAAACTATGCAGATAAGATAAAAAATAAATAAAAAAATAAACAAATGTGGAATCATAAACTAAATAATTGCTAAGTGGCTAATGATAGAGTATTTATTTGAGTTAAAACCCCATCAACGTCGTTCTATTCCTTTATTTTTTATGGGTTGGATAGCCCAACTTAATTTATTTTAGGCATTGTGGCTCTTTTTATTTCTTTGCAAACATGTTCTACGGGTTTGGCAGCCCACTTGTTGTCCTTCTTTACCCTTTCTTGTTTGGCCACAAACCTAAACCTAAACCCGGTTTAGGTTGTAGTCTGTTTCTTCTTCTTCCACTTGAGCATTAGGTTTTGTTTTTTAGGCGCTAGTCTCCATTCTTTCTTCTTCTTCTTATTATTTTTTAAACATACTTGCTTGAATCACAAAGATAAGACTTGGTTGATGATAATTATAAAGTAGATCTAATCCAGTGATAAATTAATTTAAAAGGAAATAGGTAAAGGCAAAGATTGGAAGCAAGAAAATTTAGTGAGAAACTCATTAATTGATGAAAAAAAATAGAGAGAAATAGCTATAGACATCTTCTCCATTTATGAAAGTAAAATCATAGAGAATAGAGTGTTTTTTTTTTTCCCTTTTGTTTTCCATCCCTTTAACCACTCTCCTTCACTCACACCTTTTCCTACTCATTTGATTACTCTCCCTTTAGTTTTTAAGAGCATTCACATCCATGCTCCTTATTTTATAGCTAAATTTCAGCTACAATAGCTAAAAAACCATTTTAGTTGGCTCTCTCCTCCATTCACATCCATGCGCTCTAAAATAAAATCATGAATATTTTTTTATTGTTATTATTGTAATAAAACACTGAACATAAACAAATAAAGTTTTTTCACCAATTAATTTCATGGTCCATTATAGCCGGACTCTAACTCAAGCAAGAAACAATTAACTATACCAACATGACCATAGGTAAACATAAACAAAGGAATTCAACCATTCATCAACTGATACCTTAAGTAGTATAGTTTATTAATGCCATTGGTAATGAAAACTTGAATGAATAGGAGTAAAAATACATAAATTATTTTAGTTATTACTTGATGATTATGCTCTTATTAGAAAAATATCTTAGTAAAAGTAAGAGAATCTATAAAACTCTCTTCAATGGTTACACATTTTATCTTTATATCTTTATTTTTATGACAATCTAAACATATTTTTAGATAATTAATGAGACCTTGATTCTTTTACTTGGAAAATGGATCTATCATTATCACAATATAGGGTTATTAAATTAATAATGCTAAAAACTACACCTAGTTTAATGATGAACTTCTTGACCCCATAATTTTTTTTGTTTCCTCAAATGTAGATGTGTTTTTAGTTTTAGTTGTATAATCTACTTTGGTTTCTTATTTAGAACTCTTTTAACTTATTTCACTATTATTTAGATTAAAATATAATTAAATTGGATTTTTTTTATTTTCAATATTTGATTAAAAATTAACATCCAAATAATCATCTAACTTAAGGCAAGAAAAATTAGTAATACAAGATAAAATAAGCCAAGCTAAGCCAAGAAAGAGTAACAGGCATCTACAAATCTAAGAAAGAAAAAAAATGAAAGAAAATGTATGTGTATACCACAGAATTGATAATAGAGAAATTAATTAATTAATTTTTTTTTCTTTTTTTGTTTCCATCTCTTTAACCACTCTCCCGTGCTCATACTTTTTCCTACTATTTTGATCACTCTCGTCTTAATTTTTAAGAGCATCCACATCCATGCTTCTTATTTCATAGCTAAATTTGAGCTATAATAGTTTAAAAACCATTTTAGACATCCATGCTACTTATAACTAAATTTGAGCTATAATTGCTAGAAGGCCATTTTAGTTAGCTCTTTCCTTCAACCACATTCATGTTCTCTAAAATAGAATTATGAATATTTTTATTTTCTTTCTATTGCAATAAAAAATTGAATAAGAGCACTATTAACATTTCTAGAATGGCAACACATTTAAAAAGTAATCATGATATGAGAAAAAAAAAGTTATATTGGCTTAAAAGGACACTATAATTCATAATATTTTGTCCTCCTTTCTCTTTTTTTCTTACTAACCTATCCCTCAATGAATGACGCCTCCTATTTACATTCAGGACGGCTGCACACCTTTTATTTACAACTTGTTGATTTGGACGGCGAACAAAAACCAGTTTACAACTAACTTAGTTGTTGTTGTTGTTGTTTGGCATGACTTATATATTAGTGCCTAAAATTTTTAAATTATGCAAAAGGATAAATCATGTATGAAAACTTTCTAATAACAAAATATCAATTTGTTTCCTGAATAATATTATATATATTATTTTAAGATAATTTTAGAAACTTATTGAAAATCAAGTTAAGTCCCTACTTGATTTTTTTCTCTAGATCTAAAATCTAATACCTTATATTTATTACCTTTTAGTCTTTAAATTTTAAAATTATTTACAATCAAGTCTTGATTAAACATCCCAATTTAATTAAGGACCAATGGTTCTTATATGTGTGACCCATTAGGTTATCTAATAAGTTGGTTCAAATATAAATTATAATCCTAAATAAAATAGGATTAAATAAATTAATTTATTATCAATTCAATATTTAATTAATTTATATTTAAAAATCTAGTACAATGTCTAGCAACGTGTTATGATAACCTAAATATTATAAACATCATAAGTTGTTTGACTTAACTTTTTAGTGATTAGTTTTTTAATGTTTATTATTATTTCATCAATAATATTATGATTTAGATATTATAGCATGAAGTGTGTCTACTCTTTCAAATCATGTTTTTTCTCAATATCATAGTTATTGATTTTTTGAATAAGATTTGAAACTCTTTTCAAGTTTCATTCTACCTTGTACAAAGATCTACAATTAATACTATTTAAGAACAAATAAAATATTTTTTATAATTCATTCAGGGTGATGAATCATCTCTTAATTACTCAAATATCTTTATATAGTTCATGTTATACCCAATATATACTCGTTTGTTACTTTTAATTAGAACAATGTATAGTAGGATCAAAGTATAATATTTATTGTGTAAGATAATTTAGTAATTTCAAGTTTAAAGATCATTTATATAACCATTACGTGAGCCTTTTCATAGATATATTTGATTTCTTCATATAAAAATCTCATGCAGGTCAGTTCAATGTAATGTTATCTGTCAAACACCTATGCATGAGTTTTAGGTATCCCTCACACCTCAACTTATAAGAACAACTACTTCCTTTCATATAAGAAAGAATATAATATATATCAGTTTTAACAACTTTAATTAATATCTAATCTTAATAGAGTATTGATCATGAATGTATAGGAACGATGTTTTGAAGCAAAAGGAATCTCATAATTATAATAACTTTATAATTTTTTTGCAAAATATTTTTGTCCCAATGACTTTATATTTACTATACATTTATTAATCAAATTCTTGATGAATATCAAAGATAAATAAAGCCTTTAATAAATATTAAATATATTCAAATGAACAAAGTCAATGACATATATAACTAACCGATTGACTATATGATATATACATTAATAATCTTTCACTTGCACTCAAGCCGATTAGTCATATATGAAATATCATATTACTTTACTTGATGATAATACTTTTATTAGGAAAATGACTTAGGAAAAGGATCTATAAAACTTTTTTGAGTGGAAACACATATTATCTTTACATTTTTCCTTTTTACGTTTGTCTAAATGCATTTTTTGGATAATTAATGAGACCTTGGTTTCTTTGTTTGTGTAATGAATCCATTATTATCACAATATTTTAACTTAAACAATATGAATGAATCATTGACTATGAATCATGCAAAGTTCAAAAATAAACTTGTTAACTTAAACAATATTTTATGTCCCCTCAAACACAAAGATATACTTAACTTTAGTTGTATAATCTACTTTGATATCTTATTTGGAATTGTTTTAACTCATATCACTATTATTTATAGTAAAACATAACTAGACTGAATTTTTTATTTTTAATATTTGATTAAAACTAGCATCCAAATAACCATGAACTACTAGTTTATATCCTCCATAAACCAGAAAAACATTCCTAGTTCTTCTCAAGTATGTAAAAATGTTTTTTTAACTATCTTTTAGTGACCTTCACCTGAATTAAATATGTATCTACTCATTATTCTCAAAGTATAATATACATCTGGTCTTGTACATAATATTATATACTTTATAAATCTTATATTCAAAGTATATAGAATCATTTCTATCATATATCTCTTAATTTATGATTTAGAGAACATATCTTCTGAGAGAGATATCTTATGAGAAATAGGTAAATATTCTTTTTTAATTATTACATGTTTAACCATTTTAACATCTTATTTATAAATATAGATTAAGACAATCCAAGCGACCGTTTAAATTTATCTCTATAAATCTTTATTCTTAGTGTATAAGTTGCTTCTTTCATATCCTTCATGGAGAGATTATTAAACAATTAGATCTTTACTAACTAGAGTGAAGAAATATCATTTCTTATTAATAATATATAATATACATATAATATTAGAAAACCACTCAACTCTTACTAATTTTTTATAAAGTAAGGCTCATCTATATTTTGTGTTTTAGAAATCAAACTATTTGATTATCTCATCAAAATAGATATTCGAACTCCTTGAAGCTTGCTTAAGTTCATAAATGAATTTTTATATCTTGCATAATTTATTAGTAAATTTCTTAAATTTAAAACTTTCATTTTTTATAATAGACACATCTTCTTGAAAATTCTTATTCAGGAATACAATTTTGACATGTTAAATCTTATAATCATGATATGTAACTATAGAAAATAAAATCCTTATGGATTTTAACATAGTTACCGATAAAAAGATTTCATCAAAGTTAATCTATTTGTCTTTTCTTGTAACCTTTAACAACCAGTATAAATTTATATATTTTTACATCGTTATCCATATTAGTCTTTCTCTTAAAGACTCATTTATATCCAACATGTTTTATCATTTCAGATGGATCAATCTGTGTTTGTGCCTAGTTGGTGTACATTGAATCTATTTCAAATTTTAAGGCCTTAAGTTATTTCTTTGAATCAATATTAGATATTGGCTCCATATAACTGGTAGGCTCATTAATTAAGAGGAACTAATCATTCAACTTCCATATAAGTCTATATCTCATTAGAACATGACAAGTCTTGTTAGATCTATGAAATTCTTGTGTTTATTGAGCTTCAAGCTGAGCATCCAATAATATAGCCTCGATTTTAGGTTCTATTTGGATGTCAGTTTATAGTTATTGAATTTCTTTAAGATCTATTTTCCTTGGAATTGTCTTTTCAATAGCTATTGATAACTTTTTTAAGACAAAAAGGACAAAGATAAAGGAGACAAAAATGTTTTTGGTTTAAGAGACAAAAACAAAGATAAAAAAATATATTTGTCTCTAAGATAAGTTTGAAGTGAATTTATGTACTTTTAAAATAGAAGGTACATAAAGGATATTTTTTATAAGACTATTAATTATTTTTTAATCCTAAAATATCTTTGTAAAAAACTGTCAATTACAAATTTTTCTAACTAATATATGTAATAATAAAAATAATAATTATTATAGTTTTAAAATTCAACTCAATGGTTGATATGACGAGTTTTTAACCCTTTTTTTTTTATTCCAGGTCAACCTAGGTTTTTGACTGGGTTAGGTTGTGTCAATTCTTCTTTTATTTTTTAAACTTCCTAATCCCCAGGTTGGCACAATTCTAGGTTAATTTGCCAGGTTAGTTTTATTTTTATAGATAGGTTATTATAATATTATTAATCTTAACACTAAATATAAACTAGACTTAAAAAAAATATTATCTAATTATTTTTCTAAATATGTAGGTTATAGTAATATATATTAAAAATAAAATAGATTTTTTTATATTTATTTTACCTTGTACACCATAACCAAACAAGACATAAAAATATTCATTTTGTTTTGTAAACCACTACCAAACATAATTTTATCCTTGTCTTCTTTCTATCTTGTATTCTCTATCTTTATTGTCTTTTTTTTTCTTATCCTGAGATAATAACTAAACGCTGCTTTCAAGAACAAATTGTTTCTAGAAAGGTAGCATGTTTTGAGATAAATACTTTTACTTTATAGAATAATACAAATAATATTCAATACTTGTTTTTAGATATTCTATAAACTTATATTTATCTAACTTAGCTATTAGCTTTTTAGATATAATACACCTCATATAAATATCACATCTTAAATATTTAAGCATGATAAGATTGGTCTCCTGTCATTTCATCTCTGGAGTCTTAGCATCAAATTTTAATGAAACCTTAATTAAAAGGTATGTAGTAATTTGTAGGATATAACCTTAGTACAAATATAAATATTTTGTATAACTTATCGTGGATTGTACCATATCTGATAAGGTAAAAAAATTTATTCTAGAAACTTCATTATGTTATTGTGTTTCATGAGGTATTGATTATAAGAGAATTCTATTCTCTTTTAGATAATATTGATTGAAGTGTTCACCATCTTGATTTGATTGAAGTATTTTAATACTGTTTTACTTTGTTTTTTAACTTCATTTCTGATTTTTTTAAACCTTTTAAATGATTCTGACTTTTATCTAATATACATAATCATATCCAATATGGTCATCAATGATAAAACATGTATATTCATTTAGGACATAAAATTAATTTATTAGATATTTCACACTTTTAGTGAAGGGTGTTTTGATTATCTTACCCAATAAATAAGCTATACAAGTATCATATGATTTAGAATAAAAAAGACAAAATATCATATTTCATGTGACTTAATTGTTCTTGTTTCATTGATATATCCTAGCCTACGATGTTATAAATAACATGGAGTTTGATTATCTAATTTGTTCTTGCTATTTATATTGAAAATGAGCATTTCAAGATCAAGTATATACAAACTAGTTATACAAGTACCAAATCTATAATAAACATCATTATTATAAAATGAATAACATTTATCTTTAATAATAAATTTAAATACAATAAAGAATAGATATGATGTTTCTAGAAAGTGCCAGAATAAAATAAAAGTTATCAAGTTCTAATATCAACTTATTTAACAAAGTTAATACAACAAGTTTTACTCCATTATCCATATATACAACTAATTTACCTTTATTTAATAAATAAACGTACCTGAAGTATAAGCTTCTTAGCTTAATAGTTGCAAGATAATATTTGTTTTATTTTACCTTATCATTCTTAATGTCTCGGGTAGGCTTCTATGCTTAGACTACGAGACCAAGTCAATACTTAACTCATGGTCTATGAAAAACCCAATTAATTTAATTTTTTAAAATAGTCAATCATCATTAGCACATAGGTGTTCATCGAGAAACCTTTTATCATTTTGCAGTGGAATAATTCCTTAAAAGTCTTATACCTCTTAATTATACTAACTGCACCAAAAACCTCTTTAAGATGCATAATTATTATATTCTCATGTTGTATTAGAAGTTCAAGTGACATACTGGTTATTATCATATATGTAGCATACCTATTATTATTAATATGAAGTTGATATCTGGCCCTAACTTCATTATCAACGTTCTCATCAAAGAAAAAAGAAATTAAATTTCCAAGAATATATAATAATTTATCATGTTTAAGAACAATTCTTATATTTGGTCCTAATCCAAGAAGTTTGGTTTAGTTAATTTATCAGCATCATATATGCTACGCATGGATATTTATTTTTATTCATAGTAATCTATCAACCTATTCACTCAAATATAACGAGTATTGGTTTCATGCATAAATATTTATAACTAAACTTGTATAAGGTCTTCAATTATAATTTGGTTTCTAAAAGTTTTGTTATAAATTAATAGCCTTCACTACTAATTCAGGAAATCTCACTTAGATCTCCTAATAGGCTAGGATCTCATTTAATTTATCTAACCTTTAGTATCTCAACAAGTTAAATTAAATTAGATTAAATGGATAATATAGTTTATCAATCGCATCTTTATATGACTCCTATATAGTTATGTGACAACTTTTTCTTTAAACATATTATATATGTTTCACCTAACTATTGTCTTTAATCTTATATGATCACATATGACTCATCCAAATCATATAAGTTAGTTAAGTAAAACTCAATTTTATAGCATTAAATATATTCAATTAATGATAACCTTAAATAGCTCAACAAGTTATCTATGAATAAAACTTTGGTTTTATGCATATAAAATCAGAAGGCAACAAATCATGTTCTCAACATGTATTTAATATATTAATGAAAGATTTATTATTTAAATAAAGTCTCATTCTATTGTATTGGTTATACATCATACATAACAATTATATATAAACATATACTCCTAATATGATATTCTAATTGGATAATTATGAACATATCTAAAATAATTCTCTCAAGTCATAAAAGGGAATTACGAGGTCAAAACCTAGATAGCTATTATAAATCTTTATAAGTCCTTTGCGAGCACCATGATTGTATAATTCATTGTCTTTCTTTCTTCAACTAGGATTACAAAATATATTCTTTTATCTAAATTTATACATTTCTAAATTACATAATATTTACATAATTTAATAAGAAATCTTGAATTACATTAGAGGGGAATAGTAAGAAAAGAATTTTACAACCTAGGAAAAAAATAGAAAAATCAAAACATATAAACCCTATTTAATATTACAATTTAATTTAGGATTTTATTTTAAAATATAAATTTAATATTTTATATATGGATGGGAAAATCATAATTCTGCCTTAAAACCTTAATAATCTATTATGGGGGTAGAATCATAATTCTGCCCCATCATCTTCATGATGCCAACATATTGCTGGTAGTTGTTATAGCTAATGTAGCCAGCATGGGCTTCCCATGCCAGCACAACCTTTAGCAGTGATAGTAATGCTACCACTGCACCAACTACGCCAGGAGACTCTTGCCTCGCGTTGCTCCACCTACAACGCTACCAGCAACATCGTGGTTGTTGGCAAAGCCAAGGAAAGCTGGCCATGATCGGCAGTGTTGGCAGTGTTGTAGTCATTAAAAAACTTTTTTTTTTAATTTACAGCGAGATTAAAAAAATCCAGCTGGATTTGAAAACCATAAGAGGTTATTTTAGAAAAAAATAATTTTTGTATATAAAATTAATTTATAATTATCACCAACAACAATTAAAACAGTTAATTATTAACTCTAATCATTTAATGATGATTTTGATATCATTGTTAAGTTTTTCAAAATACATATATATATATATATATATATATATCAAAAATATTAAATTTAATCTTTTTTGAGTCTTATAAATCTTGTTAAATATATTTAGAGTTATTTCAAATTTATATAAATATTATATAAAGATCATATGCTTTGCTTTTTTTGCTTTGAATAATTACTTCAAGGTTGAGTTATCACAAACTACAAGTATTTCAAATATCCAACTTCTAATAGTAATTCACACAAAATACTAATAAAAAAAATCTTATAATTTTTTTTTAGGAGAGAGAGATTGCTATCCTTTTAAATATTATCTCTTTCTTTCTTTCTTTCCTTTTGTATTTTTTAGGTATTATGTAACTTATATAATCTTTCTCTTTGTGCTAAAAAATAAAAGGTATATAATTTTATTTATAAAAAAAACTTGAAAACTCTATAAATAAATAAAATATCATTTTCCCCTCAATAATATCACATTATTTCAGTACAATTTTATAAATTTATTCAATCAAGTCTCCATTTAATTTTTTTTTTAAATTAGAATTGTAATTCCATGTATTAATTGTATTCTAGTTCCTAATTTTTAAAACTTATTTACAATCAAGTTATATTTGATTAATTATTTTACATTAATTTCTGACCAATTATTTTTATATGTGTGACCTATGAGTTTCCTATTAAGTTGAACCAAATATAAATCACAATCCTAAATAAAATAAAATAAAATTAATTAATTTATTATTTGATTGCTTTATATTTGAAGATCAAGTATAATATCTAATATCATGTCATGATCTCTAAAATATTAAAAAATTCATAAGTGATTTGACTTAACATTTTAATAACCAGTTTTTCAGTGTAATTATTATCCATTCACCAATAATGTTTTAATTTAGACATTATAGCTTGAAATGTATCTACTCTGTCACATTATTTTTATTCTCTACACCCTAAATATTGATTTTTTGAATAAAAATTGAAACTCTTTTCAAATCTCATTACATCTTACCCAAAGATTTACAATCAATACTAATTAAGAACATATTGAATATTTTTTCTAATTTATGTAGGGTGATGAATCATATCTTAATTACTCAAATACCTTTATATAGCTCATGGTATATCTTAATTACTTAAATACCTTCATATAACTCATGGTGTACATAATATATGCTCATTTGCTACTCTTGATTAAGATAACGTGCAGTAGGATCAAAACATAATATTTCTATATAAAATAACTTAGTGATCTTAAGTTTAAAGATTACTTACACAACCATTATGTGAACACTTTTATAAACACAAATGATCTATTTATATGTAATTCTCATGCAGATCGGTTCAATATATATGTCATCTAAAAAGCATATGCATATTAATTCTAGGTATCTCTTATACCTCAACTTATAAAAACAAATGTTTCTTTTCATAAAAAAAAAAGAATGTAATATGTATTAATCTCAACGATTCTAATTAATGTTTGGTTTTAATAAAATGTTGTCCAAAAACATTTAGAAACAATACTTTGATGTAATATGAATTCTATAATTATAACAATTTTATACTTTGTAAAATATTTGTTTTTTAAGGACTTTATCTTTACTCTAAATTTATTAATCAAATTGGATAAATATTAAAAATTAAATAAAATTTTATTAAAAATTAAATATGTTAATATAAATAAAATTAATAATAAATATAATTAATTGACTACATGATATACCCACTAACAAATAACTTTAGCATTGGTAGACAAGCTTGATCTCATCTCATCATCTCCAGGACTTTGATACCAATCTACTCTGTCAAAACTAGAAAGAAAATTATAATCTCCGTCATTACATTCAACTGTTTTATAGTGCAATCTATTGCTCTCACCAAGCCTTGTAGTGGATTACAATGATTACTTGAGCTTGGCATGTTTAGATAAGCGAAACAAGGCATGTTCAAATTCATGTTCTTATTGCCACAGCTATAGTCTTATCATTTGCAGTTGACTGCTAAATTACAATTTTTTCCATCAATGTTATGAATGATTATTATCCATGGGAGAAATTGGTTCTCTAATGGAATACAGGCAACAGAGAATGGGACTTTAAGACCACGTTCATATCTATGGTGCTTGTAGTAGGTTCTACTGCAACCATCATAAAAAAAAAAAAAAAAAAAAAAAAAAAAAAAAAAAAAAAAAAAAAAAAAAAAAAAACACCCTCTAGGATATTTCAAGGAGGCATATGGTTTCCAGGTAAAGATCTATGTACTCAAGATTCCACCCTGAACTCTGACTGATGTTATGCATCCATAATCAATAGATCGTTCCACTGCCATCAATCCCTTTAAGGCCATAAAGCCGGCAAATTGAAGATCTCTATCTATTGATGTTCTCCACCTGATCAAGCTTCTTGGCAGTGCAGACCCTCTCACCATACAGCCGTCTAATAGCGCCAACACCTTGAAATATCCGATCAATGCATTCAGATACTTTAAGCAAAGCAGTCATGGTCTAGTTATAGTTTTACCCTTTTAATGTAATTTCTCCAACTGAAATGATGCATGATGTGTGCTCAATTGCGCTAGCGAAGAAGACTTCCCTTATTATAGTTCATTTCCACAAGAGATTCCAAGCCAGTGTGAAGTAGCTTCTCAAAGAAAGGCTATCAAGACTAAAAACAGCAATGCCCTTGACAAGGCACCATTGCACAGTAGTAATCCTTGTTGACCATGGGATCCTGAATACCTCAAGACCTAGCTTATAGAGCTGGTCTTCTTATTGGATTTCTGTTCTCTTCTTGGCCAGACCTGATGGTAGGGAGGCTTTGGCTATAGGAGCACGGATGGCTAGACATCTCAACATCAAATGTGACAATTAGACAGCTCCTTGAGAACGGAACATTTCCAATGATCGAGCATGTGAAAAGAGGCTTGGCAACAAAGTGGTGAGAGCATTTAGAACTGCTGTCGTAGGAAATTATCTGATCATGTACCAATGGAGGTGGTGATGGTGGTTGGGACAGGAACTATTTATGTGATTAGATCAATGGAGGACTGTTTTGAACTAGTAGTGCGAACATGGAAGGTATCATGACAGCAGATCATCAGTTTTATCAGGCTCACGAATTGGAACAAGGACAAAGATTTGGACACTATTAGCTCTCTATTGGCTTCAGCATCATTCAGGGGCACGACCACCGTCTTCATGGTGCAACAACATGCCAACGTAGTAAATGAAGGCCATGGGAGTAGTGACAGTAACTGTGGAGTTGGAATCTGCACAGGATATGTCATCTCAGATGTAAATATGCATGGATCCTCCAGAAGAATGCTGACTTGAGATCTGTATGCTACAAATGCCAGTTGAACACTTAAAGAAACAAAACTATAATAGTAGAAATGTTTTAGATTGAACCTTGGACTACTTTGAACCCTGATGGTTGTTGCCTTCCGATACAGCCAATTAATCTTGCAAATTTGATCTTAGCTGTAGGAACACTAGCAAGAAACACATGTTGCAGGTCTTATGGTTGTTGTCCACTGTCCATACCAAGGAGTCCAACTTTTCACATGAATTTTTACTATGATCATTTCAATGATTTGCTGCAATGCTTCCAAGAATCATTGCCGAAATCTATACTGATCACACATTCTTGTGACAGGGCTTGAAGCAAGTGCAAGATAGGTTCTGGGTTTGAAGAAGAAGAAGAAAAGGCCAAAAGCTTAGTGCATATGACCTGCAACATTGAAGGTGAGTTACCTCGAATTTGTTTTGCATGTTCCACTGCAATTGGAACCTCTTCAGAGTCAGCTAAACATTTCAACAAAACCACATGGGCATCTGAATGACTTACGTCATGAGTGAGGCCACACAGAAACTTAGATGCAACAAGGAAGTGACCTGCATAGCACACCTATGCATTAAGTAAAGCTTCAAATGTGTTTAACAGCAGAGATCACAATGCAGCAAGAGAGAAAGACCACTTCAAGTGAAAAATCAATTTAAGAAGTAATTGTTATGTATAAAAGATAGCTATCCCACAAATTGTGTACTACATAGATAAGCTGGTTAAAACCACATGCATACCTTTTCCGCAGAGGTTTAGAATCAATGTCTTCAATATATTTTGTGCAAGCATTACATCGTGATTCACATGCTTGTAGAAGATATCAACTGCAGTTTCAAACTTTGTTTCTTGGCAAAGGGCTTCAAGGAGGAATCTGTGAGTTGTAGCATCAGGTGTCACCCCTTTCTCCAACATGTGATTGAAAAGCCTCGTAGCCTCTTCAATTTGACCTATTTCTGAGAATTTCCCAATAAGAATATTGTAAGTTTTCAAGTTCCCTCCACATCCGATTACAAACATTTCATCCCAAAGCCTTTTAGCAGGACGCAACAGATCTTCTCTACATAACACTTCAATTAGGGAATTATACATTGAGATATCTGGGTCTAACCCTTTCTTTCTCATCTCTTGAAGCACCTCATAAGCCTCTCTCACTCTTCCACTCATGCATAGGAACGAAAACATCACATTGTAACTCTCCATATCAGAGAAATATTCATTAGAAGACAAAACACGGTATACCTCCAACAACTCATCAATCTTCCCATGCTTACAAAGATTCCTACTCAAATTGCTCAACGTTAAAAGCGTTGGGAACTTCCCTTTTCCAATAACAAAATGAAAAAACTTCATTGCCGAATAAGGATCAATTGTCGACACTGATCCTATCAGTGCATTCAAAACATCGTCTTCCATAGGAAAGTTGCCACTCGCAATAACTTCGCCTAATTCTTTTGCTTCATATATCCGTCTTTCAGTAATCAAACCCAAAATAAACTCTCTGTAATCATTACTCCTCGGTGCCACTCCTAACTTCCTCTTCATCTTCAAAACCTCGTTCACGTCAAAAACGCTTCCAAGCGATCTAAATGCTTCGGCAACAACCCTATATGCGATAAAATCAGGTTTCCACCCCCTAATTCTCAACTCATTCAATGCCCGCAAAGCCTCGCTTGTTCTTGAACCCTCACAAAGCCCATGAACAATTAAAACCGCAATAACGGACCCATTAATAAAGGAATTACACCTTTCAACCACATCTACCAAGCGCAAAACTTCACCCAAATCGCCATTTCTACAAAGCCTCCATATAAATACACCAAACCCAATAGTACTAAAGCCAATACCTCTGTTATTCATTTCATCAAACACCTTCATTGCATTGGTGAAACACCCATCAGACCCCAAAGAAGCCAAAAGAGAGTTACTTGTCTCAGTCCCAAGATCTAAACTTTGTGATTTAATCTCGTTAAAAACCGAAAATGCCATCTGGGTTTTTCCTCTTTTAATCAAAGAATCAATAACAAATCGATAAATTGAAGAATCGAGAGTCAGGTTTTGAGCTTTGGTTTGCTTTACCAGTGATTCAATGGCATTGAATTGGCGGGAGAAAGAAAGAGATTTGAGTACTGAATGGTAAGTAAGTGAATTATGAGTGAACCCGGGTTGTTGCGAAGCCCAATTGAAGAAACCCAGAGCAAGAGAGTGGTGAGTTAAGAGATGTGGGTCGATGACTCGAGCCACGAGTGACTGACTCAGTGAGTCGCGACAACCGATTTTGTGTAGAGTTTGCTCGAGTAATGGATTCCATGAACGGGTCGGGATTGAGCGATTTGACTCGGTGATTAGAGCTCTGCTTATCCGAGCTGCTAACTCCGTTCCCAAGCGCGCCATTCTTTTTCAAGTTTTGAGGAAGCAATGAAAACTGTAAAGGCATCTATTGCAAAACGCAGAGTTTTTGTCCCGCCCAAGTTTTTTTTCCCCTTCAAAAACCTTTCTTTTTTTAAAGACACTCTTAGTCTCTTATGTTGAGATTAGAAGTTAAAACATGATTGATCATCAATTTTAAAATCCATATATTTGAACTCAAATTGATTAAGATGTTTTTATATAAATACATGCATTATATATATATATATATATGTATAAATTAACTTGGATTTGATATACACACACACGTGTTCTTGAAATATGAAAGACCATCGATTGTAAAATCAATATATTTGGGTTCACATCGATGGTTAAGATTTGAATTCACATCATGGTGGGCATTTTTATTTAAATACATGTATAACATATTGTAGGATTATAGATTATATATAAAAGAGGTAGGGTTATAAATACCGATGTCTAAAATAAGAAAAAGTAATGTAAGGATGGAGGTTTTTCCGAAAATTGAAAGCCAAGAAAACACATGATCCAACAATCAACAATGCCCTCTCAATCACAAATGGAGTACAAACATCTATTTGAAATATTCACACCATTTTCTTCTATTATATGCACAAACTCGCAGATTCTGTACAATCCATGTACGCACTATCAAACGCATATTACATAATGTACACGTATATACAAAGGACCATCCATCCATCATAATAGTGGTTTCTGAGCTACTTCTATACAAGTATATCATCATATGGTATAAACACTGACTAAGCCCTCTGGAAAAAGGGCAGAAGATGCCTACTTACAATGTTTCTTGATCTCAATGTACCTTCTTTTGTGGGTTTGAACATCAAATCATTCTGCACAGATATATACCCATGGGAATTTAGACAAAGAAATTACGAGTAGGATCTAATCAACTTGAATGTTCGAGCTTTAAAGAGGTTCCCAAAGATGTATCCCATTGTTGTTTCCTGGGGAGGCTTTGGGGAAAGAATAGAGTTGCGTTTTACTTGCAGCTTGGTTTGTCCAATCTGTCTACAAATTGAATCGATGATCTTGGGGTCGACTGGGTTACCAGTGACGTCCGTGACATAGAATGTGTCTTTGGCTTTACCACCTTTTGTCAAGATTTCTGCTCTCTTAATACACAAACTGTTTTCTCGGAATATCCTGGTAATGTCTGAGAGGAGTCCAACACGATCCTCTGTGCACAATTCCAGCTCCAGTCCCTGCACGGCCAAGTAAGATATAAACAATGACAAGCATGCCTACCATGGTCAAAACTAGCAAATTACATCAGAACGGTAAATTATTACCTCAGAAGCTCGCCTTTCAATGGCAGCTTCAAGACACTGTACTACACGTTCTCGCTCAGCATCTGAGCTTACAGGGAGTCCATCAACATGTCGAATATAGAATTCCTACAACCATGCAAAATTTTGATCTTTAAATAGAATTTCTTGACACGTCAAAAGGAAAACAGGAAATGGAGTGCAAAATTTAGCAGTGTCGTTAAGCTCAATTAACTTGATTGGAACTATGCTCAGCTCTACAATCGAAATTTTTATAGGTTCACAAATTGACCACCTGATGAAATGGCTGCTAAATTGCCATTCCAGAAAGCAAGTGTTTCCAGGTTTAATTATCATTCAAGAAAACCCTTTTAAAATTTTAACTAAACTCATCTTACCTGATAAGCTTCCATTCTTCCTGTGCTGACCATTCCATGAAAGACAACATATTCCATGTCTGTTAAAGTGCAAACAATGTCGAACAATAGTTTGGGGCGATCCTTTGACCTCATAGAAACGACGGTGTAATCTCTCTCAATATTCAACACTGTTACATGGGGTCTTGAACTCTTATCTTCAAATCTCGCTAATCCTGCTCTTTCAACTCTTTCATAGTCCCTGTCTGCAAACATTATCTGATGCAATCTTCTTTCCCTACTTGTTACCCCAGGGGGTGAAAGAGTCATAGTTGCTGTCTTTGAATCATCATTTCCCTTGAGAACATTGCAAAGCAATTCCCTGATGGTCGAGAGTCGTTTTGGATCTTTAATTGCACACCCTGTGGAATCATCTGTGACATGAACTACAGCAGCAGCCCTAGTGTTATGGGTCCATATCTCAGCATTTACCACATTGCAGTGGAGGTCTGTGAGAACCGCACATACTTCAGACAATAAACCAGGCCTGTCAGTACCAGTAAGCTCAATTGCAGTATGCTCTTCAGAAGGCATCACCCCAACAGACCCTCTCAACGATGGTGCAAAGCTGGCATTGCTTTCAAGTCTCTGTGGAATCAAAAAGTAACAAGATACATGAAACAAAAGATGAGCTCTGCTCACATTGTAGTTTATCAAGGGAAAAAAATGGTAGCAAAAACACAGTGGAAAAGGAACGCAACATGTGCATTTTGTAATCATAAACGTTCATTAAAGAAAATTATGGACAATTATCTTTTCTGACTTATCCCCTACAGTCAAAATGAATAAGAAATCTTTCTTTAGCAAACTGTAATCTGACTTTAACAGTCTCAAAAAAGACTCGGGATTTAATCTCAACCAAGGTTGGCATGATTTTTCCCAAGTTCCATTTGCATTGATATTATTAACAGGTGCATTTTATTCAAAACATCATCAAACTGATGCAGACATGCCCCTGCCATCATGAGAACGAAACACGACATGATACCAGTGCTGAGGGCTACAAAGGAAAACAAACATTTTGTTTCATGAGAATTCTTGGTAAACCATTTCCTTTTATGTTGATGAAATCAGGGGCAAGCAGAGTAAAATTCTATATCTGAAAATTTTGATTATTTGAGACCAAAGAGAAACAATTTTTCTGTTTTCTGTTTCTATACGACTCGATCAGTTGCAAGCATTCAGACTAGTTTTCTGTTTCTTTAGCCTGATATCTCAGGGATCAAATGACAGTATGCAAATATAAGATACAGCAGTAACATATAACCCTTACTCGTTGAATATAATCCATAACTTCCTTATCTCTGATTTTCTTCCCATCTTGGTCGACCACATTAAACACTGAAATAGATGAAAAATAAATAAATATTACAAACAAAATAAGACTCTTTTGAACCTTGTTGCTTTCTGAGAGATTGCAAAAGAAACCTTACCATCCATAAACCAATCCCCGTCAGATGATATGTATGCTTTTGTTATCACAAGGTTCATGTCCGTAAGCACTTGTACAACTTTGAGGAGTATTCCATGCTTGTTAACACTATCAACCTGAATAGAAAAATCAATTCTTAAGAAATTACACAAAATAGTTATTTTTCTCAAATTAAACCAAGCCCAGATAGTTAAAAATTAACTAATTATCTCATAAAATCAATTAATTTAAGGAACTTACTCAGGAAGTCACAAACCGTATTCTTGTTCAACGTGGTTTTTCTAAACCAATAACAGAATTATGAGAAGTACACAAACTTTACCTGGATAACAGTGGCATCCTCAGAAGCATCATTGTCAATCACAACTCTGCAACAGTAGAGAAAATTAAAAATCTTCATAGTATTCAACAAAAAAAAACAGAAGGAGAAGAAGAAACCCACATCTCACTCTTAATGTCTCAAATTTGCTCAATTTGAATGGAATTGCTTAGTTTTGAAAAAGGGGGTGGGGATTTCAAGGCTCTATTCAATTCCCAAGAAAATTGGAGAAAATAAAGGGAAAAGAAAATTATGTTAAGCAAACAAAATTACTACTGTTTAGGAGATCTTTTTTTTCTCTTTCAAAATCCACAAATATGATATATGTCAAGTCATAATTCAACATAAAACATTTGATTTTTGTATTTCATTTCTATTCTTGATCACTTCTCTTCAAAGCAACAAAACAAAGAAAGAAATTGGAGGAAAAGATTAATAAAAAAGGAATAACTTGCAAAGAGTGTAAACTTCTCTCTAAAGTCATCTTCAAGCAAAAACTGTCCATTTCGTATATAGACCAAACAACCAAAAACAAAATCCATAGAACATAGAAAATTTACCCAAAAAATAAGCAAGTACCTTGGTGGGTTCAATCTCCTGATTAGCTTAGCATACTCATCATCCATTTTGCTTTCAAAATCTCCCCAAAAAAAAATTATATAAAAAAATCACAACCCTCAATCTATAAGAAAAACAATTTCAAGCTTAACCCAACAAGAAAACCTTTAAGAAAAAACTACAGAAATATGTTCCTCCAATATCCAAGGAAAAAAAAAAAATTCAGACATGAGCTGGAAATAGATAGAGAGAGAGAAAGAGAATTCTAGCCATCAGGGCAACGACCTTCCTTTTTAACTATCTTTTGTGACCGTTTATTTTTTTTCCAGGATTAGTATTTGAACGACGTGTCCGTTTCTTATTGGGTAAATTAACGGCTTCCTGCTGCCCGCGGTCAGAGAGGCTGAGAACTCGGAGCTATTTGTTTCAGTGGTGTCACTGTGCTTTAAAATATTTAAGATTTTTTTATTTTTAATATTTTTTTATAATGGTATTAAAATAAAAATTTTATTTAACACATTACTAAATAAATAAAAAGCATCCTTATACTGTCTGCGTGGCGTGTTGTTATTTCTGCGAAGTGCTGTTACTTTTGTTAACTGTTCCTGTGTGCGTGGCGTTTGTTTTTTTATTTTTCTGGGTCTTACAATAATTAATGACATCATTTTTCTTAATCAAGGAAGTGAGTGTTTCTGTCCGTACGACGAGATGGTGACGTGGTTAGAGTGCACGTGGCGAGTGCAAGTTGGGTGGGTGTTTTTGCCGGTTATTTTGGCGGCAATTCCAGCGTGATCGCCTGGTATTGGAGCCCACGTTATTCATATGCCTCCAACCGTTTACCTTTCCTCGTAGCATATAACGGTGTTTCAAAGTTTTCCTTTTTCTCTAAATATTTATGATTTATTTTTGTAACTGTAGATTGTGGTTATGAGTTTTTCTCTTTTAATTCATAAAGAGATGAAGATAATACGTGTAGGATGAGAAGTGCAAACAAATAAAAAAAAGAATAGTTATCGTATTCATGAATAATATAATTTCGATAAAGAAATTCTATCTTAGAGAAGAAGAAAAAGTATTATTTAAATAGTGAAAAGGACTAATTCACATGATTATAAACTGAAAAACATTATAATTAGTTGATCATAAACTTTTCTCAAGTCACCATGGGTAACCATAGCAAGCACTCGTTATAACTTCTTGTAAGTGTTTATTAGTGTATTATATATATATCCTAAACTTTTTTATGATATTTAAACTGAAATTCATAGTATTAAACCTTTTCTTAAAGTTAGTGTAATTATCTCTCATATTATTTTCTTTGGTTCAAATCTATAAAAAAGGAGTAGGAAAAAAAATTGAATGATTTGTTTAGAATGATTTATTTAGAATTTAAAAGAAAAGATATTCGGAGCATACGAACACTATAATTATTTAACTAAAATTATTAGATATACTATTAGAAAATTTGTAAAAGCTAACAAAATATATCATTGATGTATAATGCAGATTCCATAGACATTGAAAAAAACGAATGGAATCAACGATGGAACATCGTCATTGAAAAGTATCTCCTTAAGCTTTCTATTATGTCAGCAATTTCATCATCATTTATTTTCCTAACATATATTTTTCATGGCTATTTTGTTACCAAGTTGCTATTTATTTTGTAAGTTTTACAAAACATTTCAAAATTGGTGTGAGATTTTCAATGAAAATATCGATAGAATCACTAATATAATTTATCTTTTCATTGACGAGTTCCTTAAAGATTGCAATTTTTTTGTTGTCTCTTATGATCCCTAACCAAAACAATTAATGAGATAGTTCACAGTAAACAACAACCATGAAAAAAATGCATACCTGAAAAATTAATTGTACAAATTTTATAAATTAATTTAAATAGTTCACAATAATAAGATAAAAGTAATTTCATAAATAATTTTTTTCAATAAATGTAAATATGAACCACACATTAAGATTCCTGAGAAAGTGGAAGGGAAGGAGGAGAAAAATATTCTGAACTAAAAGGAATAAGAGGAGAAGGAAAATATATACTTATAGCCACACTTATTTGACCTCAGTACATTCTAATTTCATGTTAGAGTTTTGCTCTAATTTATGCCAACATAGTCTGCATCTCAATAGATAGCTATTCATAAAATTTTTCTAGATAATTTTATCAAATTCTATGCTTTATAGCTGGTGTGTCTATAACTAAAACAATGTAGTTCTCTCTAGGTTCTCAAGATAATGTCATAGACAAATCATAAAGCTGATCTATATTGAATCCATCATTTGTAATCAACGTTGGATAACTGCATGAATGGTTGACTCAATGGATATTTTGTGTGTGTTGCAATTTTTAGTTTTCTTTTAGACGTCTGTTTCTACTGTTCCTTTGCTCCTAGAGTAGTAGGAGTTCTAGTGTTGCTACGTGTAATATCTTATAAGAGTTCCAATTGGTTGGCCTCTATTGCTAGATTTCTTCAATTGCAGATTGTTTGGCTCAACTTCTAGATGTCTTTTGTTATCATATGCCTAAGCTGGGGGTCTGTCAGTGTTCATTTGTTGCTGGTGATTGTTTATCATAAGGTAAAGGGGGTTGCTATTTTGGCTAGATGTTATCCATCATTTGTTTGTGGCTACTTGTGATATCTTGTATCTATTGTTGATGTTTCTTTGTAGATGGGTGCCTCTATAAAGGTTCTACTCCATTGTGCTTAGTGATTGCTGTGATTTTTGTTACTTGTTTGATATATAGTGTGTTGGTTTTTAAGGTAGCTTTTGTGGTTGTGTTTTTTTTTTTAAAAGTATGTTTGGTTGGATTTAGATACATATTCGGTAAAAATTATGGTTAAGGTTTATATATAGCAAAAAACATGTATAAAATGTTTGGTCTAGTTGTGTTTAGAAGTGTAGTTGCGGTTGTTTTTCAAAATATTTTTTACTTGGAAATGGATCAAAATATTTTTTTTATTTTTTAAAAATTATTTTTAATATTAGCGCATCAAAATGATCTAAAAACACAAAAAAAATATTAATTTGAAGTAAAGAAAAAAATAAAAATAATTTTTTTTCAAAAGCGCTTTTAAAACGCAAAAACAAACAGAATTGAAATTCAGTTAAAAAAGCATGTAAAAGCTACTTCACAAAAACTGTATTTCAAACTTAATTTTTTAATGGGTCCCGTAGTACAAAACATAGTTTAGCTTGTTACCAAACACTTTGCTACATTTGTTGAGCTGTAAATGTAAAAACAGTTGCAAAACAAATACAATCATAGTCCAGTATTTATTCTGTTTTGGTTGTTGCTCAAGGCGTTTTCTAGTCTTGATTTTTGCTTTGTGATAAGTTGAGCACCTTATCATTGATTTGGTTCCTCATCTAATCATTGTTAGCTATTTCTTTTAGCTTGTTAGCTTTTCTTTATTGGCCTTGCTGTAAAGGTTCTATAAGGGAGTTTGTTCTCTTTTGTATATCCTTGTTATGAAATTGCTAGTTCTCTAGCATTGGATATTTTTTATTTGTTATATATACTTATCTTTTGATATAAAAAAAAGGGCAAATAATTTTTCTTTGTCTAACTCTCATCTTTTGAAAAAACAAACAAATAATAAATTCATAACCAAAACTATTAACATTACAAGAAATTAAAAAAAAAACAAAAGAAATATATAATTAACCTCAAACTAAAGCTTTGACAATCCAAGTAAATCAATTAATCTGTCAACATTGTGTCTAATATCAAATTCAATTGAACAAAAAAAATAAAAATCAAGTCTAAAGCTCAAGTAGCCGAACAAACACTAAAAGAGGTAAAAATTAATAAATAAAACCACATAAAACTTAAATCAAAATTTCAATTTCAATTTCAATTTCACTTGTATTGAAATAAAATGACATGAATATGAGTATTAAAACTTTAAACATTATATTTTATTATAGAATCTCTAGGGTTTATGTAAATACTTAGCTCAATCAATATTTAACAACAAGTACTCTTACTTAAGCATGATAAGTCTTCTTTTCTCTAACACAACCCAACCTAAGTATTTTTTTTCTTTTCATTTTCTTTTTGTTTACAACTAAAACCACAAGATTCTATCTCAATGTGTGTGTGTATTGAGATAAAAAAAAAAAATCAAACTAGCTAGCCAAGCAAACACCATCAACACTTGATTACTTCTCAAATCAAAATTTTAATTTATGTAACTTAAACAATAAAGCTTAACAATGCAACACAACCACATTCCAAACATAACAAGAATAAAACAATCCACATGCTTCATTATTAATCCCTAATACAAGCAAAAAAAAAAAACATAAGTAAATAAATTGATTAGATTCAAGCTATAGATCCAATATTAAAAACAAATGAAAAAAGATGGCATACTAGGCAACTTTTTAGGATCCCACTTGTATTGTCAAAGAAGAAGAAGAACCTTAATTTTGTAAAAACAAAGAAGAATAAAAAGAAAAAAGGATTGTCGGGTTTTGATTCCTTTTAAAATCACTAATTAAAATTGATACATTAGAAATGCTGACAAAATAATTTTTATTTTTTTATTCCATCACTATTTCCATTAGGACTTACTGATGAAAAGATTTTCATCTTAATTTCCATATGTAAATAGCAATGAAATATTTTTTCTTATTATTTTCATTAATTTTTTTAAATTTTTTATTAGCGATAATGTTTAGTTACTATTTTAAAATAAAAGAGGTGAAAACAATAAAAATAAAGGAAACATGTCTTTTTATACTTTTGTTTTGAAAATACTGAAATTCAATACAAAATTATCCTAGAAATATATTTATTTTATGCTTCTATATTTGTTTCTTCAATCAAACACTTTTCTAGTTTTTTATCCTATATTATATCAGTAGTGTTTTTAGGTCCAATTCAACATCTACTTTATTTTTTTTAAAACAAATAAATAAAATAAAAACAATAAAATGAGGTCCAATTAAACTTAATTGTAACAGTAACTGAATATATAGATGACAAAGACAATATAAAATTTCTACCCCATGAGGATTTGTCTCGCCCATCAAAGATAATATTTTTCTTGATAATATACATTAAAGGAAAAAACTAAAAGAGATCATTCTTTTGCATATTGCATGTGCACTATAAAAATGCTTGGAATTACTATTGATTCAACCAATAATTTTCTTTTTTATTTTAATTCTTGAATTTTATTTCTCCTTAATTAAGTTTCTTTGTGGTCAAATTAATGATAAGTTGCTTCTGATTAGTTGATAAATGGCAAGATTAAAAGAAAGAGAGCCAAAGTAAAATAACAAAAAAGGAAAAAAATATGTAGCATTTTCAAAATGAACATAAAAAGTTCACTTTAGTCCTTTATATGTTCAATTTTTATCTCTTCAATTCTTTTAGTTTCTAAAATTCTATTTTGGTACAAAACTTTGTTTTTACTATTTTTTTAATTTCTAGTTTAAGAAATGTGAGAAAGAATCACTAGTTTTTAGTGGTAAAGAGAGAAAAACATTAGTTGACACTGATTCTTACTATCAAAATAGTTAATTTTGATGTCAAAGGGTTTTGTTTGATTAAAATAGTTTTACCAGGATGTTATTTTGCCTTGCAATTTTCTAAGAGAGTATATTTGGTCTTGACAAGATTTTGGGTTTTAAGTGTTTTTTTTGTTTTGTTTTTTTACCACTTTTTAGGTTATTTGAAAGCATAAACATCCTTGTTTAGGTCAAATTTTTTTTTTAAGTATTTTTTGGTTGAAGAATGGTCGAGAAATGAATTTTTAGGTATAAAACACCTTATCCTAATTTCTTGGCTACTTCTAATCATTAAAATCGAGACACAACAGACAACACATAACTTGATTTCTTTTGAAAAGAAAAAAGAGTCAAATGACATGTCATCCATCCCTTATCATAATAATTATTATTATTATTATTGAAACGCATACGTTGAGCTTTATTTTCATTAGGCTAAGTATGTTGAGTCTCTAGGCTTTTGTGTTTGATCATTTTTTTTTTATTTGTATATATTTCATTAGGCTAAGTATGTTGAGTCTCTAGGTTTTTGTGTTTGATCATTTTTTATTTTTATTTTATTTGTATATATCTTAACCCTTTTAATTTTATTTAGCATAAAATTATATATATTGCTTTACTAATTTATTGAATTAATTAGTGTTATTTCTTAAAATATTATCAAACTTTTAGTTTGTTTTCGAATAAGATTATAATTGTGTTTTTTAAGTGTTGAAAATTGTTTTTTTTTTCACATGCCATTCTTAAAACATTATTGAATTTTTAGTTTGTTTTCAAATAAGATTATAATTGTGTTTTTTAAGTGTTGGAAAGTGAATTTTTTGTTACATGCCATCATATTTTTTTATTAAAAATATTTGATTTCATTTCTATGAAAAATTATTTTTATTATTATATAATTAAATAAAATATTGTTTTAAAAAAACAAAGTTACGGAAACAAGCTATTTTGATAACCTAGATGATGTATTTGGTAATTAAACCCGAGTTAATTTGGATCAATCTAATATATTATTTTTTAATTTTTTTAAAAAATAAATTAATATTTATTCTTTACACTCTCTTTTTTCTAGAAAATATGTTTGCAGATATTGCACTTCTATTATTTTTGTTTTTGTGTTGAACAATTATTTTAATTTTCACGCATTAAAAAGGGGTCCGCAGCAACTTGTCTAATGGATTTCTGAATTCTATCACATGGATTGACATTTTAGAGCATATGAATCAATACCCTTAATTAGTGCCTAATGGGGTGCCTTGCGAATTCATATCCTCCATGGATCAAATTGATTTGGTAATAACGCCATTTCTTCCTTTTATTTTATTTTATCCCCATGCCTTTCTGATCAGGTCTTCTCACGGGTCATTTATCAAGAAGCAGCATCCTCCAGCTGTGTAGAAATATCTGCATAAAAGGATTAGGGTATTTGGTGGGAATAAAGGAGATCTTTTGAGAGGCTGCTTTGGAACATCAAGGGATTGATCCTCCTCATTTACGATGGAGGAGCCGCCCAAGAGGGACCCATGTAGAATCCACGGCTGATCTTGGCGGCCTAACACCAAAATGGAGGTCCCATTGTGGAATATAATATGGGAAAGGTCCAAGTTGACGGGCTTAAAATATGATTGAATCCCAGTGAATTATGCATTGTGATGGAGACAATTGATGCCCTTTTTGCAGATACTTTTTTCTGAGGGTTTTATCTTTAGCCAGACCTTCCTTGGATCACACATTTGGCCAAGTGCATCCTGCACACGTTGAAATTGTCACTTGGATAAGGTTTTTTTTTTTTTAATTAAAACATTATGTGGAATTATTCGCAAAAACGACGTTATGCCTTGGAAGCCCAGGATTGACTTGTTGAGACAGTGATCCAAAGGAAGCATGTTTACGTTTTTCTGGTCACTATCTCGACGACGTACAATCGACATGTTCCCATTGTTGTTGGAGCTCGGAACAGCTGGGAAAGTTGAAGCTTTTCTCGCCGTCAAGGGTCAGGTCTGGAATCCAAAGCAAAGAAACGCGACGGAACAAATCAAAGTCAGTCGCATGTGACATGTTCCGTTCATGTTAAAAAATAAAAGCTGTAACTTTGTGGGAATTAAACGCCAAGATTATTATTGCTCTTGATACTTTGGAACACCATGAGTATCTATTGCTCTTGATACCTCGTAAATTAATGAAGTTGACATTTGTCAAATTGCAACAACTACATACCAATTTATTTTGATTTTAGTGTGATTTGTTGAAAGCGTTTGTCCACCGTGGTATTGTCAATATTAGCGTCTTATTGACATAAACTATTTTTAAAAATAGTTTTTAATTAAAAATATATTAAATTAATATTTTTTTTATTTTTTATTTTTTATTTTTAACATCATCGTATTAAAACTATTGATAAAAACCCTAATATATTAAATTAATTTTTTTATATTTTATATTTTTTATTTTTAACATCATCATGTCAAAACCATTGATAAAAACCTTAAAATAATATTAATTTAATGTATTTTCAGATTGAAAAATACATATTTTAAAAGACAATCAATCTATAAAAAAAACTTTCTTAATTAATTTCTTCAGGAACTATCTTTAACTAAATATGAAATATGTGATCTTGGTTCAAAAGAACATGTATACTATGACTTAGGAATTAGGATTATAGTTAGATACAAGGATAGTGACACAAATCTAAAACACTCGTCTTTTCTTCACCAACAAGAAATGGGGTGTCGGCTGAAATATTAGAATAATACGGTGCCCTGTCCTTTTTTTGATCTTTACCATAATATAATATAATATAATAATAATAATAATAATAATAATAAAAAGAGTTAATTGTATAAGAATAGAGTCTTGAGCAGACTTTCACCCCCAGACTGGTACATTTACAATGAGCAAATGAAAACCATTTCATGTATAAACCTTGACTCCCCCTAGAAGAGTAGCAAATTAAGAAAGCAAGGACACAACATGCTTCATCGAGCACATGATGTCGGTCATAGTCCACCCAGTATTTTGATTGGTATAACAAGTCCTCGTGGAAAGGGGCAACTCCACCACTACTAAAGTGGCATTTGATTCTTTCATTTTTGCTTGATGATTCTATTATTGGCAGTGGTGGTGGGTTCCTCCTCCTCCCCCCATTATTTAACTAGGATTTTGCATCAAAACTGTTTGTGACAAAACCGACGTAATTCCAACACTAATCTTTATAATTAGCCATCTAAAAGAGAAATCTTATTTTTTTAAATAACATAAAATAAATATTATTTTAATACATTTTTAAATAAAAAATACTTTCAAAAATAACTCTAACAAAAAAAAAAACTCAACAAATATTTTCAACATATTTAAAAACTTTAACACCTAGACATGTGGTCCTATTATTTTGTTGTGATAAGATTGATCCTGCTAAAAATCACATTGAAAATGGATTAAATTGTAATGGCATGTTTCATTCAGCATAATGTAATTTCACGAAAATTGCTGCTTCAAAAAAATTACATAAAAAATGCTAAACTATTATGGTTTGGTAATTTTGGGCCTAGAGTCCTTACATTAGATACGGTCATGCTATTGAGAGAAAAAAATTTTGATATCCGAGAAAAAATTATATTAGATTGTAGTTCATCTAAAATTTCTAATATCTATAAACACAAAATATAATAAATAGAGTTCAAAAATGTTAAAATGTGGGCTAAAGACTTTAAATATAATCCTACATTGTTCAAATTAAACGTAAATAGTTCATCTTTTAAATAGACAATAAATCCAACCCGACATACATCTCATTATGTTCAGAAACGTAAATTAAGTAATTGAAATCCATCATCTATGTTTTAATTCATGATAAAAATGACAAAAACTTAAATATTTATTGTTTATTTTTTTATAACCTAATGTAAATTATTGAACTCAAAACATATAATGAGATTTGAAATATAACATGTCATGTTACCATAGGAACACAAATGGATTCGTATCTATGATTTTATATACTGAAGATTTTACAAACCAGCTAATTATGGGCAGTAATCTTCCAACTAACGACGAACAACAACGGGTGCATGCATCACATTCAATATTCAGATAATCTCGATCTAGATGAACCAGGATCATGTAATGTTTTCCTAAATAGAAGAACACGCACTGATAGCAATTGGAGGGACTAAAAATAAGTCAAGTTTTTTCTGCTATCCCATGATGTAGATGTAGAGTAGAGTTCTATGATCACAAGGACTATTTTCAAAAGAAGTCTTGATTATGTGGAGAGCAAGGGGCTGGTTCATGAAAGACGAGTACAAGTGGTGGTGGCGGCACACTATGGGTTCCAGCTCTCTTCAGTGGAAATTGAACGAGGGCTAGAAAGTTTGATAGAAAATAGTGCCTTCATAGCCTTGCCATTTTGACTGGCCAAGCGTCGTTCGAATTTGAAAATTCAACGTGCCAAGAAAACCATTCATTCATTCTTCAAGGAATTGCCTTGAGGAAACGTTAATGCTCAATGATAACATGATTGAAAAAAAATAAAAATAAAAAATAAAATCTTCATCCTTATCTCTATCTTAATTTTTGGATTGATTTAGTATAGCCTTCTCTTCCCATGCCATCGTATGGATAAGACATCAAGTTAATTTTTAACATAGAAAAAAATACCTTTATTATAAATATGTTTTTGTATAATGTGAATTGAAAAAAATATTATTTATGATTAATAAATTAAATTAAAAATAATAAATAATAAATTAAAAAAAAGTTGTTAATGTTGATTAAATAATAAAATGTAACTTGAGAGATCACACAAATGGGAAGAAATACAAACAAAGAAGAAAAAAAAAAACCCTATGGTAATGGAACCTGAGAGGATGCCATTGGAAAGTCTAAAAGTTCAATGACAGATAAATAAACTAGACTGTTCAAAATAAATATTTTAATCCATAGTATTTTATGAAGTAGTTGTTTGGGTTGTTCTAGTTCCTTCCTCTTGATTCCATTAAACAAAATAATCCCTTTTATATTTTTATTAAATCACCAAAACATTCTAAACAAGCTATTAAAATTTTTAAACATGTTGGAGTTTTCTACACTAGTATATATTATTGTGAAATTTTCAGCATCCTGCAAACAACTGTGCCATATTATTGTGAAATGCGTCTTGATTTTTAATCTACATGGCTTATAATCAGGTGATTTTTGTCCCCATGGTATTACCTAGTATAGAAATAATAAGGAATGTTATAAAAAAAATAATTTATTATAACCATGGCTATTAAATCTACTAAGTTAATTTAGTTATTCAGAACCACCAATTCTAAACCGATTTTTTAAAAAAATATTTTATATGTTGACCCATTTAAATTTATATGAGTAAATTCATAACCCAACTAAACTTCAACGAGAATTAGCCTGGTGAAGTTCAAAGAATTTTTTATTTAAAAAAATTATTTTATTTTATTTTTATTTAAAATAATATTATTTTATTTAAAAAACAACAAAAATTATTAAAACTATATTATTTTAAAATCAACCCAATACAACCAGTTATCCAAACCTTAACTAGGTAAGGCCCAAGCTTTAATATTCTTTCATTTTAGAACCTATTTAGGAAGATAGTAAATGTTGCTTTTTAAAATGTTATTTAAAAAAAAATATTAAAATAATTTTTATTTATTTTTTAATATTAACATATCAAAATATAAAAAATTATCTTTTGAAAAAAACAACTGCACTTTTAAATACACTCTAAAATTAGGATAAATGAACCACCGTGGCAAGTTTTTATATGGGCTTTTCAAGGAGCACGGTGTCATATCTTCCATGGTTTTATGTAACCATCAGAATTTGAGAACAAGAATGGAAGCCCAACCCGGTAGAGCAGTAGGCTAAACCCAAAAACAGCAAGGCCGGCAAAACTAGCTTCCCGCGTGCAAAAAGTGGACACATTCCAGGTGGGCATGAAGCTGGTTCTTCGAATTCGCTCTTCCTTTGTTTATCCTGGAGTTCTCTTCCTTGCTAAATTGCTGCCAGTTTCTCCCTTCCATGCGCATTTTGATTTGGCATTGCTATTCCTTTTTAATTTCATTGATAGGCCAATTCGTCCTCCACAAACAAAACAGCACAAAAATCATAATTATTATTAAACCAGGGAATTAACCTAGTATGAAATCCAAGCCATAAATCAAACGAGGTAATCCTGGTTGATTTAGGTTAATAAAAAATATTATTTAAAAAAATTAAAATCAGGTTTTCCTTGATTTAAATTGAATTTATTTAATCCTGGGTCAATATGCTTGATCGAATAAAAAAAAAAGGAAAAAGAAAAAAAAGATAAATCTCTTTGTATTGTCCTTTTAAATTTATTTCTATTTTCCAGGGTAACTTCATGGTGTCATCCGGACAAAACTTGTGTAAGCATCCAAAACTACTCATAACCATTTTCTTTAAATTAGACAATATTCTTCTCTTCGGACTTCGGATTTTTCCATATATTTTATTTATAAAAATATATAAAATAAATTATTATTAAAATAAATAAATAAATAAAATATTTGTAAACATAAATAATAGTTTTACTATGTTAAAAAATAACTGTTTTACAAAAGTTATTCTGAAAAATAAAAAAAATAAAAAGCAATTAATCATTTAAATATATTCCTTCAAAATAGACAAATAAAACAAAAATCTCATATATGAAAGTACCAAAATATGCTAGTATATAAAATAATTAATTTATATATGTGTGTGTATTAATAAATAAAATCAATATTTAGAAAAAAAATAAATTATCTCTTTTTATTTATGAATTTAATATAATTGATTATTTTATTTATAGAAATTACAAATAAAAAAATCAGTAGGAAATTGAAAAAATTTATTTTTTTCTTATGAAACAAAGAAAAAATAAATAATATATTGTAAAATGATTTATTTTTTTGCATAAATTCATTATTTTATTTATCATTTGACATTCAAACAATGGATTAGTTATTTCTATTATTTGAACAACATTTATAAATAATTACATTTTAATTTTTATATTTATATAAATAAGACAAAATATAAAAGTGTTATTACCCTCGTAGCACTATGTTTGTTTTGTTCCATATTTACCAAACATGCAACATAATAGATATTAAATTCGAATCATTGTCCCTATTTGATTAAGCATTTGCGGCTATATTTAGTATGTAAGAATTATAATATATTGTTTGGTTATAAAATCAATTATGATTTTTATGTGTGGCACCTATTATTATCTGTGTTGAAAACATTGTTTTATTAAAATTAAAATTATATACTTCTCATGTTCCTGGCTCTCTGCTGCTTTCCTGCACATGAATTTTAATTAGCATAAACAGTGTAGCATCCTATACTGTTTATGCTAATTAATTTATTCTATGAATAACGTGTAAGATGAACAATATAATATGCTACACTGTTTTGGTTGAACTGATTCCAGTTTAAAGTTTAGAATGCATTCAATCGGATTCGACCTAATAAAATAAAAAATATTTTTTATTTTTTAATTATATTTTATTAAAAAAACTAGTGTTTAATATTATTCAATGACACTACATAAATTAGATAAAGATCTTTTGATGACGTAGTATTTGCAGAATATGATTGCAATTCCAATTTTGTTCCTAGTTATATTTTACCTGATGTTACTGCGTGCTTAAAAAACCAAAAAAATTATAGTCCTTATTGGATGTATTTTATATGTAATGGAAATGTAAATAGTTTAATGAAGCAATAAAAAATATTTTATATAAAATATTATTTATTTCATGATATAATAATAATAGTTAAATTTACAATATTTAAATTAAAAATCATCAATATTAATATATATTTTTTAAAATTATTTTATAATCTCAATTTCAAAAGCATTATTAATCAAATACATTAAATTATTTTTTGTTTAATCTCAATTTCAATCATTGTTTTAAACAAACATACATAAATATCAAATAAATCTCAACAAAAAATACTTTTTATAAAATAATTTTTTTCAAACTATAATCATACCAACTATCCCATTACCCAACACATTCTAAACTAAACTAAGCCCTTAGAAAAAAATATTTAATTTGTTCCGCAACCGGAATTTCTTGGCTCCGCCCCGCCCCCAGGTGAAATTTGATTCTGTTCAATGACTTCACTAGCCCAATTAGAGAGCGCCCACTATACTTGTTGGCTATACTTGGAAGCCAACATCCCATGTGCAGATTCATTTTCTTCTCTCCAAAACAGAAGGAAAAGAAAGGAAGCAAACATACAGTTGCATTGCTATTTATGACAGTCACTACATTTGTTCATGGTGTGGCTCTCTCTTTTTGCGTGTGATGCTGTTAATGACTTTGACAAAGGTGAGATTCCTCCGTTCATGACTAGTTTTTGTTTTCTTTTTTGTTCAACGTATGTGCAAGACTGACTAGCATGATGTGCTTGAAACTCGGAGCGGACAGTACATGGAAGAGTAAAATGTGTGGTCATGTTTCTATTCATGTCTTGCAGTGTGTTTGCATTGATTGTCCTGACACGTGATATTGTGTACACCTCGAAGTGGACCAGACAGGGAAAAACCTACTTTCCGGCCTCATTTCATCGACCTCCATGCCCATAAATTCATCTCTCGGGATGCAATTACAAATTTTCATCTTTTATTACATAAGAGGGAGCAGTGGAATGATTTTTAACGGCAAGAATCAACTCCAAGAGGCAAAAGGGCATGCATGCTAAATTTACAGAAATGATACTCTCACTGCATGCAACTTGGCACTTTCCATGCATGTAAGATACCAACCCCGCTGGACATTATTGTGAACGCTTCCTGATATGGCAATTTTCTGAGTCTGCTTTCTGCTTCACCAGGTTTTGTTGAGTCATCGATCCTCTTTAGCAAAATATGGCGGCAATCATCATGAACGTTTTAAACACAGATAGGCATGTATTCCGGTCAGCCTAGTAAAAGGATTAGGTTCTGCGTAGTCATTTTTCATGGAATTTCTCAAGGCTGTTATTCGGACATGCAATAACCATATAAAAGAGATCAACAATAGGGATGGTTATTGAAATTATAAATAAGACACCGTGTGCTGAAGATGATGTCTTGTGCGCCACAGCATAAAAGAAAGTAGTTAAATTCATGTTTTGACAAGAAGGAATGGTGTCTAATGCTTTCTCAATTACATTGAGCTTAAATTGTCTCCGACTTGCATTACAAATAAGTTCTCAACTTCATTTGATTGCAACCTGAAAATGAGAGTTAAATGGCAGACAAATACAGGAACGTAGATGCTTCACATGGAATGTTTAAAGATGAAACTTCTAATGACAGCTCTTCGAATAAAAAATTTACTTCAAATGACGATCCAAAGGAAGTATCTCTGGTTTTTCATTTGACACACAAATTGAATTTACCAGTGAGCTAATTCTGCTGGCTTATCGTGTAGGGATTTCTTGAATCTCTTGAGTAAACGAAACATGCCGCAGAGTTCGATGAGACTAGGGCTAAATGGGTGGGAGGTCCTGCTGAGTGTTAAATCAAATAGCTCATGGCATCCGGGGTCAATCTCTTGGAAAAAAAAAAAAAACACATGTACATCCTATCACTGAACAGTAGAGTTACCACGCAAATAGCCAAGACATTAATTGCAGAAATTGAAATAGGAGCTGAAAGAGACCATAGAGAAGAACAGATGTGGAAAGAGAATCGATTGCCAACCACAGGAATGACTGAGAGGACGAAGTCAATAATGAATACTACGCTGCCTTAAATATCAGTCTCAGACATGAAATTTCAAAACACAAGAAAACTTCTAGCCCACTCGATACGCAAACCTCAATAGCATTAAAATGAGAGACAATATGTACAAAAACATCCACTTCATGTGACGCATTTCATTATATGGTTAATGCACTTCTCTTCCACCAAGTCTTTAAATTCTAAAATTCATATTTTCATCCTATAAAATTGCTGTCAGGTTCCTTTCCAGTAAAATTGGTGATTTGAACACCATTTACACCCAGGAAAGCTACAATTCTCCGCAAACAGCAAACTGTTGCGTTAGGGACTCATCTTGCTATGTCTGCAGTCATTCTTCACGCTAGAAAACTATAGTAAAAGATTATCAAAACTGTAGGTGAAAAAGGCACAGATTACAATAATTATGAACAGCAGGGACTTCTAGATTATCTACTGCATAAGCAGTAATGGTCATAAATTCCTTAGATAACAGATATACTAAAACCAGGTGAAGTATGTAGATAACCTTCACAATATGAGGAACGGTCTAGTACCACAAGAAATAACAGGAGATTGTGATAAATGAGCTGAAAGCAGAACACTTATCACAAAGAGATGATTTTCACAAATTAAACTAATTCAAATGCGAGGTCCAACCATTGTAGAAGGCAACAGATGCACACATTTTATCTGTCCATCCTCAAGTGCTGACACTTATTTAACTATTTGAAACTTTCTGATGACATTCTAAAATCCAAGTTTATTAACATGAAGAAAACTGCTTCCAACTTTGAATTTCCATGTCAAGATGCCAATGCTTAAATAAACGACACTATCAAGGAGTGTCAACAACATACATAAATAAACCTCAACCAGAACTCAGCAAACTCTATGCCTATATGAACTAAAAACACGAGCTCCTAGAAGCATAACAGTGTGAAATCTGGAAACTTGAGAAACTAATATTCACTAGAATTTATATCATGAAAACAAAGCCTGCAAAATCATAGTTTCAAGGCATCGATAAGGTGGCACACACAGCTTTCATAACTCTGTCTACATTAAAATCTTCCGAGAAGCTTATTTGGTATTTCTGAGATGTTCTCTGCATGCAAAAGAGTGTCTTCCATGGGTTAGAGGTGTTGCAAAATGAAGGGTTAATTAACAAATGAAGTGAGGACTGGCTTCATTGCATCGTTGCAAGAATCATGGCCAAATTGGCCATCCTATTAAAGGGTGGTTGTTCATACAGACAGTTTAACTGTGACAGTGATAACAACTTGCTAGAATTTCTAAACTTACAGCAAGAGCTATAAATTTGAGTTATAGTGAACAGATAAAAAAAGGGTTAAAACAGCGTAAGAGGATCGGATTCTTTTTACAACGTACCAGATGCTGGTCACAAATTTAGGTGATTCCCTATGCTTGAAGACGACTATCAAAATAGGATCCCGAAATGCATCAACTTCAGAGAATTTCAATACTTATTGGGACTACTATAGTCTCAGGTGTACAGCACAGAAAATAAGAAAAAACTGGTGTGCCATGATCAGATACATACAATTAATGTAATCTCCTGGTAATGAAGAAGATTATTAAAACAGAATGCTGGGATGGAAATTTCAAGAAACAAAGAGGGACATAATTAGGGAACAAATTTCTAGCTAGAAAAAGCAGAAAGCTTTTGTATAATTAAGATGATGACTAGATATTATTTCATACAGACACAAAACAGCAAGTCCAATGCATGTAGCAGACAGCCAAATGTGAAAAATTAATAGCTTCACCTCTGCAAAGCATGATACAAAGTGAAATCAGACAAAAGTATGACTATGAAACTCTATGTTTCATATCACAAACAAACTGATCAAATTCAACCACTTCATCCAGACCTACAGAAGAACAAAATAATTAAAGATGCCTTACACCATAATCAACACACCTCTGAATCAAATAAGAAGTTAAGCCCAAAACCAAGCTATTTGGCTGTGCACAATCCCATCTGCACATTCCACATCAAAGCCAAATCATTAAAATGGGTCAGTAACCACCTCAATAATTTACACCAAAAAGAATATCTAATATCAATCAAGAGAAAAACGCACCTGTATATGAAAACCTGAGTGAGGCAGTGGAGAAGAAGTGAATGGCAAACCAAATCCAGTCCCTATTGAATTCTCCCAAAGTATGTCTCTCCTTTTTTTTCTCGCATTTTTTTTTTCTGTTTATCAATTATACAACACAAAAAACCATTAACGAAAATCACTCAGCCTCTCGTTCAACATCAACAAAATGCCTATTTCCTTCACCTACTAATCACTGCCCTGATCCTTGTGAATCATCTTTAGAAGGATTTTGTTGCTGATGCTGCTGCTGGTGCACTCTAGCATGCCCCATCTGCTGATAAATCTGATTCAAAGCTTGTGGACTCAAAACCCCAATATGCCCGTCCTGTGACAACCCAAGTTCCAATCCTGGTAACTGCTGGGTACCCCCACCTAAAATTGAAGTAAAACTCATAGGCCCCATGTTGTTACTCGGCAAGTCAAACCCTGGAAACCCAATTTTTTGCAAATAACTAGAACCACCAGCAGCAGCAGCTTCAGTCCCTATATTTGTTGTTGATGGACCAGTGGAATTAGATGATGACTGGAACCCATAACCTCCAACTGGGGGCCATAATCCTGCAGTAGTAACATGATGGGGTCTCCCTAAATTGCCACCTAACATTGCCCAACTGGCCCTACTACTACTGGACCCACCTAAATCATCAATCTTTTGATGCAAACCAGCAGAAAGAGAAGCTCCTTGTTGTGAAATTGCACCGCCAGCAGCTGCTAGAGCTGATGCAGGTATAGTACCAGACCCAGTTGCTGCAACTATAGATGGTTCAGCTTGTTGTAGAAGCCACTGTATTGTCTCTCCATCAGATTTGTGACCCAATTCTCTTGTCAATTGAAAGATTCTCGCTGCACAAAGAGCTGGCATCCTTATCCTCCTACCTCTACCCTCAACTTTTGTGTGTCTGTCTTTGTTTGAGCTTCTCTTTGGTGCTAATTGTTTCTTTTGCTCTTCTTTGTCAGCTACTACAATCTGAAAGTCTTTGATTTCTGATGGTTTGTTGTCTCCCATGTTGGGTTGTTGTTGGTTTTGGCTATGGAGTTGTTGTGATTGTTGAAGATGAGTTTGTGGAGGAGGATGAGGAGGAGAAGGGTGGGTGTGGGTCAAGAAAGTGGGTAACTCATGTGGGTTTTTTGAGTTAGAGCCCTTGGGATCCATGAACAGGAAAGATAGAAAGGGGACGAAGAGATGCAAAATAAGCTTTAAAAAAAAAAGGAGGAGGAAGATGGGTCCTCTACTCCTCTTTGATTGAAGAAGATGACCTGAAAAGTCCTAAACTTTCATGAGTTTCACTGTTTTTGGCAACAAAGACAGAGACAAAAACACACAACTCAATCCCTATAATACTTATATAATGTTTTTATTTTTTAAATAAAATAAAATCCTAATAATGTATATGCTTTCTCTCATGGTCAAAACTCAAAACTCTTTTTTTTTTTAACTCCTGTCCTCTGGGCTCTGAGTTTACTTATCTTCTTACCAACATGTATGTAATTGTTTACTGTCTCTCTCTCTCTCTCTCTCTCTCTCTCTCTCTCTCTCTCTCTCTCTCTCTCTCTCTCTCTCTCTTTTTTACCTTCCCTGTCTCTGTGTAAGATACAAAACATGGGTGCATGTGTTTACTTTTCTAGCCTCTTTTTTTACTGTAGTGGTCAGTGGGGGGGTGTGTTTTGACTAAGATCTTAGGTATGATGACAACTTGAACAGCCATTTCAATTTTACGATTAGAGACAAACAACAACATATGCAAGAAATACAACATCCATTTGCATATTCCATGGATGGATTCTCCATTTCTTTCTTGCTCTCTCTTTTCCTGTTTATTATTTCTCTTGCATGCTATAATGGTAACAGCAACACATATGATGCCAATTGCCATGGCATCTCTTGTAAGGAACTCAAGTGCTCATGTGGGTTCTTGAGGTGTCAACACTTGGTTGCCTGTGAAAGGCTTGGTGGGGTTGCTTCGAACTCACTCTATAGGCCCATCCTTTGGACAGAGTCTACATAAAGGGAACAAAATTAAAACTTGCTATTAACTCTTTGAGGTTCCATGAAATGATTGCTTTCTGCGTCCAAGATGCTTGTAATTGCAAGTTCAAGGCTTTCAGTAATGCTATTGTATCAAAGTGATAGCTTGCTAAAACTGTGGTATCTATCAGCTGCAACCTGGACCAGAGGGCGGGCTGGGGGTGGTGGTGTATGTATGTTTGCAGGTAAGACATAAAAAAGGAGGGGAGGTTTTAAATTTGATTTGTTTCATGTTTGTCTGGAGATGGTATCCTTGTGGGTCCGTAGCAAAGAGTTTCTGACATGGCACTTTGGCCATCAACAAGATCTTAATTCTCAGCATGAGTTTGTCATGTATGTGTCCCCTTCCCATAAGATTCAGTCACAAATCCCGCATATTTCCAGCCTTAAATTATTACTCATCTTCTTCGTAAAAGTTGCCAAATTACTTTACAGGATTGTCTTATTATTAATTTATCAATAAACTTATTAGGAAAAAAGAAAAACAAGCCTTCACCGAATAAAACTTTAAATTTTATTTCTTTCATTTCCAAGTGCCAAACAATTCAAAGTCAATACACAAAACTTTAACATTATTATCTTATTTATTTTTGTACTATAAAAATATTTGTGAAAAAAAATTTATGTTTTCAAATTTTTATAACATTTTAATATTAAAAATAGTTTTTTTAAAAAATAATATTAATTTTAATACAATTCTAAATAAAATATAATTTGAAAGCCACTTTTATCTTAAGTTCTATTTATTTGCTGGAAAATAATTTTTAAAAAAAAGTAAATTTCAAGATGATGAATTATTTTTTAATATTTGATAGTATAATGAAAAATAAATTAATTTTTTTTTCAATATATATATATAGTAATTAAAAATTTGAAGACTAAATTTGATATAATTAGTGAATAATATAATATTTTTAATCTTTTTATAATTTTCGGAAAGTATTTTTTGTCCAAAATAAAAGTAAAACACTTTTTTAAAAACTATGTCAAATTTGTTTTAACTGAAAAATATTTTTTATTAATCAAAAAATATTTTTCATTAATAATTTTTTTTAATAATAAATAAAAAAAATAAAATTACTTTTCAAAAAAAAAAACTAGCTAAAATATATATCTCCTAGTTATTCTTCATTTTAAAGTCCGTAGACGTCGCTGTAACTTCATCAATGTTAATTAGACAATTATAATAATTGTTTTTTTACTGCAGTAAGAGGACTGTTGTGCAAAGACATCTAACTTTGTTAAGTCAAACACTTCACACAACTAAAAACCACAACGTTATTTATTTCACTTTTAGATCCCAAACAATTTGATTCGGAGTCACTGTACAAGTACTTGGAATTATTTCTTCTTTTAATCCATGGCCTCCATAGTAGCTTTACCAGTTTTAAAACACATGTTCAGGAACACTATTAGATATATTTCAAGAATTATAGCTTGGAATAGGTTTTCATAATATTTTCAAAATGAGTTTTCTTAATCCGACAATAAAATATATTTCGGATAAACTTGAACATGGACGAAGATTAAGGCTTTTTCTCGAACAATTTTAAAAACATAATTAGTTAAATGTATGGTGATTTTAAAGTTTGGGTTTAATAAATTAAGAAATTAATTCAATTTCTTAAAATCTAAGTGGTAATTTTCTGTACAAGAATGAGCCAAGAGCTCCAAAGTTTCCTGAGAGGGGGGGGCACAAGATGCTTTCCCTTTTCATGTCAAGGAAATTACATCTCTAACGCACACTTGATAATACCAGCGGGTGCCTCAAACCAGCGAAAGAAATGACAGGGAGTTCCTTGATTTTCTCCTATGACAAAGATGCCTAAGTTCTCAAGGGCAAACACAAGATGCTTTCCCTTTTCATGTCAAGAAATTACATCTCTAACGCACACTTTTTTTTTTTTTTAATGACATGGGATATTCAGGTCAGCTTACGCATACCCAATGTTCGGAGGAGAACGATGATCGATGGGGCTGGCCACACTTGTGTGAATATATACTGCATGTGAATTATACGATTAATTAGCTTGGTAAATGTTTTTGGCCACCAACAGTACTCCTATAAGGAAGTCCTCCCAGCCTGGAAAGATAGAATTTACCTGCCCAAATGCTAGTCCAACATAGGCAGTAGGCTGTTGTTGATCCTTACAAGAAACGTCACCTGCCTGAGGTGGGAAAATGGAAGAGTTTCACCTGTGGTGTCAAATTGCCTTTTCACCCATGGCAAGCAAAATAGTTTGTTGTCACAGGCATGACAATATGACTCCACTGTTTTTTCTCTTCCTCAATGATTGAGTGTAATTTTTGAGTTTGCTGACTTTAAGTGATTTTTTAGCAATCCATGTGATGCTGTAGGTAATGCATGGATGCTTATTTAATCGGGAAACAAGAGAGACAGGTACAGTTTTCTCTCTATTTCTTTTGTTTCAAAAAAATTATTTTATAGATGAATTAAAATAATTATGATTCCCTTATTAATTAGTGCGCTATATAACAAGGAAATAATTAATTAAATTATGATTTGAATAATTAAGATAAGTTTTTACACGGCAAGATAAAAACTGGTAATTGACAGCTTCTAACTTGAGATTTGTATAATTCAGGGATTAATATGTCAAATTTCGATAGACCATTTCTTCTTCTAATTAATTTGGTTGGAGGCAGATGGATTGTGCTTGTCCAATATCTACTTTCTTTACATCCTGCAGCCTGCAATTCAACATTTAAGTAAGCATATCAGGATTCTCAACTTCCAAATTTGATGCAGCAACTACTCCACAATGTTCAACCAACCTCTATAAATGATATTGTGCATCAAGAGATCTTCCTCCATTTTCCTTTTGATATTGCTGAAAGGAGGACACCAGCATTATTACTTTTATTAAAAAAAAAACACCATTGAAAGATGCTAATTTCTCTAAAATCTTTTGCATCGAAGATCTCCTAAAAAACCACTTTTTAAAAAAAAAAAGTTCTTGACAAATACTGGTAATCAAATAATTAATGAAAGAAGCCTGTGTTTATGTTCAGATGAATCTCAGGATAGGCTGATATGGCAAGTGGTGAGAGTTTAGAGATCATGGAGTCTTCGAGAAACAAAATCGAGTGTCTTGATCATCAGTAATCACTTGATGATCAGTACATTTAAAGGATTTCTTTTGTAGAACCCTGCAAGCTTGATTTTTACTTATTTTTAAATTCTTTGTTTATTTTATTTTATATGTTTCAGCTTTCTATACAAATCCATCAAAGTTAAAGTTAATCACATCATGTGAAGCCTTCTATCTATGACATGTATAGAATTTGTTTAATGGTAGATCCAATAAGATCACTGCTAGCTAGCTTTTAATTATCTGGTAATTAAGATCAACACGTTGGTGATGAGCTGTATGTGTTTTGATCAAACCATGTCTTACAGGAGATAGAAGGAATGGTTGAGGAAGAAGAAGGGCTAATATCCTTTGAGCAGCTCAAAATCCTATAAGTAAACAAATAAAGATAAGGGGAAAATAAAGATGAATCCATTATATAAGAATATTGTAGCCTAGCTGATCTCATAAGAATGAAATAGTGATTAGGGTAATTAATAGGTCCAAAGTAGCTTTTATTTTCAAAATCTTAAAGTTGTAGGGTGCTATGATTATTGATTCCCCTTTTACTATTACAGAACCAGATCAAGATTTTTAAGGAAGGAGATGGAAGTGATTCTTACAAGTCATATAATTAATCAGCGAGAATCACTCCCCATGATAAGGACACCAAAATTCCATACTATGTACATGATCTTAAGATCAAACGAGAGCTGAAGTAATCTAGTCCTTTGACTTGCATTCCATGAAGATCCCATGTAGTTCTTGGTCACCGTAGTGGGTGTCCTTGAAATAAATTTCTTTTAATATCTTCCACTTTTCTTGTATCATTCTCTCCCACTTGATCTCCAAGCAAGCTTTAGGGTTTTTGTATGATTCACACAAGGGGTGAGAGGATGGCTTTTTCTTCTCCTTCTTCTTTTTAATTTTTCTTTAAGTTTACAACTTTGCTTTGATGTGGAGAAGACCAATACCTTTGTTGAGTGATGATAATTATGGTGGGAGTGGCTAAGTGTGTGTTGGTGATTGCATTGCTAGTCATTTGTGCCTCCCATCATGGAGACAAAGGAGGACCCCCTTTGAAAGCAATCTGTTGAAATATCATGCTCAATACCACATGAATTCAACGCTTGAATGGGAAAAAGATCTTTCTTTTATATCAGTTTTTCAAGACTTGCTCCCTACTATAAGAGATAAGTTTGGATCAATATATATATATATATGTTTGTCTAAGTCATTTACGCTTCCAACTCCCATCTTTTTCAATCAACACAGTGAGTTCTAGTCATTTCGAATCAATCCACTGAGCTGACGGAGCAATTAGTTGATCCTTAAAATGTATTATTTTTTTGTGAAGAACTTCTTGAAGCAATGCCCTTTGAGAATATTTCCGGTTCGGTTTTAATCCGATAAAATTTGTAAAAGCTAAGCACATTACATGGACGAGTATCAAAGAGAGAGAAGAACGCGGAGGCACGCATGTATATTTTTTCATCCGAGACGGATGAATCTTCCCATATATCTAGGAGGGGCGATCACTGTGTCTGTTGACCAAACCATTGAAACTGTACGTGCATGATATAAATGCCCTTCTCTCGAGTGTCGTGTAACTCGCAACTCAGTCATTTATTTTAATCCGTACAATACAGATTTGTCCTAATAATATCAATAGAGCCTTGACCTCTCAGCCTTCTGTGAAGTCTGAGCAGTGAGCTCAGGTAATTTAAGCAATATATCATGCACAGTTCAAAAGTCGAAACCGTTGATTAGATGGAGGGAGCCGACATCATTAGGGAAAATGGGACAAGAAGCAGTGGACAGAATTTAGTTGGAGGGATGCATTTATTCTGGCACAAAAAGTCGTAAACTCATAATTCATTGGCTTTGATCATCTTTCATATCTTACCATTTTCAATACGATACATTTGCTTATGATCATGCTTGCTTCGAGGTATACTTGACTTGCAGGTCCAAGCAAACCACTTGAATGGACATCAATAGGCCTTCTTTTCTTTTCTTTTTCTTGTGATAATATAATTAGAATTCGTTTTTATATACTAAAATTATTTTTTTTTAAAAATAATTTTGTTTGCTTCAATTTTTTTTTATAATTTTAAATTATATTAATTTTCAGATATTAAAAATAAATTTAAAAAAATAAAAAATATTATTTAAATATATTTTTAAATAAAAATATTTTAAAAAATTATTATAATCACAATACAACTCTTAATCATGGTAAAAAATAGATTTGTTTTTATATGTATTATAGTTTAGAATTCGAATCCTTAATGATATTTTGACCAGTTGGGAAGATAATATTTTTATAAGATAAGAATTATTAGATATCCCTTCACTTTTAAATTATTAGATATCCCTTTACTTTTTTTAGTTATAAGATGAAAAATGTTTTTATTTCTCTTTTACATAGTTTTATGGTCTATATAACAACCCTTCTAGTAAACATATACAAGTTGCTACTTAATCCTTGGTTGTGGAGGTAGGATTAGCAGTTAAAAATGATAAATTAAAAATGCTATTTTGATAAATATTTGATGATATTTTAAAATTAAATATGTTTTTTTTAGTATTTGGATAAAGAGTAATCACGTGTTCATGTTAATGTTCTATTCTTCAGAGTTCAAGAAGTTAATGGTTGGTAATAGAAAATTAAACACCAGTAAAACAGTTTTTTATGGGATTTTAGTAGTCTTTGATTATACAAAAAAAAATCAATAACTTTTAATAAAAACTTACAATTAATAAATAAGATAATAAACTTTAGATTCTTAAGAAAAAAGAGTGTTTGTTCATGTATAATAAATGCTATGTAAAAATAAGAGTATAAAAAGAGAATAAAAAGAAAAAAAATATAAAAATATGTATCTCTTTACCAAAGTTATTCAAGGGGTATTTATAACCCTTGAATTTTATTTTTTTCACTGGAAAGGATGGAGTGTCAATTCCTCCTAAAAACATTAACGAAAAAAAATATCTCTTACATAATATTAATGTTGATAGGAATATTTCTTATATAGTATTAATATTGATAGAAATACGATAAGTTCTTAAAAGATCTTTATACATCATCCATTACATTAACATTAATGTTGATGGAAAAGTGGTCGGCCTTTAGAAAACCCTTATACACCTAGAGGCATAAGAGAATAAGTGTCATTGACCTTAACATTTTAGATTAAAGGTCATAAAAATAATCAAACAAAGTCTTGTGGTTTAATATGGAGCTTAAAAAAATTATCAATTCTTTATCCATTTAGACCTGTCATGATGCTAAATTCAATGATATTGAGTATGATAACTCGTCAGATCATATATACTCGGGCTCAGTGCATAGCTAAGCTCAATAATATTAGGTTTGATAATAACTTGTCATGATACTAAATTCAATAATATTGAGTATGATAACTCGTCAGACCATATATACTCGGGCTCAGTGCATAGCTAAGCTCAATAACATTAGATTTGATAACTCATCAGACTTGCGTATATTAGAACTCAGTGTGTAGCTAAGTCCAATAATATTGGACATGAAAGTAAGCTAGTCTCGTCTAATTTAGGCTTGGTATTCTATAAAATCAAGATGCGTTGAGTTATCACCCTATCTTTATTTTTTTTTTAACATGGATTTTATTTTTTTAAAACATGAAGTTGACAAAAATATAACATACACACACGTTGATCCATCCATTGTATTATTATTTGACTTTATAATTTAATGTTAGATTAAAAGAAAAATGAATGGTAAAATGCAAAATAATATATTTAAATGATAATTAAATTATAATTATTGAAATTAAAGTACTCTTCAGTAGATATGTCATGGAGTGATGGATCAAAAGCATGAGAGGCAAATTTCTTGGAAGAAAACGGAGCAAATTCAAATTCTAAAACTATTAAGGACCCATATGAATTTTAAGAAAATGTAAAGGAGAAATTGTCCCCATTCTCATATATGTAACCCTCCATCCAACTCAGTTAAAGCGATTCCCATAGTTTAACTAAATTGCCATTATAAGTTGACTCAAATAGAGTATCTAGATCATGCCATATTGTCTACGATTTATAATAAATAAATAAAAAAATACATTAAATTATTATAAATTAATGAAAAATAATTTGGTTAATGATAAAAATAAAATAAATTTTAAATAATGAAAAGAAAAAAAGAAGAAGATCGGAATCTCATATCCTAATCCTAGAAAAAACAATTCTTTGATTTTTTTTATTAAAAAACAGAATTAATTTTTTCCCAGGATTGGTACGCAATCTTCAATTTTAAGAAAATATCATTTTTTTTATTTAATATTTACAACTAACTAAATTATTTTTATTTAGTTTTTATTAAATTTAAGAATTAAATGTATTTTTAATTCTATTCATTATAGATTGAAAAGGTGCCATGGTTTAGATTCTTTATCTGAATCAACCGACGATGATTAATTAAACTGATGTGCTTGTTTAATGGGATCGGATTGAGGAATCAAAAAGTACAAGCCTATGCAGTAGAAGGATTGAAATAAATCAAAATCATATAGAGGGATGAATGTGAAAAGGGATTAAAAGTAAAAGGTCCTGGTGATTAATTTTTGAAAAGAAAAATGGAGCTTTTGCCGAAGGTAGGTTAAATGCTGGGTCCACGTTAGCTGGGGTGGGAGCTGGAATTACCCTTGCTTTGCTTTGAGCAAGAGGCGGGGCTGTGGGACAAAGACACCCCATGCAATGCATTAATTTGTCATTTTCACTGCAAAGGGCTGCACCAGCGATCTTACCATGGAAAGTTTTCGAGTGAAAAGCTGAGAGAGTAACATGAAAAAACTTACACAGCACAAAATCTATGCGATGTCCTTGTCTACCTTATATGCCTTACATTATTGTGATATTCCTCGACGAAATGGACCGACTGTAGGGATTAGGAGGAATGAAAATGGGAAGAAAAGGTTGCTCCACCGCATTGAATAGGAGCCACATCCACCAGTCGCTGAGCTCCAATAAAGCCAGAATCTCTAACTGAAATGGCTCCTTTTGATGATAAGATGGACCTCACCATTATCCTTGTGTCACATCTACCGCACCCATGAGTTATCCCTTTCTGTTGGCTCTGTGCATCGAGGAATTTGCTCGAAAATAAAATTGTTTTTTCCCTTTTATTCTGCGTTTGCCATGTATTATTTATTGACTCCATCGTTGTTTACTTCCCTGCTTTTTGTTGGATTTTCACGGCCAATGAAAGAAAACAACTGAAAATGTTGGGGAGATTAACTAGACAAGATTAGGTTAATTAGGGCAAAAGTGGTGCAATCCTTAGAGATAACAGAGAAATGATTGGTTTAGAATCACCAATGCATCGAGCGATTTTTATGGATAGATTCCATTAGATTTGGAGGCTGATAAGCCCACCATAAGAGGTCGCAATCCTCGCCATATGCTTGACGTGCATTCATTTCTAGTGTGATGTCTTGAGAATTAGATTTCTCTTTCACTCTGAGAATCTATTTTGTGTAACAGTTCAAAAGCACTGAATTCTCAATTAGTGCAAAAAACAAGAATGGCCGTACTTTTCATCATCTTCTTCTTGCCACATGTCTCTGTTCTGTACGTCTTGCGAGAAACCCAGCCCTCCTCCATCCCTAACCCACCTAAACTAATCCTGTTTTTCCCCCTCCGGTTCTCTCTGGAAAAAAGATGCACGAGTTTTTTAAAGCATGGAAAAGCTCGCCTAGGGCTAGGATATTCGTGCTGGTGAAGCAAATGATAATTAATTATATAAAAGTGCACAAGGAGGAAGAAGGGCGATGTGTTTGGTGTCAAAAGGAGGGGGGATGGATCCAGAAAGGATATAAAAGCCATGAATTTTAACAAATAAAAAGAAATATTATCCCCATATACGCAAAAAGCACTTCTAAATCCATTGATACGAGTGAATTTATTTCTAAATAATTTGGAGGTGGATTTTTATAACTTGAAGACAGGGAAAGGTTGTTCCATCAACATCCATATCCAAGTTCTATCTGTCTCGTGACAACAATGGTAACTTAAGAGGCTATAAACTGAGCGAATTTCTTTGAATATTTTTTCCCTTCCTCCAAAGGACCTCAGCAGTGCTCATGATATCAGCAAAAGCTGGATGTATTTCTGTAAATCGAAGGGATGATCGGTGCAAGCAATCAATCTTTTTTTTTTAAAAAAAAAAGGTAAATTAAAGAAAAGAGAGCAGATAGAGTGTATCATTATTGTGCTTAATGATGTCTCATGGTAATAAAGTATTCAAAACAAGTAGATAGCCTTCTTGAGTATTCAGATATGCTTTACCAAAAGCAGCAAAAAATATTTAAAGGCATAAAACAAGTGTTTGGTTGGCAATTACCAAACTTGAAAGAAAACATCCAATGTTGACGGCTACAATTGTTCCGCTGATTAGACGAAGAAAACCCAGCGGCTGCTGCTAGCAAGCATCAATCTCGACAAGTGGCTCAGTCATTTTCGGAAACTTGTTTTTAAGCATGTGGTGATGGCAGCATCTTTTCTTTTCACTTGGACTTTTCATTGCCAGTTCACCGCTCTCACTTGCTTTTTGTCCCGCCCTTCGCGGTAGGGCGGGTTTTCCTTCTTTCAACTTTAAAAAGAAAATTATCAGGATGTTAAAATTTTAGTGTACGATGATGGTTGGAGTATCTTTGAAATACTTGGATTAGATGGTGATATATTTTATAATATAATTTTTAAACAAAATATTAAAATAATGGTATATTTAATTTACAGCGACGAGTAATCATTAATTTCTGAAACTTGTATATAGAGTGTAAGATAGTAATAAATTTATAGGATTTAAATAAAAAAAAATTAAAAATCTTAATTTTAATAAATTAAATATCAAAACTGAAAATTAAAAAAAAAATACTTAATTTTAAAAAAAATATAAAGCTACCTAAAAAAACTTATATTAATGACTAAAAAAACTTATATTAGTGACCATTGTAATATCATGGGCCAAACTAAATTTTTCTAAATATAAGAGGAATAAATTCAAGGCGATGCTAGTATTTATAAAAAAATAAAAGAAATTATTGACTTAAATTATTAAGTGAATTGAGTTTAATGAGTTCAGTTAATTAATTGACATAAAAAAAAATCTTAATTTAATAATATTAAAAAGTTAGCAAACTTGAATGAATCTTCTAAATTCAGGTTAATCTTTCAAAATCATAATTTGTGAAATCTCACACCCGAATCCAATCAAGAAGCTTGATTTCCAATCAATTCAATGTTAAAATATAAAATATAAAAAAAATATAATCTAAAAAACTTATCAAAACATTTAAAAAAACAATATAAAAAATGATGATCAAACCTGATAAAAAAATAAATGAGAGATGAAATTAAAAAAGATAATTTTATATATCTTTACAAATAAAAAAAGATAACAATTAAAAAAATAAGAACCAAGTATAAAAGATGAAAAAATTAAAAAATAAAATTAAAAATAATTTTTAATTTGAAATGATTGTTTCAAACAAAAAAATTACAATTAAAAAAGCAAAAATAAAATATAAAGGAAAAATAAATTAAAGCGTTGATGTTAATATTCTAGAGACGACATGCAAATCGAGGTGAAGATGAGAAAGGAAGGGAAAAAAATTAAATTAGTGCCAAACCAGACAGAATTACCATACACATACAGTCTAAAAAAAAAGATATTGAAACTAATTGAATGACGTGACAGAAGAATCGTTTTCACCACTAGAGTAACGACAACGAAGCGTCTAACTTTTGCATTACACATGTCGAGAACTTTTTTGTTTCATTTCATTTATTATATTACCATTGCTTTTAGCATCAAATAATTATTATGAAATATCCTTTATAAAATTATAAAAAAGCCCTTATAAGCCAAGCTAGAGAATCTTAATTCCAACAGGAATTGAGTCATTATATGTTCTTTAAAAAGTAAAAATAAAAAAAGTTTCCCTAATTCTTAGGTTTTTTTTTTTGTTTTTATTTCGCTTCTAAAGATATTCAAGTAATTTTTATTATGTAAAAAAATTGAGATATCCCTTAATAATTCTACAATGAGAGGTAAACCACGAGAAAAAACTATTTTACCTCCCAAGGCCAGTTAAAACCATTTTTTAAAGGACAAAAACATAATTTAACTGATACCCTCAATCACACCTTTACTACTGGACTTCTACCACACCTTTTAATTTATTTTTTTAAATTCCCTCGAAGAGTATACAAAGCCAACCCCGAAACTGGTCACAAACATGCTTACTTGCGGGGGAGGAAAGATGCTGCAACATTTGTTACTGTTCAAAGACTAAGTTGTTGCCGAAAAACATTATTTAGTCCTTGAGAAAACAGGGAATTTAATCAGAACCTTCTGTCAAGTCACAACCTAGTTTTCATCCATTTTTTAAGTGAGGCAAACACGTCTCACATGAAAATCAGATTTTTCATCATTTTTTTTTTTTTTTAAATCTCAAGCCATGCCCGATATACATGAACCATCGAATAAAACAAACAGATTTACGGAACGGTATTTCAGTTCAAATAAGGTATAGTTACAATACATACAACACAGGCAGAGGTGTCCCTGCTCACCCACTCAAAGAAGGCCCAAAGTACATGCAGATGGGCGGGTTGATCCTAAAAATAGAGAGAATTGCCGAGGGTATTGTCCAAACCCCATCACCGCATATCAAACCAGAAGCGACTGCCCCAGAATAATCCTCAGCGTCCTTCCTATTTATTCGCTCCCATACAAACAATATCACTGTCCCAACAAACATGTCAATTGCAAAGTAAGCTCCGATGTAAAATGGGACTGCCATGGCCATTGGAATAGGAATGAACTGCGAGATCTTCTTGGGAGTCACGTCCCTTAGAAGGTTGATAACTATAGCAGCTACAAAGAATCCGCAACATAATGCCAGGCAATGTTTGGGTAACTCTGAGAAGCCCTCAATACCTAAGATAGCCATTTCCCTGAATATCACGGCATATGGAGCTTTGTAAGGGCCATCAGGGTCTCCGATATCAAAAGCACTCCAAAACAACCAGAAAGTCAGTGGAGCAATGACACAACCCATGGCTGTTCCTACCAACTGGCTCACAAACATTGACTTGGCAGATGATAGAGTGAGGTAACCAGTCTTGAAATCCTGCATCAGATCAGCGGCGGTGGAGACAATGGACATCATCACCCCAGAAGCTGCTAGCCCAGCTACAACTCCTCCATTGGAACCAACCAGTGAAGCAATGATAAAAAGACCAATCTTTCCATAGGTTGATGTCAAGTTCCAGTCTGTCAGTCCAGTTCCATAGGAGTTGCAGAAGGCAAGAGCAGGGGCAATAATGTATGAACACAGAACCAAATACCACTTCAGTGGTGGAAAGATTACTGGAATCACCGCGGTTGATATTGCAGCCAGACCAACATATCCAGCAGCCACCAACCAGGTGGGTATCCTATCTTTCAGAAATACCTCATCTCTTTTTCTTTGCTCCAGCAGCAATTTGGAAGCCTCACTATCTGCCAAGTGACTCATAAAAACAATTATTTCAGAACACAAAACAGCTATATTCAAACAAGAAAGAGGGCATGCAACTAAAAGTTTACATGTTGAAGATGATACCAACTATATGCATCTGTTGATGAAGGAAAATGCCGACAATGCATAAATATTATCTTATGAAAATGGCAGTCTCAGTAATTGCTACATGAAATCAGTGTGTGATGAAGATTAAGCTTTAGTAGGGCCAGAGAAATAACAAGCATCGCTGATAGATTTAGATACGAAAGCACTGTTCAAGGCAGGTAAAATCAGGTGTCTCAAAAATCATTTTGTAACAGAACTCAGGAAACAATATATTTAAGTTATTGTTTATTAGGTAAAATTTAGGGATAGATCTTGTTTTGTTTGGTCCCATAGGGACCAATCCTTTAGTCTGACTGCGGTTCCCAAAAATCAACAGCACATGTTTCTCAACAAGTATATCGATCAAAATAATTGAACATTGTTAAATACAGCATCACAATTTAACAAAATATCAATGCAATGATAGAGAGTAATTATAATTCATCTCTTGAACTTAATAACCTCAGGATATGCTTGTGCTACAAAAAAATCATGCATGATGTTCAGCACAGACACAACTTCAAGGATGTTAATGAAAATAATTGGTGCAGAAGACAAGAGATTCTTCTGGAAGGAGAAACTACACTTCTCCAATTCGAGCAGTTTCTTGAACTAGCCAATTTTTCCCAAAACAAATTCGGGAGAAACAGAATTGTTCAGTTAGCAGTTCAACATTATGTTAATAGTTCAAACATGAGCACACTTGATAAATGCCAGACACATTTGAGAAACATGGCAGATGAGACAAGATCTTTCAGTTTATTAATTTTTACCAAGGGGCCACGACCAGCCTACCACTAAGCCAAAGGCCTAATGGTAACAAGATCACGTGATTTCATTTCACAAATGGAGACAGTACGAATTATTACCTTGAACCTCACTGACAATTGGAAGGTTCTGCATGGTGCTTTTCTTGCACATTTCCTTGATAGTTATGATAATTATCTTGATCAAATTATAAAGACCATCCCCAAGGATAAGGGCAATTGCTATGAAAACCTGCAAACAGTGTGGAAGGAAACTCATTCAGACAACATCCCCAAGGCACAGCCATGCAAGCAAAATTCAATAACAGACTATCCATCAACAAGCCCAATACTAGTGATGAACAGTGGATGGACCAGGTCTATGTGAGGACTGAGGAGCCACAATGGGGGAAGGACTAAAGAGTGAATATACGATACAAGATGGAGGAGTCACAGTCATTGTCATTAATCAGACACCAAGTCCAATAATTTCAGCATGCTAAATAAATACACGTGAAAGTAGAAGTTTATAAACTTGAGGAACTTGTATGTTGCTCCGGCAGTAGTCCTAATCCATATATAGCATGCAAAAAATTAATGTGGTGGCTTACATCCTCTTAAGGCAAAACCTCAAGATGCAAAGTCAAAACCCTTCATTTTGTTGAAACTTGAGAATATGTTTCAGAGTAAAAATGGTTATTCTCCATACCTTGTATCCATAAAGACCCTTAAAATCATTGCTACTGAGGTCAGCTGGATACCAGGACCCAGCATGTTGGGAGATGAAGGGCCAGAGGAAACCCCATGAGATGATGGCCCCAAGAAGAACTGAGCAGTTGACTATGTGAGGACAAATAAGGCCACATCCAACATAAGTTGGACTGAAATCAAAGAAGAACCTGCATAAAGAGAGTCGTGTGAGAAACAAGTAACATCACTGATAAACCATTGATACAGCAATGCTGAACTTCAATTTTGTATCCAGGGAAAAGGAAGAAGAAGAAGAAGAAAATAGTATGTGTAGGCCCTCTCTCAAAGTTCCTCAACAAAGCAACCCAACCAAAATGTAATTCACTGTCCAAAAATAATGCATGTCATTAAAAGCTTACGTGTTCTTGAATAGCGTCAAACCAAGGCTGGGAAAATTATCAAACCCACATGAATCCCCAATACCGCTGAAGAACCACTTAAAGCAGCTCCAAACCAAACTTATGCTTAAATACTTTCCAAGACAACTGACTTGCTTCCTGTTAAATGTCATTAAAAATAAATATAAATTAGGAAACTCACTTTTTGTTAATTCAGCTATTCTGACTACCAAACCACTCAACAAACTGTAGCAGCCAAAAAAGGGGAAAAAAAAACAACATAAACTTCAGAAAAAAAATCACGATTATTAGATTTACTTAGTATGCGGCAGTACCATTCATCTTCTTTGATAATCCTACAGACAAACAAATCTCGTTCTTTATACATTTTCTCCAGAATTGTTTAAATTTTCTTCACTGATTTTGATATTTTCTAATAACATCTTCCAGCAACTTTAAATCAAGAGACACCATATAAGACCTACAAAATAATGACGAACTTGACACATCCAGCACTCACCCAGCAAGTTCTGCTCCTGTGTTTGTGTGAAAGCTATTTATCAACATTGCTGTGGCTGTACCACTGGGATATGTAAGCTTATAATCCATGACCATAACCTATCGTTTCATCACAAAATATAATGAGAATATGAGAATCAATGACTTATAATCATGGTTCCCACCAACACACCACAAGAGTAACAGTATACGTGGAACAGTTCGAGCACTAGTAAGCCTTTTTCAGATTTTATGCGGTCACAACCACCAAAATCTGTTGCAAATGTCTAGAAACTACTCAATATGTATCCGAGAATAGATGCAAAAAGCAGTTTAATCGAAACAACATCGAACAAAAACAAACAGATACAAGATGATTCTCAGTAACATATCGCCATTTTAACATACTAGCAGCTGCATGTTCTTCAAAAATCTCAAAAAGAATGATGTTTAAAGTTACCTTACGAAGCGGAGCAAGACTAAAAAGCCCGAGGAAACTAACAACAAACAAAAATCCAATCATCCACCCCAATCCTGGATTCTTAACATCTTCGGCCCGGTTCCCAGGGTAATCTGTACCGATCAATTTATATGTTTTCTCGTCCAAAGCAATCAAATACGAACCGAATCCTCCTGTCACCATTAAAATCAAGTACAGTTAAAAAAATATGTATTTCTAACAAAATTAACTATCCTAACCTCCTCTTTCCTCTTCAAAGAATGGATTAACAAACTAACCATCAATTATCAATAAATTACAACAATAAAATTAATTAGCTAACCTGATCTAAAATTATTAACAAAAATGAAATAATTATCAACCTCTATGCACACTAATAACTGTATCTATACATCAAAGCAACGGCGGTTACCGCTAAAGGCGAGGCCATAGCAAGCGACGACGCAAGTTTGGATAACGGTATTCTCCTGTTTGGTAAAAGGAGAAACAGAAAAACCTAACCTGGATAAGAATCCAGTCCATGATTTAACAAAGAAGAAACCAAGCAAACCAGCTGCTACATTCAACGACGGGATAATCCCCACCGTTAAATTCAGCTTGTGAGTGATGATACAAAATAGTACTCCTAATACAGCGCTCACTACTAGCCCTCTGATCGTGATCTGATCCTTCCATTCTGGAATGATTTCAGTCGAGTCAACGGTGTTGATTTTGTCCTTGGAGTCGACTAGTAACGGCTCTGTTATTTCGGTTCCCATGATTTGGATTCGTTGGGTTTTCTAGATCAAAACGGGGGATTTAGGGATTTTAAAGGGTGTTTTTTTTTTTTTTGAAGCTTTATTTGACTGGATTGGGTGTAGGTGATGAGGTGGTAGAGTCAGGAGAAAGAGGATGAGGTGGTTTAAATTATTAATGATATTTTTAGTTCCTGTATTATGTTAGTTCTATCATATTAAGCCTTCAACTATTAATTATTTGCAATTAAGCTTCTTGTTTCTTAAACTTATTTTAATGCATTTGTCTATTAAGTTTTAATTCAAGTCCATATAACTTAAGTACAAACTTCTAATAAACTACAGAGAGGATTGTTCCTCTTCAAAAAAGTATAATGTATTATTTTTTTTGGTGATATTTATTAAAATGTTATTTTAATTATATTGGATATTTTAGTGATCTATCATTTATCTTCTAACTTATAAAGCCTTATATATTGCATGATATAATGATTTTTTATCTATGTTTTTTTTAACAGGAGATTGGAATTATATAATCTCATGATTTCTTACATTTAAATCTAAATTAAGTGTACTAGAGAAAATAAAATATTTTACTCCTTAGGACTAATTAATAATGAATCACAATGTGAGAGTTTAAAATTAAGCATTTGTTTAGTAAATGATAATTAATAGTAAAATTGGCTGGAATTTGATAGAAGGATAGACTTGTCAAAAACTTAAAGTTAAGGACTTGGTTGCATATTCTGATAGTGCAGGGGTTAATGTGACAGAACAGTACAATACAATGACTATTAACAGTGTTAAATCGGAGACAAAGGAAAGAGTTGAAAGTTGGTTGCAAGATTTGGCCGGTAAAAATCAATATAACTTACCTGGAGTGGGAAAAGGATTGTATAAGAGTCATGGATTATAATTTTGAAATTATATTTTCATCCCTTAAAAAACCCATTTGCACTGGACCCTCGGGATAGATTTGTATTTTTATAGGATTTATTTGTTATTTTATAATTGTTGAGGGGTATCTTTATCCTTTTATAAACTTTTTGTGCAATAAATTTACTTTAGTACCTTAAAAGCTAATTTCCACTTAACTATGAATATTACTCTTGAAATAAAAATTCTCAAAACATCTTTACAAGGATGAATTCATCATTTCTAGATGGTTTTTTAGTAATAATTATTTGTTTATAAAGTCGATGTTATCTTTTAATACATAAAAATAAAACTAAAATAACAAAATTAATAGAACTTATTTCGTATGGAAAAAACATTGTATGATAGGCATGATTTATTATGAAATATAATAATAAAATTACATTGTTACCTTTTAAAAAAAAAAATTGAATTGGCTTAAAGGGTTGATTTATATTTTCACATGGTTCATTTTTTATTCTACAATTATAGAGGGGTTTCTCTATTATTTCATAATTTTTTTTGTACATTAAACTTATTTTGATACTTTTAAAAGTGAAATTCCACTTAACTTTGGCTAGGAGCATTCTTGGTTTGTTATTTTTTTTAAGAACAGGGTAATGACTTTATCACTATTGAAATGAAAATTCTCAAAATATTTTTACATAGGGGAAATTATCACTTCCTGATAATTTTTTAGCAATAACTATTTTTTTCTAGGATGATGTTGTCTTTTGATACATAAAAAACAAAAACAAAAACTGTTAACATGTGCATATTGTGTGTCAGCATGTCAGCCACTCCATCGCCTTCGGGTGATGTATGTGACTGACTTTAGTGGTGAATAAAAAATGTTCTACTATATTATTTGATGTGTCTCTACATTCTCTTTTTTTTTCTAGATTATGCATGTATAGTTTTTTTTTTTTTCTAGATTATGCATGTATGGAGATTGTGTTTGGTTAGGCACTGATTCTATTTTCTTTCCCTTCATTCATTTCTCTTTCATTCACCTTGATTTGCGTGTCGCCTATTAAAAAAATCACAACACCCATAAACTTCTTTTCCTTTATCTAGTCCATGTTTTATTTTGAAAAATCATTTCAAATTGGAAAGTTTTATCAATTTTATCATTCTTTAGTTTTTTATCTTTTAAATTTAGTCTCAATTCCTTTGATTTTTATTTGTTTAAGATGATTTATAATTTTTTTTTGTTTCTTGCAATTTCATCCTCATTCCTATTTTTTTGTTTGAGTTTCTTTTATTGCTATTTTTTTCAATTCTATCCTTCAAAATTAAATTGGCTTACGATTAGGCTTCTTGTTTTTTATACATCTACAACATATAGGGTTTTTTTGGTAAAATTATTGAAAAAAATGGTAAAGTTGCAAAATTAACAATGCAAGAGCTCTTTAGTCATTATTTAAAAAAGAATAAGATTTGTCATTTTTTTCAAACTATTTTGTTGATTTTTTTCCGCGTCATTAAATGAGGATGTAAAATGTTATAAGTATCACAAACTAAAGTATGCAAACAATAATTTATAAAATTATAGATAAAAATGTTATAGAGTGAAAACTTTGGAAAGGTCAAGGTATTTTTCCAAAATTTCTTTATGTTTTAGTTCACCTTTTACTAAGGAGGAAAAGAGATCTGGTTTCATTATTTTACAAATTAATTAAGAATATCACAATACATTAAAAAAAAGCTAAAAAGGAAAACAACCATAGTACACTTAACAAGAAAATACATCTAGATAATCTATGTTTTCAAGCTCATTGAATATATGGTGACTCTGTCACAACTTTTATCAACCTATGTTTTCAAGCTCATCGCATACATAGTGATGGATCAGTGCATTTTATACATATTTTTTGTTTGCATAAAATCCATTTTTTTTTAAAAAAAAAAACAAAGAAATCAGGGTGCTAACCCAGTATCCTTGGGCTCAGCCAAACACTGAGTCCAAGCATATATAGGTCTAGCAAGTTACCAAACCTTGCATTCTTGAGCTAAAACAAAGCGTTAAGCCTAAATATATATGGATTCAATTAATAAAATTAGAGTTAAGCAGTGCGATGACATGTAAATTTTTACAAACGTCGTTACCTATAGAATTAGACCAATAGTACAATTCATCCATGAATATCCCGATAAAAAATTTCATTAGTATATATGAATGATATTACAGTAGGATTCAAAAAGGCAAATTATACAGTGATATGATATTTATACCAATATAATTATCAATGAAGTTACCATCATAATAATTATGTTGGTCAATCCATCGATAATATTTAATTTATAACTTGAAGTTTGACTCTCTTTTTTTCCTTTCTCATTTCTACTTCTTCCTTGTAAAATATTTCTCTGCAACAAAATAGTCACCCCTCCAATCTCAATATAACTCAACCTTTAGTAGACTTTTACAGCCACCATAATATTTAGTTTTTCAGCATCTGTGTTATAATTCAAATTTTATTGAGGATTCTCCACGCTAAGTAAGCAAATCTATATATATTTTTTTAATTTGAACATAATTTTAAAATGTTATTTTTTTTACATAATTTTATAGTATATATATATATTTTGGATATTTACTTATTTTATAGTTTTTTCTTAAACAAACTTGTTGTATGAGTTTATGATTTGTACATGTTATAGTTTATTTTAGATTTTGTAAAATTATATTTATTTGTAAATTATTGAAAGTTATGTCGAATTACCGACTAGGAGTTTTGTGATGAAATAAATAATCACTTATTTAACAGGTCCATTTTATATTTTGTCAATTTTATTGCCAAGATATAATTTTTGATAAATGTGAACAAATTTGCATGTATGTAGATAATTAACAATAAATTAAGTCAAGTATTAAAATAGATTGAATAATCTTGATTTAAACTAATATTTTTACAAATTTATTTACTTAACGTAGTTAATTAATACATATTGTTATCATTATTATATATAGGTTCGATAGAAGTGATAATGATCATTCATGAATGTATTGAGATTCATGCTAATAATTATGGATAATGGATTATCGTAATGGGATTCAAGGTTTTATTAACTACCTAATATTTAATCCTAGAAAAATTAGTGGATGCTATATTAGATGTACATACAAGAAGTATAAGAATAAAAAATTTTCTTATTTCAAATATTATAATGATGCATCTTCTAAAAAAAAAGTTCACAGAGCAATACATATGTTGGCATGCACATGGAGAACCATATGTTCCTCATGAGACCATGGTAAAAAAAAATGGTTGGGTTAACTTCTAGTTTAAAATAAGACACATTCTAAGGCTTCGATATATGAGACCTAAATTATTGAAGAGATCTCAATATTTATCTCGTATTATTTTTAGCCTCAATTGAGAACAAGAATCAATTGATTTTCAAAGTATGATGATCGTGGTGAAGAGTCTTCACGTGAAAACTTGTTAATATTCTCCCATCATGGATAACCCACACTAAAAAATATTGGCAGGTAAAGATATTTCTCTAAAACAGAATTCAGGCAAGCATATAATTATATGTTATTTTACTACAATGAATTAGACATTTTATTTAGTAAGTATACTACTTGAACTCTGTTATTAATGAATAATTTATCTCTTATAATATTATAAACTGATACATTATTGAATGCCTCATAGGCAATATCATCAAGATTTACAGTCCTAAAACTCACGATTGATCAAATCTTAAATCTTTTGATTATAAGATAAATAATTTTTCACATGGTTCAAAATGCATAAAAGTACTGTTTAATTATTATTATATATCGGGATACTTAATTTCATTACATATTTCTCATTAACTATTTATAGTTGTACTTTATCTACCAACTTTATAAATTCAAAGGGAATACTAATGTTACTTTGTCTTTATTAAGTTTGGGTCTTAAAAGAAAGGTGAAGTGTTATAATGAGTATTTTGTCAATGGACACAAGTTTCAAATTGAAAAATATAGGTAAGGTAGAAAGACATATAACAATTAGGTTTGTGTTAAGAGATTACTTTCTAATAAGTTTGAAGTTGACTATTATGAAAAATTAAAAAAAGATAATTGAATTATAGTATCATAATAAGCATAATATAGTATTTTTTATTCAAATGCTATTAGTATAACACCACTAACAAAAATCAAAGTAGATCCCTATCATGGTTTGGTTAAAATTAATTCAAAAGCTTGATTTCACAATGTCTATGATGTCTTTGTTTTCGCCAAGCAATGCTAGTTAGTTTATTATGCATACACATTTTTTTTTTAAATGATTGTTCAAGAGTTAATTGGTTATCCGTATTGAAACCAAGCCCTTAGATCGTGTTGAGGTTGTGTAGGATAGGAATGATGAATCAAATATGAAAGATGATGTCTTTCAAGTTAGTAAGTTAATTGATCCATCGCGTCACTAAGAATATTTTGATTGATGTTGACACTAAAAAGTTGAATGTTATTCTGAGTTCTAATGGACATGCACAAGTCGAAGAAAATGATGATAATGATGAAATTAACATAGAAGATTGTGATGAAGCTAACAACAAGTCAATTAAAGAAGAAAAAGAAGACAATTGTAACTGATTCGCAAAAAGAAAAAAGTGTAATGCTATAAACTATAATGTGATATTACTTGATGAAATTTTCTACAAAGAAATATTTATTTTATTATTGTTATGTGAATTAGTGTTATTGTGTTATGCGTGTAGTTATCAAGTTAAGTATTTACAAAATAAATAGGGAATACATGTACTATTTGTTGTTAGACACTTTTTCACATCGATGAAAATACTAATAGTTTGTTAACTACAAACAAGTATATCAATGGGCTTTATCCATCAATATATTCTAAAGGCGAAGGGAATTGTCCCCCTTCTTCCTGGAACAGTTCATAGAACTTTTTACATAGTTATATCGACGAGCTCTGTCTGTTTGTATTTTCTAGAGACGAAGGGAATTATTCCCCTTCTCCCTGACACTATTCACTACTCATGGAACTAATTACACATAGGTATGCCACTGGTTATTTCTGTATATATATTCTAGAGATAAAGGGAATTGTTTCCTTTTGTCCTGGAACTGTTCATGGAACTAATTATACACAAGTATATCAAATGACTCTTTTTGTCAATATATTCCATAGACAAACAGAACTATTCCCCTTCATATGTTGGTAATAAAAATTAAAAATTTTAATATTTCCAATGGAATTATTAATGGAATTCTAGTTTCAATACACAGACACTTAATGCTTTTACTAATTGAGGTCCATGCTTTCATAGGTTTCCTTACGGAATCGCCATTAGAATACTAATTCCAATGCGCTAGTAATTAATGCATTTCTGACTGACTGTTTACTATAATATGAATATAATTACAGGTAAAATTAAAAAATCGAGAAGGGTTTTGTGAAATTTTTAGTGCGAATAAAAAATTTCAAAGATACTTTATAAATAAAATCACCAATAAAATATTTTAAAATAATAATTTTTAATAGCCTATCAATAATTCTATCTGTAAAACCTAATATAAAAACACAATGAGCGCAACACACCTTCATTTTTTTCTCCCAGTTTAAAACCATATATTTTTCTTTGTGATTCTCTCCTTTCTAATTTGCCTTTCTATTCAATCTCTCAAATATCAAGACTGGAAATCAAGTTTTTTTCTCTCTTAATACAATCAAATATGGATTTTAGGTAAAGTTTTTGAAGTATTTCCTTCTTATTTTTCTTTTTTTCTAAGGTTTTTTAACAATGTATTTTTGTTTTTTTGTTTTTTATGCATCACACATATTTGTACTATAAAATTAAGCACACCATTCAGTTAAGAATTTTTCATTCCTTATTTATTTTTTCTCTATTTTTGTTCAATTATTTTTTCTTTATAATTTTATAAAGTAATAGTTATGTTGAATTTTAGTTGTTACTGTAATATTTTTTTATTATTTTGTTGATTTTTAGTTATTTTATTTTTATTAATTTTGTTGTTTATATTTAATTAAATGTGTAGGATTTGTTTTAATTATTATATTGTAAGTACTCCATTTAAAATAAATTATTGTCAATTTAGGATTAAAAATATTATCATATAGAAAATGAGAATTTTATATGAAATTGAATTATTCAAAATTGTTAGTATAAATATAAGAAAATCAACTGATTTGTGGCATATATGTTGTCTATTTGCATGATTAAAAATTTTAGATAAGTTACTGTATAAGGGAGGTAATGCTAATTTTTTATTAAAAAATCAAAATTGTTTAGTTTTTTGTCAATTTATGTAGATGCCTAGGGGAAAATAAATTTCTTGTCATGAGTACATGGTCCTTGCTAGTTTTTCTAATAGTGATAATGACAATCACGAATCATTAAGTGTCGACCAAAAGAGACACATGAAGCACATGTATTGACTCACAATGTTACCTCTTCGAGTGCGGTGCTGCAATGAAGAGAGGGAGTCTCTTCACAATGGGATCCATTCACTCATAAGTATGAAGCATAACGGAAAGATAACCTTTCAAAATAACTTTGTTTTGCATTGAGTTGGTTTATGCTTAACAATTCATGAACAAATGATATTTAATTAAATTTATTTAATTTTATGTTTATAAATATTGAGGTTGCCTGAATAATAACATCGGCATTTTAATTGTCGATGAAAATTTTATTATTTCAAAAGAGCTAAACTTCCAAATATCCTAAATGAAAACTGCATGTTGATGCATGGTTTTCAAGATTTAAGGTTAGTATTAACTTAAAATGTTGCTATTTATTATGCTAATTTGTTTACTTTATTCAAATTACTGAATTGTTTTATATATAATTTTTTACTATAAGGCTAAATTTGAGTTGGATAAAGTAAATGATAATGTTGTAAGGAAGATTTGGAAAAATCACGCTGCAACAGGTAACATCAAAATTAGGATAATTTTTTTATTTCAAATATTAAAATTTCATTTGTTATTTACTCATTGATAATTCTTTTGTACCATATAGGTTGTGTAATTTTGTTGTACAAGGCACAAAAAAATCTAAAAAAAGGCTAAGGAAAGCACTCTATTGGGTTAGAATGACATGATAATTTGAAAGAATTTCAAATAGTCATACATTTTGAAGACTATATGGGTAGAATATATTCAACACATTATGTTCGAGCGTTTCACACAATGATCACAATCTTGTACAAGAAACTAAAATCAACAAATTCACGGTTTTGTTACCATGCACATCGGCAGCTCTTTATAATTTATTTCTTATGCGAAGCAAATGATAAGATTTATTTGAATTACATCTATTTTTCTTTATTTTGTAGTTATTTATAAATCTATTGAATTAATAACATTTTTATCTTTCAGGCTACGACTCTTGGATGGGAGCCAAGCTTAATGGAGCTTTTTATGGAAACATATGTGCGGAGTGATGACCACCAAAAAGGAGTGCAATAATTCATCGACAACAAGGCTCAACACTTTGTTTTATGTTGGTTTTCAACCATTTATTTTCTTAACTTATTATATACTTGAATTTGATGATTTTATTTTTTTTTTATTTTTAAGAGATATATAATAGCCCATTGAAGAAAAGATACGAGGACGATCCTTTGACCAGCCCGAATTTTGATTCAGATTTATAGTTGGAGGTAAGATCATCCGATGAACCTGATAAAAATTAGATTTATGATCTCTTTAACATTACGATTGAGAACTTGCAAACGACCCATGGTATCAACCGTTGGGTGCTTGCAATCGATCTCGAGCATTTAATCTCTAGAGTTGGCGGCCTTGTTAGATTAAAGAGTGCAATAACATACGACTCATCTTAATAAAAAAAATATGAACGACTCTCTATAGATTATGAAAAACTCCACTAAGTAATCATGGATATGAGATCATAGATAGTTGGTACGTGTGCATCTTTTTATTAGCCCTATGGTTTTAGGGACGACCGACCTCTTCCTCCTCCTCTAACACCACCTCTATTATAGTTTCATTGTATTTAGACGTATAAATTTATAGTAAATATTTAATTTTTATATTAAGATAATTTATTTTTAAATATTTGAATTTTATATTAATTTATTTTTTTAATTATTTTCTATTTTGTCCCATAATATTTTTTAATTTTTTTAAAATTATTACTGACAGGGTTGCTGACGAAATAATTTTGTCGGTATATTCTAGAGAGTTGAAAAAGATTTACAGCAAACGCCCTTGCAACTATTAAATCACCAACATAATTATTCTGTCAGTATCTTCCAGAGAGCTAGAAAAAAATTATAGCAAATACCACTACAACTCAGTGACAAAATTACTCGTGGTTATCCTATCAATGATATACTAGATATTATCAAGAGAATTATAGACGGATTGAAACAAATAATTTTTTTTGATATATATATTTTATCTATAAAATTATAGGTAAATTTATTAATAATGAACTTACCGACATAATAAAAATTGCCAACAACTATTTTTTCAACAACAAACAATTTCTATATATAATTCTATCATTAAAAAAGTTATAAATAAAATATCAATATAATTACTAATAAAAATTTCCATCAATAAAACTATAAATTCCAACTGTTATTCGACGTTCTTGGTCCATTTAGTCGGCTCCTTTGGAAGCTATTTATAGGTGCTTCTAAATTTCTATATAATTATTTATCTGTTGAAGCTCAAGCCCATAAAAAAAAAGGGAGTAAAAAGGCATTGGATATCAAAGGGGCTTGTTTACCAAGAGTAGGAGTTTGGGCTCGATAGGCCTTGTAAGCTGCAACGATAAAACATCATTTTTCAAGGGGGGCGTGCGTGCATGCCAATAGGTTGAAGCTGAGACCAAGAAGCCCCATGAGAAGGAAACTTCAGGTGAATCCCATATGATGGTCACGTGTGCCACCGCTGGCGTGGTGGCGCTGGCCCTCCTTGTAAATTTAAATGCAAGTGTCTTCTATTTCCAGCTTTAGCTAAGATAAAGCAGCAGAAAGTGACTTAATTAATTGACAGAGAGAAGGATATCAGTTATGCCCACCGATTATTGGACAGAAAAGTTAATGAAAAAAATTATAAGAAAACAACCTGAGCAAATGTTGTTTTCCATGTTTGTACCTCATTAATTAGCATCTTCTACGTGAAGGATAGATTCTTATGACTTCTTCAAGTTCTTCAACTCTTTACGAGAACTCACAAAGGGTTAGGTCTAAAGCCAGTACAGATTAGCCTTCAAAATTCCCATATGTCCAGATCATCATCGAAAACCCAGTTAGAATTTAAAAGTTGATGCACCATCCTGTATAATTAAGACGTAGCGCGCAATTTATCACTACCATAAATGCTCTCTATACTTGTTTCCATTTCATGATCAGACATTTATATCCATATCCAGAAACACAATTTCCAACAAATGTTATGGATGCCGACTTTTCTATTTTCGGTCCAAGGAATTTAGCAGACAGAGATACATGCTATCACACATGGGAATACGTGTTCTTTTCACTGATGCTGTTACAAATCTCTAAAGATGGGAATGGGGACCAAAAATTATTTAGCTGCAGTCTCTTCTGCAGTAGAAGGGGTCCTCTCATGATATGATTATAAATTCATATAAATAAATCAATACATGTCTAAGGATTTGAAACCGTGTGCCAATGAGAAGGCATGAACCATCAATATTGCACGTGGGATTCACATGGTCGCCATCTAATGGCTTCATCCATGCATGGATTCTCTCTCTCTCTCTCTATTTCTTCGATATTTCACTCACATTACCCCACTTGCTGTGCCACCTCGCAAGCTTGAAGGTTTTGTGTTTGTTTTGGTTTTGAGGCTTCAGAGTAGAGTAGAATATAGGAGTTTATCTAGGGATATTGAGGGTCCTCCAAAAGCGGCAACTCCTACGTTTTGTAGTTTCTCGTTGGGTAGCTAAAATAGGATCCCTCGAGCCCTACCTCACCCCTACTTGCCTTTTTTATCTCGCCTGTGATATATATATATATATATATATATATATATATATATATATATATATACATAGCACCCGACCACCGTGACTTTTGTTAACGTTATCCAAATATCATGCCACTACCTAGTTACGTACGTGTTCTAATAAAATATTTAAAAGTATAGTAGTTATTACTTTTCAAAATAATTCACTTGAAAATACATCAGTTTTTTTTTTAATGTATCAATTTTGACATAATAATATCAAAACACTAAACAATTTTTAAAAAATAAATTTTAATAAAAACAAGTTGAAATTAAAACACTCCATAAATAGAACCATCACCTTAAAGTGAAGTTGGTACTGTTTCACACTATTACAACAGATTCACAACGATGTGACAGAATGTACTTTGTTAGCAAAACAGAGAAATCAAGAGACAATTGTACTCTAACGATGCAGATTGAGGACCTGCAACCATAAACTATCTAGGTTATAGTTTTGATCATGCGTGTGCATCAAACCGGCAAAAATAGTAGACAATACCGACATATCATGTGTCATGATCGCTATTGATCGTGACGCTCCATTAGGAACAACATCAACCTCAATTTATAGCATTTGTCACCGTGCCGGGCTTCTTATGTTAGAATTGCAACTATTCTAATCAACAGAAACAAATGAAAAATTTAGACATATCGTAAGAAAAACAGTGCAATTTGTTTACACTTTTTTCACTCTCGTCAACAGCTTTCACTGTCAAATCCACGGATGGAATTAGGGCATCCAGGATTGAAGACTGTTGCGTGGCATTTGTCAACAAGCTGACAACAGCTTCCTCGCTTTTATGATTGTGGGACACGCTAACAAATTGACGCCACCAACCCTGACTAGATGGGCATCTTCTCATTTAACGGTGTGCAATCGAGGCATTTGAGAAGCCAAATGCCAATATCACTGAAAGTATTGAAATCATGCCCGAATCATGCTGGCGGTTCCAGTTCAACAACAGTGACAAACCGGTATGGAACGGCTAAGAAAACTCCCAATTTGTGGAAAGAGAAGGCCAGAGTCATAAATGGAATGCCATTAGATAAGAAGGAAAGAACTTGCTCCTGTCCTGGATCTCCTTCTACAGAAACTGCGCATCCATGCCTTCTAGTCAGAAAAATATATCACATCAAGGGAACCACAGTAGGATTGCCGTATAGCTAGAATGTGAGGCAGAGAAGGATAATACTGATGATGACAACGTTGATAACAATAACAATGGTTCTCAAGAAACGTGACGTGGGAACAAAGAATTTAAAACCAGCACAGCAAATCTCTAATTCGAGTTAGAATTTTAAAAAAATTGAAAATAACTATGATTTTATTCCCTTACTAAGAACTTACAACTATGCTTTCCAAAGAATGAAATTTTTTCAAATCTAAAAAAAAATAATAATAACAATAACAATGATAATGATGGCCCTCAATAGAGCATAAATGAATAGAAAATGCTTGCTGTCAAGAATTAATTGGGTGTTTATAATTGTAGCATAGAATACTTTTTAAAAATATTTTTCTTTTAAAAATACATTATAATAATTTTTTTCAGATTCTTTTTTATTTTTGACACCGACACTTTAAAATTATATAAAAAAAAACTTAAAAAAAATATCAATTTAATATTTTTTTCGAGACAAACACATTTTAAAAAAGCATATAAACAGAGACTACCGCAATATTATAGCATGAACGGCACAGCATAAACTTTTCACTCCCGGAAAAGATATTTCGTATGTCAACCACAGTATTACTGGTCTGCTAGATGAGTATATTTCAGTTACGATGTATCTTACCAATGACCAGCCAAAAAGCTTAAATAATTCACAGTCCCTTTGGGGTCCATGGCAAGTATATATTTATAATGATTTCCACTCACAATAGTTTTCGTTGGTCCTGCTTGAAATGCCACAATCCTTTAGGCCGAGCACCTTGAAAAAAAAATGCAAACATGCAATAACATGAAATGAAAAATTAATATGTAATGGGATTTGATTATGTTAGTGTGTACTCGCTGAGTCGCTGTAAGTGTCCATTAGCAAATGATGCACACTTATTTTTTGCATAATATACATAATGCATGCATTTGAAAGAACTAAATAAAATGTTTCCATCAGTCTCATGTCCATGCATTCATTTACCAGCACAACCACATCAAGCATGCATAGCAAATGTTGCACCCCCCAACTTGCAGGTCTCCCAACTCTCCCTGATTCTTTTGCTTGATTTGATCTTGACAAAGAACAGCCAACCAAAACCTTGTATCTATCTAAATGTTTCTCTCTATCCGCATCCATCAGAAGATCCTCCTAGCACCCACTACTTCCAACTCATTAAACAACCATGTTCAAAAGATCCCCATCCCTTTCTTTTTGCTAATCCAAATCTCTCCTTTAATGCTTTGTTGCCCTTGCATATCTAAATATATTCCTACATCTTGCTCCCTGTGACAATTGAAGCAAAACTAACATTGAATCCCACAGAAGAAGTTCAAGATGAGGGTAAGCACACACTTCCTGAATTTTGAATAGCACACGTATTAATGATTTTAAACTCTATCTTTGCATTTCATTGTTGCAGGTACTAGGTTGGATGCACCACCGATCCAAAAAAAATAATGCCGAACCATTCAAGGATTTTTCGATAGGTATTCAAACAACCCTTCATTTTCTTCTAAAAAGACCACTAGGTGTGCATCAGACATAAGATATGATCACATAAATAGACCAAACTCACAAAGTAATTTAATCTACCACACTCAGCTTCTAGCACCAATCTTGGTAGCTAATTCTCACTTCAAAAAAAGGATAAAAAACAGTGGTCCAACCCAAAGATTGATGGTCTCACAAAGATGGCCAATCATGTCAGAAACATCTCAACTTAGAAGATTTTTCACCAATGGATGAGACCACCAATCCTCTTAGGTCTCAGGAACGGCTGATCTCTGTCTGCAATAAAGCTAGACACAACAGTCAATCATCTAGGGTGTTCATGGTAAAAGAAAAGGGTGGAGCCTTAGTGCAGGTATTACAGGACATCCCACCTCTTGGATTTTCCACCACTGGCTAAGGCCTTTTATGGCCACTCGGCAAATGGATCTCTCTCCCAAGGGATAAGGTTCAAAGTGGGCATATTGGCATAAATATTGCAGCCACTTCGTGATACAAATAACTAGTATTGCTAGGTTGTTACATAAACCAAAGACCCTTCAAACCACTATCCTCACAAATCTGAAGATTGTTCAGTCACTAGTTGGCCCATGCAAAATGTGATAAAAGGGATAAGTAATATGCCCTGCTTAAAAACTCACATAAAGTATCCTTTTTCTTTTTTCCATGTTTCAGGGAACTATTGTGCTTGCCTTTCCGCACAGTCACCCATTGATGACCATGTTTCCTACACTGGGCCAAGTTTTAACTCCAGATATGGACCCGGGCTCTTAAAACAGCCAAATGAGGAATGTGAGAATACTTTCTTTGAAAATGAAGGAGTGGATGAGAATAATGGAGACGAAACATCTATCATCAGCTCTGATCCTTTTCATGGCTTTCTTACTATTGGAACCCTTGGCTCAGAACCAATTACCAGTGAGCCTGCAACACCAACATTTGCCATGTCTTTGGAGAGCATAACAGAGGAAAACATAGAGGTGACAGAAAATGAATTGAAGATCATGAACAATGAGTTAGAAAAGTTTCTAGAGGCTGAAGCTGAAGAAGAAGGTTGCAATGAATCGTTAGCAAGGAGCAGTTATGTGAGCACTATTACACTCAGTGGCATGCAAATGGAAGCAACTGATGCTGAAGATTATGGAAAGACAGTGGCATGTCCACTCCAAGGATATCTATTTGGGTCATCAGTTGAACTGCCAGAAACAAGAGTTGGAGTAAAGAAGGAAAAGGTATCACTTGGAGAGATGTTTCGTATGACAAAAGTTACAGATGAAATTCCTTCAGAAAAAGAAGTGAAAGGGGAGATGCAAGCCAAGAAAGCACATAAATCTGCCAAATACCTCATCAAGAAGATACTCAAAATGTTTCGCACTACGTCGGGAAATCCTACCCCTTCTACAAGGGATGAAGCCTCAAATTCTGTTTCTACCAAGAAAACACTTAATAAGGTGTGTCTTCCTCCACCATTTTCTATAAGAAATGATTAGGGAAAAGACTGATGATTCTATCCATAAACACACAATCCATATCACTGCATTACAATTACCTCTGGCCAAATAAGTTGAATACTAATTTCATTTTAAGGTGTACTACCATGACAACCAGGATAACAGTAGCCAAGCACAAAAATCTTAAGTTGCTAACACCTTATTCTTTTCCTGTTAACAAAACAGATCTGTGGGAAATATCATTCTATAACTTGGATAGAATTTACAGTATAAACTAGCCATATTGCAAGTGTTTCTGAACTTCATTCCACAGCATCCGATAACCTAGCATCCGACAAGATCACCCCTTATGACTCAAACTTGGATTCTTGTCAAAAGACTTCGATTATACCTACGTACCTCAAGTTTTTAGATCAAGCTAAGCCATATTGATGACCAACCACTATATTTTCCAGAAAGGTTTCCATTAGACAATATTGGTCAATATAAAAAATATTGGTCACAAAGCATCATAACTCCAGAGGAGTAGGAACCTAACAATACCACCATAAATAGGTTCAGTGGTAGAACTTCCACTGAAATCTTAATTTTTCTGAGTTTTTGGCATGCAGGTCCTAAAAGTGTTCCATAGAAAAGTTCATCCTGAAAACCCATTAGCTGAAAGAGAGTTTACGAAGTCCCATAAAGACAAGACAATGACTACTCTGAATGATGGTGGCTATAATGCAGAACTGACGCACCAGGTTAAAGAGAAAAGAAAGTTTCTTCCTGGATACAAGTCAAGGGAAGGGGTCCAATGCCATAAGAACAGCTTGAAAGTGCCACAACATGATCATATTTGCAGTAATTCAAGTGCAAATGGGGAATACTGGATTAAAACGGATGCAGACTGTAAGTACCAACACATCTTGACCTTTCAAAAACATAGAACATGTTGACCTTTCAAAAACATAGAACATTTAGATTTTGGTTTACTTCAAGTATAGATTGCTGACCATGGCACCATCAATCATTTGTTACAATATGCATAGATGAATAAAATGTCTGACATTTGTAATTCCTTATATGCACATGCACGAAACATGTCTATTTACAAACAAAAAAGAGGTTTCAGAAACACAACTGCATTAATGGGATCAAGATATGCTAAAAGCAACAGTTATGAAAAAGTCAAACTATTATAAACAGAACTATATAAAGAATATCTTAATATGGGAAGTTAAAGATTCAGTAGCGTATTTTCCATGTATGCTGCCACATTGATAGTATTTTTTTCTTCTCCTTGAAGAGCTATTTTGACTTCATTGTGACCATCAAGGTAAATTATTAAAATGATTAAGCATATTAATGCACACATCTAACCCTTTTCTAATATCGGTAATGTAGATTTGGTGCTGGAGCTGTAGCAGAGGAGCTAAAGCACACTTACAATGTGTTGTTTGATTGCATCATCTAAGTTCCTAAGTATTTGTGAGTGATTTAAGTGACCATGAACCCAAGGAGATGGAAACAGTAAAAGGTATCCATCTCATCTGTCTGTATAATAATAAAGTTGTGAGCATGGAACGTCATGTAATCATCTTAATTAGTAAACATGATTGATATGTTTGCATGTTCCATTTTAATTATTTAATTATTTTTCACTTCACAAACAAGTAATATTCATAAAAACTAGTTTCTTCAAACATGAGTATTATGGAAGGAGCTAGTGTTGGGCATTTGATCCCAAACTAAGATTCAGCTGAAAAGAAGGAAAAAAGGAAGTTATTAATATAGCCAAAGGTTTCAAAGTCTTGGTGATTTATAACTGAAAAAAAAAAAATAAGGCTGATAAAAGAGAACAAAGCTTGTACTACCAAGTCAGATTTGTTAACTAAAAGGATAGAAAGGGGAAAGGAGATAGATGGCTGAAACTAAAACAAAAGCCTTCATTTGCTAAGTTTTACAACTCTCACTTATGTACCACCTACCTACTTGGACCTATAATTTCATTAGGCAGTCAACGCTGGTAATGATATTCTAAGAGACTCGCCATTATGGTCAGTTGTGCTCTCTTATACTCCAAATGATAGTAAATGAAGATGCTCCCCTCAAACCACTACAATAACTACAATGTCACCCTCCTATGCACTATGTTAAACCTATGTGATAGTCTATGGAAAGGTAGCATTGAAATGTACTTTAATGTTTGCTAAGGGAGTAATTGAAATCAAAGTTTTACTTTGGAGCAAACTTGCAATTAGTCCCTTTTTTTCACATAAAAGTGAGCTGGTAGTGTATTGGTAAAACCAAGGCCATGCACCCTATTTACATTAAAAGGCTCCTCAAATCACCCCTTTCCTGTTTAATTTTTATGGTGGCAAGCACCTCAAATTTGTGCCGGAAATGTAACATCTAAGTTCCATAATTCACCTACCGAAATTCATCTAAGAAAAATCATTAAACTATCTAGTTAGAATCAAATAGGACAGTGAGCAGATGGTTTGAAATGGGCGCATCAAATTCCAAACTGTTGGAAATAGTGTTAGCAGCACCTAAAGCGCAAGGCACTAAGCTGCGACAGGAAAGGGATTTTAAGGGTCAAAGCCAGGCAATTTTAATCAAGCACACATTAGGCAAGAGAAGTGCATGCCTAGGGACTTACAGAGAAGCACCAAAAAGCATGCCTAATTAGAGTTCTTGTCTGTTGGTTTTCTAGCTTGTGTAGTTTGAATTATTAAAAACTGTTTTACTACCCATGTGACTTCTAGTTATTTACTTGCAGGGCAAACTTTCATTGATTGTACACGTGACAATCCACTAACTATTTTATGTGAAATTTATTCATTAAAAAAGCTAAACTAATTGTGAAAGAAACACAAAAGGACAATAAGGAGAGCTATGGTTTATTTGGCCAAAAGAATGTGACTTTCATACAAATAATTTTTTGTTCTTTCAAATTATTATACTATTGTTTTTATCACTTTCTTTTACTATTCGGTCAAATCACTCACTCTCTCTCACTTCATGACGGTCATTATTGACATAATTGATGCTAAGAAGGAAAAAGGAATATTGCTCTCTCTTCTATTCTTATAGAATCAAAGTTTAAAAGTTATTCATTTTCTAATTAATCTATTATCAGGATTAGAAACAAACACCAGATGTATTAATATTTTTCTTATTTTTTCAAAAAAATAACAATTTTCTACATGCTATTAAATGTATATACATATTATAGCAAGTATGCACCTTATTTTGCCTAGACGAGCACTCGTGCCTTGCACCTAGGCTCCAAGAACCCTGTGTTGTACATACATATTATAGTAAGTATGCACCTTATTTTGCCTAGACGAGCACTCGTGCCTTGCACCTAGGCTCCAAGAACCCTGTGTTGTATATACATATTATAGTAATTATGCACCTTATTTTGCCTAGATGAGAGCTCGTGCCTTGCACCTTGGCTCCAAGAACCCTTTGTGCCTAAGTGCACCCAACACTTTAAGAACACTGGCTGGAGGTTGACTACATGCCTGGTAACTATGCCAATTAGTAAGCAATAAGTACTATCAAGGATCCGATTCTCCCAAGAAAAATAAAAAAGAAATCACTATCAAGGATTTGGATTTTAGTGGCAGGACATTTGGATTTTAGTGGCAGGACATATTCCTGATATAATTTGTAAGCAATTCCAGCTTTTGGCATAAACGTATAGAACTAGAACCCACTAGGTCAAACCTCATAGCAAGTAGGAAACAGTCCACTCTACGGTTACACTGAAAGGAGCTCTTCCATCAGAAATCCAACCATTTCCATTCTCCAGGAATTATCAACTAGAGTAGCTAATTCTCTGAAAGAGAAACCCGAAGCTTTATAAGTAAGAGTAGCACCATATACATATAGTGAAAAGAAAAACAATATAAGAGAATACACATTGTGCATCCTAAGATAGGCAAAGGTTCAATAAACTAGTTTGCAGAACCTGTAAATTAAATTAATATTGGATTTGGGAAATCAAGCTTAACTACAGAGCAATAAGAAGAGCTTGCTTGGTTGAGTCCTCTAAGCCTTCTAATGAGATTACTGATGTCTTTGTTTATGAACAACAGGAACTAAAAATACAGTTATTGTAACCCATGCACCTTCTACAATCACATTCATATGCTTCCAAGAAGATTACTTATTTATGAAAACAGGAACATAAGATACAGTTATATGAACAGCTAAAATATGATGGCACATAAATGGCATTAGTACAAACTGTACCAAACAGAAAAACAGCATGCTAACAGATAAAGGAGGGCAATTCAGAAGAAAAGATCCAAAAGGAAAAACTCAAGACAACCATAAACAAACTTACTTGAGATAATGACTGACAACAAGGATGGTCAATTTTTTCTCCAAGCACTTCAAAAGCTTTATAACATCTGCCCATACCTTCCAATCTGATCTCCAAAGCATCATTAATAACAATTAAAACAAACTCACTGCAGCAGAAAATAATTAACAAATGGAGAAGCTAGGAGGATGTACTGAAAGCTTACCATGGACTCACTTGAGTGTGAAACACTCATCACTTCAAAGATTGAGAAATTTTTTTTATAACTGATAAACATGAGGGCATTGAATTTTAGAATTTTGAGTGCTAAAGAGCTGGAATTGAATTTGAAGTTAAATGATCTAAATGAAAACAGTTGGAGTACCCTAACCAGTCTTGAAAGCAAGGTGGTACCAGACCTGCTTTCATGGGGGAGGCCAAAGGTCCAAATTATTGAAAAGGAAAGGAATGGTGAGGTGAACCCCTGATGTATAGTTTGGTATTACTGATGATAAGAAAGGAAATAAGAGAACATTCAAATCCATAACTCATCGTCAATTAGCCGATCTCAAGACAACAAGCCCAAAGCGGGCCTCCCTTGACTCTTTATCTCTAAAAGTATTCACGCATTTAAAAAGTTGGAGGAAACTGCACTGCACTACAGGGATTAGGGGTTCTTAATTATTGATTAACTTCAAAAATATCATAGTAATCATCAGCTGGGGGACTAAACAAGAGGGAAGACAAGGAATGGTCTAGGAACTAAAAAGTACTGAGTATGACTCACAGCTAGGCCAACAAGAGGCTCATTCCAAAACCAACATATCAGGGACTTTAAACTGAATATTAAATCGATAACACTCATCACTCAAAGCATGCTACAAGGATAAAGGTTATACAAGTGCCTAATCTGTAACTTTAGAATGGAGCATCTCAAGAAGTGTAGACTTACATAAAGGTTATTACCAGTTGAATAGCCAAGGCAAGCCGATGTTTATATTCACCACTTAGAGAGTACGGATCTTTACACAACGAGATCCCATTCAATCCAACCTATAGCTATCAGTTAAATTAAGTACTGCATTAAGAATCGGCAATGAAATATATAAAAACGACCAAAAAAAGAAAAAGGTAAAACATGCTTAATTTTCTCCCCTTTTTTTTGCCTTTTCTTTTTAAAAATAGCACTCAAATTACAGCTCTTTGCAGATTCAAAGCAAGACCTCCCTTAATCAAATACGCTTTCGCCTGGGCCACCAAAATGTAAGTTCAGCAGCAATAGTGTCAGCCACAAAGTAGCTAGCTTGTAGCAAAACAACATTCTTCATCAAAGTTCAACTCTATATAATAAACCTAAAGCAAAATAAAACAACCACATAGCATTTTCTTCCTGCATTCCTATATTTTTTAATAAAGATGATGGCAACCCATAATATCACTTTGTTTATTAAGAAATTACTAGACGATCAAAAATTAAAAGCAACAGAAATGCATAAACGGAATCAGAACAGTTAATTGATTGATTGATTAAAAAAAATTAATTACGTTTTCTCTGGAAGTGATTGATTGATTAAAACATTAATTACGTTTTCTCTGGAAGTGAAAAGGTAACTTTATTTAAAAGATTAAGCTTAATTCATGGAGGTCTATAGCTAACATCCTTAACCTACAATTAACACATGATGATAATTATAAAAATTAACTATTAAACAAAAGAGACAGAAAATTACTAACTTCAAAGGAAGAGTATCCGCAGAAGTTTTTACGAATTTGTGGAATTGAAATGAAATAGGCGGTGGTAATCAAAGGCGTTTGCGATTAAGAGAGGACTGAATTGTCGATAAAGTGGAAGTCGCCATCTCAGAGGCGGGAGTTTCATATATAGTGACTCAGCTGGGTATGGCTCTTGTCATGGATGAAACGTTCTGTCGTTTCGTGTGCTAGCCAGCGTCTCTTTAGCCTTAGGACCTGTGGTTATTTAATTAAATTCCTAATTAACCTGCACTTTCTTTTTTCCTTATGGTATAATTCACAGGGTTTGCTATGATTGCTTTGCCTAGAGGATAACAAGTAACTATATTATTTATTATTTATCCATGTTATCTTGTCAATCGAGTTAAAAAATTTTAAATATAAAATAAATATTTAGATATTATATTTTTTTAGTTAAATTTTTTTTAATCAGATTAACTTAATATAATTTAAATAATTTTTGTAGATTCAAAAATAATCTATACAACTCATAAAAACATAATTTAATTTAAAAAGATTTCAAGATAATATCTTTTTTTAATATTAAAATGATAACATATTGAATTAATTTAGATTAACATGTCAAATTTACAATCCAGGTTATAAGACTATAATAACCTCATAGAAAATAAATTAAAATAAATTATGAAACTTAATTCACAATCAAGCCAATATTGAAATATAAAATTGAAAAGAAAATAAATTAAAACATAATCTCAAAATAACTTGAGTTAATCTATGAAATTTATGACCCAGATTATGAAATCAAAATAATCTTATGAAAAGCAAAGAGACAAACTATAAATTTCAATCTCCAATCGTTCTAATGTTGAAGGATATGATAAAAAATTAATTAAAAAAATATAAAAAACAAAATGTGCCCATTCACAAAACCCATAACTTAAGTTATTAGACTGAGATAACCTCATAGAAAAAAATTGACTTAATTTAACCTGGGTGAACATGCTAAATCCGCAACTTTGGTTATGAGACTAAGATAACCTTATAGAAAGCAAATCAAAATAAATTATAAAGTTTAATTTCAATCATTATTGTCGAACTCAATGTTTAACGATAAAATTTATAAAAACATTTAATTAAAAAAACACAAAAAATAAGTCAAATCAACCTAGGGTAATTTATTAAGTAATATTACTGAAACATGAGGTTGAGATAACCTAATAAAAAAAAGTCAATCATGAAGCGTAATTCTCAATTAAACACAATAATAAATGATAAAAATGGAAAAATCAATTTAAAAAAGCAAAATAACTGAGTCAATTATATTAATTTGCTAAATCCATGACTTGGTTTATGAGACATGAACAACCCACTAAAAAGTAAATTCAATGTTGAAGGACATGTGATTCGGGTCATAAGACAAAGAAAATCTCTTAAAAAGAAAACAAAAAAACAATCTAGTTTAACAGGAGTTAAAATGCCAAAATATACGACCTTGATTGTGATACCAAGTTATCCTCACAGAAAAAAATAAAAATAAAAATTATAAAACTCAATTTCTAATCAATTTAATATTGAATAGTGAATTTGAAAAAAAAAATCAATTGGAAAAATGACATAAAAGCAACTTGAGTCTACTCAAATTAACCTGTTAAACATTGTTTTAGGGTCATGAGGCTGGAATAAAATAATAGAAAGTAAACAAACAAATTATGAAGTCTAAGTATCATTCAATGCAATATTAAATATTAAAATTATAAGAAAAAATTTAATTATGAAAAAAAATTGAGTTAACAAAATTAACACGTCAATCTGAGTCAACAAAGTTAATTCACCAAATCGAGTTAACATGCTAAACTTGCAATTCATCTTATGAGAATATAATAAATTAATAAAAAATAAATCTAATATTAAAACATAAACAAAAAAATATTAATTAAAAAAATAAATCTAATATTAAAAAATAAACAAAAAAATATTAATTGAAAAAACCAAAAATAAAAAAATAAAGCACTATTAAAATGAATAATCTTTATAAAAATGGGTACAATAAAACCCCTTTTTCTTTTAGTTTATAATTAATAAGATAATATTTGCTATATTATATTATATTATAATAACACCTAAAAACAATTAGGGCATGGACTTAATATATTATTTAAATATTTTGTTATTGATTTTGTTTTATGACTTTAAGGTATTTGTTTATGTGGTAGTTTATGCATTGAGTTGAAACCATAATTTTGTATTGTTTGGTTAGGATGTAAACTATAAATTGAGACTCATTAACATTATGGTCCTACCATAGGTTCAATAAAAGCAAGAGTGACTTGCTTTTGTTGCTTCCTGCCCACATTGTCATAGTGCCCACCAATAGTGTTGAGATCATTGTATAATTTCCAGTGACCAAAATATCCTTATCACTGCTTCAATCATCTCTTGTTTTCTTATCTATTTTCTTCCACCAACTTCTCCTTTTTTTCTAATGTGATTACCTTTACAAATACTTATCCTTCAACCTTTCCTTTTTTTTTTTGTAATTGTTTGTCATATTCTTTGATTTGGTATTCATATGTTTCTCTATAAATTATTCCAACACCCAAAACATTAAATATTCAACAATAAAGCATATACCCTTCCAAGATCTTCTTAACACTAGACCACATCTACTTGTCTTTTTTCCTTTATCTTGACTATGTTAACACCCCGTTGTAATCTAAAACAAGATCTTGATAATATATAATTGACATTTAATTTATTATACATTTTAAACTCTACATGTAATTAAAAATTGCAACAATAAGCAAAAGCATTACCTTGTTCTTCCTTATTTTAAATATTTGTGTTGTGTTGTGTTGTGTTGTAGGAACCTTATTCTAGTATCTGTGTCTTCGGGTAAGCACACAAAAACCCATCTTGTTTCTTTTTGTTTTGGTACACCCTCAATTTCAAACTGGTAATCCTTATTTTAATTTCATTTATTGATTTGAAAAGTTTATTTAGACTGAGATAAAGTTTCTGCCACCTCTGAACATATTCCACAATAAGCTTTTATCATATGGCTAGCCTCTCAAAATAGGTTGTAGACCATAGAAAGACTTCACAGAGTAGGGATAGCATTTGTTATCCCTTCAATGTCGCTGCACACCCCATGACAAGTTGTATTTTTATATTTATGTCTTTCATATAGCCATGGTCTAATCTAAAGCATTCTTTTTTTCATCCTTATTGCATCCCAATGAAATTACCAAGTAAATATTCCTTTCTTATTTACTATTTTGATGTTGAATGGAGGATGAAATAGGTTGTAATATAATTTTCTATCCTTATTTACAATACAATTGACATAAAAAATGCAAGACGTCCAATTACATACCAAATAAATGTATGATTGGTATAACAACTTAACATGTCTAATTGCATACTAACATTTTAAAATTTTAGTATAATTATACAATAGATTGTTGTTAAGTTAAAAGTCATTTAATTTTCTTATAGTACTTCTTTAATTTATTGACATATGTATAAAAAAGTTGTAATAGCTTAATATTTATAACAAATATTAAGTGTTAATTGAAGTGAAATATACATTTACTTTGTAGATATGGACGTGGATTGATTTAATGGTTTGTTTTATGAGATCATAAAAATATCATGAATAATTTTGTTCAATATGTTTTATATGGTTGTTGTGGTAGAAATAGTGGTAGTGATTTCATTTGCAGTAGCATGTTGGTTATGGTAGCAATACAAATGATGACGACGATGATGACAATGAATACGATGATGATGAGGAGTGAAATTTGTTTTGACTGAAAGAGTTTTATCATTGTAAACCACCGTTGTGCATAACTAGAGTACTTGATATGTTTTATAATAATTATATTTATAGAGAACCGTGTATGGTTTCTTACAACACGGAAATGTGATGGTTGAATGAAATTCTAAATGGGCATTGGATATGTTGTATTAATATATTTAGGATGGATGCATCCATATTTTAGAATTTATGCTTTGATTTAGAAACGTAATATGGATTAAAACCATCAAGGAGGATAAGTGTAATTGAGAAGGGCAACATGTTTCTTTATACGCTAGCATTTAATGCTTCAAATAGGGAAGTTTATGAGAGATTTCAACATTTTGGTTAAATTATCAATAAATATTTCAATGAAGTTCTCAAGTCTATATGCTCGTTAGCATTTTAAATAATCAAATCAATTGATCTAGAATTTTCAAGAACACCGAGAGAAATTACAATGAATTTAAGATATATGCCACATTTTAATATAACATTAATGTTGGTTAATGATTTAATAATTACGTAAGCTACACAACAAAAAAATTATTTCAACTATGTTTGAAATGATTGTTTTCTTATCTAATTTTTTTATATAGAATTGTGTTGGAGCTATCAATGAAACACATATGCATACTTATATATCAGAAAAAAAATCAAATATCATTTATTGGTAGAAGATGTATAAAAGCATAACTTAATAGCAACATGTAACTTTGAAATGGAATTTATATTTGTTTAGACTGGATGAAAAAGTGCATTGATACAAAAACTTTTCTTGAGGCCATTAATAATCCTAATATCAAATTTTTAAAGCCATTGGAAGGTATTTATGATTGAATAATGTAAATGTTAATAAATTTCACTACAAGTATTTTGGTTTCCTAATTAGGATTAATTTATAGCAAAAACTTATTACTCTAAGGAAGTATTAAGTTGTTGACTCTAGTTATCCAAATGATTATGGATTTCTAGGCCAATATAGAGGTGAAAAATATCATCTTCTAGAATTTTATTATTAAAGGCATCCATAAAGTCAAGAAAAGTTATTCAATTGGGTTCATTATTCAATATCATGTGTAATAGAATGAACTTTTGTAGTGTGGAAAAAAAGATGGAGAATTTTATAGAACATGTCAGTATTCTTGTAAAAGTTACAAGTTTAAACAGTTTTCATATCAATGGCTCTATATAATTCTATAAGAAGGAGGTATGAATAAGATATGACATTTATTAAGTTTGATTATCATCCAAATTTTGTTTCTTAAGATATTTTTAGTGATGTTGTGGGTCAGGTGCACAAGCCTCTATTAGGCCTATATGCTTGGCTCCAAGGTTATTAAAAACACATTTTTGACATGACACAAAAAATACAAAATAAACTTGAATTGTAAAAATGGATCATAAGATCATAAAATCGTAAGGAATTTTAAAAAACATTACAAAAAAAAATTCATGCTTCAAATAAAATTTCATACATAGTTCAAGCACCTTAAAATGCATGCTTTAAATAAAAAAATCATATATAATCAATACTAGTATGGTTTGGAAGAAAATCAAGTTCCTTATAAAGCAGAGTTAGATGAACAAAGAAAAATCAATGAATCAAACAAACTTTCAATGAGGATGGATATGTATTAGATCCAAAATTCTAGAAACTAGAACCAAAACATAAAACATCTCAAAAATTTTCAAGGCTCAGATTCAGACTTCAATTCCCAATGTCAACTGCTATTAGATAGATGAGACCTATAAAACACATCAATGAATTGAATAATGTGAACACAACTAGAGTATAGAAAAAGCATAAAAACAAACACACGAGACAAAATCCTATTATAAACAAGTCTCAACATACATCCAAAAAGTTCTCATAATACTATAGTTGATTTCAAATGTACACATGAATGACAAACCATCTGATGCACGACTGCTCAATTGTGATGACGGGCTGACCTCGCTAGTTAGATCACTATCAGTCATATGGCCAAGGTCAATAAAATTGCAAAAATCAGATTGACAACCAAGGAACTTAATTCCAAAATCTAATGTTTTCTGCTCTTTTTCCCCATTTGATATTAGCTATTTAGATAAGAATAGTAACTGGAGTTTGACTCCAGATGTCACCAATAAAAAAGTTTCAATGAATGAGAGATATTTGACCTTTCTTTTGATGGAAATTTTGCTAGCAAACAGATATCAAGCCTTTATTCTAATACCTGCTTCGTAGGAATGATACTGCCAACAAGCACTAAAATACTTTACATAAATCTTAACAGGTATAAATATAAAGTGTTGCAGACCTCCTCAAATTCCCTTAAATGCAAGTATGGATTTTCCAATTCTAAGCCATGAAAAGAAGGTAAAAGTTGAATAATACCTGGTTTAAAATTAAAATAAGATGCATCGGGAGGAAAAACTATGCATGATGGTGCACTTGTTCTTGTGGGATTCATGTGGTCTCTAAGTGTTCTAGCACGGTTATTCTCATTATTCTCATTATGAAGTGATTGATTATCTTCTTCGGCCATATTTTCTGAAAATGATGAGGATACCCTACAAAGTCTACCACTTGATGTACGTGACCACACTCTCATGCACGTGCAGGAATAAAATAAAAAAAAGAAGAAAACAAAA
>NW_011500069.1:292874-319943 GCF_000495115.2 Populus euphratica
ACATTTACCACAAATTAAATGTATCTTATATTATTAGATATATTATTATAAAATATGCTTTGGTTAAGGAGTTATTGATACTTCAAGTGCAAAATGATGATATAAAACCATGATAAAAATGCACTTTTAAGTACTAATCAGTTATTTATTACTTCGACACTCCTGCACTTGGGAGAAGACATCAATCTTTTAGTCGTGTCACTAAGCCCTTCTCTACAAATAAAATTAACTACAAAATGATGCCGGGTAATTATGGTTATACCTCAAGTATTGAAGTTCCTTTGCCTTTGTTCCAAACTGAGGTAAGTGGACTAACCCGGAGTGGTCGTTGTTTCACGCCTGAGGAATTAGAGAAACAAAGAAACACTAAGGGCAAAGAAGCTATTGATTTTGATAACGAGCTAGAGGTGAATAAACCTGTGACTGAGGAAGAGACAAATGAGTTCCTAAAGGTGATGAAGCATAGTGAGTACTGTATAGTGGATCAGCTGAAGAAGACTCCGGCAAAGATTTCCATCATGTCATTAAATACTCAGCTCTGAGCCGTATCGCAATGCTTTGCAAAAAGTATTGAATGAGGCTTACATGCCCTAAGATATAGAACAAACAACTATTGAGAATCTAGTAGGGAGGATTCATGCTGCCAATTATCTATATTTTACAGAAGATGAGCTTGACGTTGAGGGCACGAGACATAATAAACCCTTATATGTCACAGTTCGATGCAAAGAAAGTCTCATCGATAAAGTTCTTATTAATAATGGCTCAGCCCTTAATATGTTACCAAGGCATATGATGGATGAAATGCTGATAGATCCCTCACACATGTAACCATGTGTGATGATGGCCCGAGCTTACGATGGCTCACCTAGACAGGTGATAGGGACAATTAAGGTTGAACTAGTCGTGGGTCCACAAGTCTTTCTAGTAACCCTGCAAGTGATGGACATCCACCCTTCCTATAGTATGTTGTTAGGAAGGCCATGGATACATTATACGGGATTTGTCGCCTCCTCGCTGCATCAATGCTTGAAATATATTGCCAACGGTGTTTTGGTTACTGTTAAGGCTGAGGAGACTATATCGATGGTGAGGAATGTGGCGGTTCCATTCATTGAAGCTGAAGACTGTAGGGATGGAAACCTTCATTTATTTGAGGTTGTGAATACCGAGTGGGTGCCTGAAAACACTGTGGTGAGGAAATCAGAGATCTCAGAGGCCACCAGAATGGCTGCTAAAAGCTTTTTGAAGTACAAGATTCCTTTCCAATATGATGTTAAAGTTGGAAAACCTGAGAGGATTAACATAATAAAGCTAAAAGCTGCAGAACAAAGGTTTGGTCTTGGGTATAAACCCAAGAAAAAGGATTACAAGCGAGCTGCTGGTGCAAGGAGGGAGAAGAGGATGGCTAGGATTAAAGGAAGGAAACCTGAAGAAGAAAACTTAGCCATCCCTCCAATCAGGGTTTCATTCCCAAAGGCTGTATATATGATGCAACCTGAAAAGGGACCTGAAAACTTTTTTTAGAAACTCTCTTCTATGAACATAAACACCCTAGAGGAAGATGAAGCTAAAGGCATTGTGGAGGAGACTGAAGTTGGAAGAAGGGAAGAAAAAATGTCGTAATTAACCATCCACATGCGGGAAGAAGTTGCCACCAGGATCTTCGTTCAAAAGCTAGCCAAGGGGGAGAAGTTCTAGAATTGGGAGATCCAAGAAGCTCTGTTGGTGTTTAAAATGCAATCAACAATGTTTGTTTGACTATGATATTATCTATTGTTGTTCGTTTTTTTTCCTTTCTGTTTTGAGTGACAATCGAGGCTCAAGATGTCAATTGATTTTTTTTCCATGTTTTTGAGCCAACCTTTTCCTTTTAATGAGATCATGCATTTTCAAAGTTTATCTTTATATTTTTAATGTGTATTTACACATCACTTTCCTCTTTCAGGAAACCTGAAAGCAGATCTTCCACAACAACACCTACACTTTACATTGAGAATGAATGGCTAAATTTTAAAGAATATATAGTAGCAGTAGAAGAGGAAGAATGGGATGAAAATAACATTAGGGAATTCATAAAACTAATAGAGCAGCATGAGCAAGCTTGGAAGCCCGCTAAAGAGGAACTTGAAACCATAAATGTGGGCGCTGAAGAAATTAAGAGAGAGCTGAAGATAGGGACTATGATCACTCCTAAAGAAAGGGAAGAGTTGATTGTACTACTTCGAGATTATGTAGATGTCTTTGCCTGGTCTTACGAGGATATGCCTAGTTTGGATACTGGTATCGTAGTATATAGGGTACCATTAGTAGAAGGATGCAAGCCATTTAAGCAAAAGTTAAGGAGAACTCATTCGAAGATTTTAATTAAAATGAAGGCAGAAATTGAAAAACAATGGAATGCTGGATTTCTAGAGGTAGTCAAATACCCACAATAGGTGTCTAACATAGTGGTAGTGCCCAAGAAGGAAGGTAAGATCAGAGTTTGTGTGGACTTTAAGGACTTAAACCGAGCTAGCCCTAAAGACAATTTTCCATTGCCACACATAGATATGCTAGTTGATAATGCAGCATAGAGCTCACGTATTTCTTTATGGATGGATTTTCGGGCTACAATCAGATAAAAATGGAGCAAGAAGATAAGGAGAAGACAACATTTGTAACACCATGGGGGACCTTTTGTTACAAGGTCATGCCATTTGGGTTAAAGAATGTTGAGGCCACCTACCAAAGGGTCATGGTGACTTTATTTCATGATATGATGCATAAGGAGATTGAGGGATACGTGGATGATATGATTGCTAAATCTAGAGAAGGAGAGAATCACGTCCAAATATTGAAGAAATTATTTGAAAGACTAAGAAAATATAGGTTAAGGCTTAACCCTGCAAAGTGTTCATTCGGTGTAAAATCTGGGAAGTTGTTGGGATTTGTAGTGAGTGACAAAGGGATAGAAGCGGATCCTGACAAAGTAAAGACTATTCGATCTATGCCACCTCCCAAGACTGAGAAGGATGTAAGAGGGTTTTTAGGGAGGTTGATTTACATTGCTCGATTTATATCACAATTAACCACGACTTGCGATCCAATCTTCTGTCTGTTAAGGAAGAAGAATCCAGGAATTTGGAATGAAGAGTGCGAAAAGGCTTTCGAGAAAATCAAGCAGTACCTACTAAATCCACCCCTGCTTGTTTCTTCTGTACCAAAAAGGCCGTTGATATTGTACTTAACAGTAACTGAAATAGCAATGGGATGTGTATTTGGCCAACATAACGAGACTGGAAGGAAGGAAAGGGCCATTTATTACCTAAGCAAGAAGTTTACAGAATGCGAGGCTAGGTATACTGTGATTGAGAAACTATGTTGTGAACTCATATGGGCTACAAAGAGGTTACGCTAGTATATCTTGTATCACACCACGTGGTTAATTTCAAAATTAGACTTATTGCGATCATTTGTGAAAAACCCTATCTATCAAGCCGAATTGCAAGATGGCAAGTTCTGTTGGCTGAATATGACATAGTATATATGACAAGGAAAGCTGTAAAAGGGAGTGTCATTGCCGATCACCTGGCTGATAATGCTATGGAAGATTATGAGTCATTGAACTTTGACTTTCCTGATGAAGATGTGCTTTCAGTCAAGGAAAGGAAATCAGACGTATGGCCTATGTACTTTGATGGTGCTGTAAATATATGTGGTAATAGAATAGGTGAAGTGATAATCTCTCCCGATAACAAACAGTATCCGATTTCAGTCAAGTTACAATTCGGGTGCACTAACAACACGGCCGAGTATGAGGCTTGCATCATCGAGTTAGAAGCTGCATTGGAGCTAAATATCAGAAAGATAGATGTGTATGGAGACTCAATGCTGATTATTTGCCAAGTAAAAGGAAAATGGCAAACCAAGGAAGAGAAGTTGAGACCTTACCAAGAATACCTGTCTAAACTGGCTGGAGAATTTGAGGAAATAGAGTTTACCCATCTAGGAAGAGAAGGAAATCAGTTTGCTGATGCCTTAGAGACACTAGCTGCTATGGCTAGAATAGATTTTGGATGCAACGTACAACTAGTGCATATTGATATCCGAAATAACCCAGCACATTATTGCCCAGTCGAAGGAGAAATAGATGGAAACCCTTGGTACTGTGATATAAATAATTTTGTCCAAAACCAGGCATATCCCCTGGGGGCATCCAAAATTAATAAGAAAACCTTGAGGAGGTTGGCAATGGACTTTTATCTTGATGGGGAGATTTTGTACAAAAAGTCATTTGACGAGCCTTTGTTAAGGTGTTTGGATGAAGTCGAGGCAAAAAATGCATTACGGGAAGTCCATGAAGGGATTTGCTTAACCCGTGCTAGTGGACATGTTATGGCTAGGAAAATACAAAGGGGTGATTACATCTGGATGACATTAGAAAAGGATTGCATCGACTATGTCTGAAAATGCCATAAGTGCCAGGTGTACAGTGACAAAATCAATGCTCCTCCAGCTCCCCTGTTTAACCTAACATCTCCATGGCCTTTTGCAATGTGGGGAATTGATGTGATTGGGCCTATCACCAGCAATGGTCATAGGTTTATTCTCGTAACCATCAACTACTTTACGAAATAGGTAGAAGCCGAATCATTTGCTCATGTAACGCAAAAGATGGTAAAGAAATTTATTGAAAAAGATTTGATTTGTCGATATGGCCTGCCAGACAAGATTATAACCGATAATGCCCAGAACTTCAATGGAAAGATGATAATAGAACTCTGTGCTAAATGGAAAATCAAGCACTCCAATTTCTCACCATATAGGCCAAAGATGAATGGCGCAATAGAAGCTACCAATAAGAATGTCAAGAGGATTATTCAGAAGATGGTAGTTACCTACAAGGATTGGCATGAGATGTTGCCATTTGCCCTTCATGCATACCGCACCGCAGTTCGAACTTCAACAGCAGCAACCTCGTACATTTTGGTATATGGAATGAAGGCGGTGATGCCTTTAAAAGTAGGGATTCCATCATTGAGAGTACTAATAAACTCTGAGCTAGAAGAGGCAAAATGGGCGAAATTTAGATATGAACAACTGAATCTGATAAGTGAGAAGAGAATAGTTGTGATCTATCATCATCAACTCTACCAAAGAAGGATGGTCAAATCATATGACAAAAGGGTTCGACCTCGAGGATTCCAGGAAGGAGACCTTGTACTGAAGAAAATATTGCCTTTATCAGGAGAATGTCAGAGTAAATGGGCACCCAACTATGATGGCCCTTATGTGGTGAAGAAAGCTTTCTTAATAGGAGCTCTGTTGTTGTCTAGAATGGATGGAGAAGATTTAGCTAGACCTGTGAATTCTGACTTTGTAAAGAAATATTATGCTTGATGTATTCCATGGTTTCCCAGTCAATAAAATAAAGTTCGGCCATTAATTCTTTTTGTAAAGAACCTTTATTGCATAAATTGCGTGATCTCATAACATTTGAAACCTTTTACTTAAAAGAACTGATTTCACATATGACTAAGGAATCATAATATGTTCAAGATGACTCAACCAATGCCTAATTTGAAGAGAACCAAACCAAAAGCCAAACTTAACCTATATTGCACCCCACACGGGGGGGGGAGAAATTTTGCTTAAAACAAAATATGATGATTGCATTGGAAGTTTCAGTTTTTATGGACAAAACTAGATCTTTTGGGTTTTCCTTTTAAAATAATTTCTTGAAAATGGAAAAGGCAATTAAAACATCAGTAAAAAGCAATGTTCAATGGAGTAAAAAAGGGTCCTATAAGGAACTAGAGATCTTTTCATCAAGTATGAAAAGGATAAGAAATATAGCACGTGGAGCATATTCTGGTTCAAAAGGACAGGATAGGAAAATAAATGGAAACAGGAGCTCAAAGAAGGCTACAGCAGAAAGAGGGACCTATATTTCCAAAATAGGTAACAAAAGCATGCATGCTATATTGTTATAACATTAACCTGGCAGGAAAGGTGTGGTGAAAGCCAAAATAGTTCCAAGTTTTTAGGAATCACTGAGATACAAAATCTCAGGTCAACAAAACTGTGGAGGAGAATTGTAAACCAACACTGCTTCATTCCTTGAGGTAAGATGATTTCTTTTAAAATCTAAAACGGGCAGGTCACCCAACATTGAAACCACTTTTAGAAAAAGCATGGAGTTTTTCTAAAATATCTTAAAATGGGTAGGTCACTCGACATTGAGACCACTTTTTAGAAAAAAAACATGGAGTTTTTCTAAACAATCTTAAAACAGGCAGGTCACCCGACATTGAGACTAATTCTTTTAGAAAAAGTATGGAGTTTTTCTAAAAAAAAATCTTAAAACGGGCAAGTCACCCGATATTGAGACCACTTAAAGTTTTTTTCTAAACGATCTTAAAACGGGCAAGTCACCCGATGTTGAGACCATTTCTTTTAGAAAAAGCATGTATTTTTTCTAAAAAAAAAATCTTAAAAACGAGTAGGTCACCCAACATTGAGACCATTTTTAGAAAAAGCATGGAATTTTTCTAAAAAAAAAATGTGGAGTGTGCTAAAACAAGTAGATCACCTGATAATGAGACCATCGTTAAGAAGGCATCAAGTTTTTGAAGGTTTAATAATCATTTTTATCTTTACAAAACTTGCTTCTCAAGTCTTAGCTTCACAAGTTTTGTAAAGAGGGGGCATCTGTTGTTACTCATTTTTTTTAGCCATACGTGCTAATGGAGATGGTGTATATCCCCTTTTAAATTAAAGGCAGGGGTTTAGTTCAAGTTTGCGGGGAGATTGACAAAAACAAAAGAGAAGGAAATGTTTTTCAGACCATATTTAAGCTGGTGTCTGCTCTCCTTATCCTTCCCCTTCGCTGTCAAAATTATCAGGATTCTTAGGCTAATTAGGATTCTTTAAAATGCTAAATTCGTTCCTTTTCTATCTGGTTTCTAAGGTTACATAAATCCCTTAGAAGCTGCACTAAAAAACTGACTTTGTCGTTGTCGTAATTTTTTTATTCCAACTTAAGCTTTGATTCTGATCTAGTTCCACGCAATGTCCAACCATCCCGACTATATTTTGTCACTCATGACATGTTGAAAATTGACCTACGCTTTTATTGGTTCCTAAGGCTCACTATTTTTATGGCTTAACAGGAAATGAGGTTTCAAGCTTAACAGGAAACAACGGTCACTATGCATGTTTTTTATATAACTTTTATTGTTGTGATTTTAAAAAATAAGTTTTAAAAAATCATGTTAATTTGTATTTAGATACATGTTTTATAAAATTTATTATTGAAGTTTATTTATAACAAAAAAAAATATTTAAAATATTTGAATGTTGTGTTTATAAGTGTAGTTCCAATTGTTTTTTACTTAGAAAAATATTAAAATAATATTTTTTTTTAAAAGGTGAAAAAATGAAAGGAAAATTAAAATGAAAGAAATATTAACACATCAAAATAATTTAAAATAAAAAAAAATAATATTAACACATCAAAATAATCTAAAATAAAAAAAAATAAAAATTTTCAATTGATAAAACAAGAATAAATCCCCATGAATCACAATAATTTTTTTCAATGATAATAGTATTTAAATGTTTAGAACTAAAGAATAAATCCCCATGAATCACAATAATTGTTTTCAATGATAATAGTATTTGAATGTTTAGAACTAGTAATCAACTAAGTTTTCATAAAAGTTGACTAAGTTTTCATAAAAGCTGACTAAGTTTTCATAAAAGTTAAGTTTTCATAAAAGTTGACTAAGTTTTTATAAAAATGTTTAGATTTTATAATTTTAATGGCATTAATTCATATTTTATTTTATGTAATTGTAGAACTAAAGATTGAGGATATCCTAAATACATATTTTTGAAGAGCTAGATTTAAAACAATGTAAAAAATATAATTCTAGTGCATAAGGATCATCCTTGCGCCATCCTATGATCATTGGTTTTCGAGTTGCTCAATTCTTAACATAAAAATCAATGTCATAAAATTCACAATTAACTGGAAACTAAATGGTTAGATAAATTACTTAGAATAATATTTTATAAAAAAATTACAGTAAATGAAAAATAAAACTAAATGGTTAGATAAATTACTTAGAACAATATTTTATAAAAAAATTACAGTAAATAAAAAATAAAAAAACTAAATTTTTTTAAAATTATTTTTGAAACTCAAAAACAAATAAAATTTTATAAAACCCAGTTAAAAATATATATATAAATTATTTCACAAAATCTTGTTTCAAACTCGACTTTTTAATCAACCTACCAATATAAAACACAATTTTATACGTTACCAAACACCTTCCAGTGATTGAGACCTACGAAGTTTCCATGTAATTCTAATGTGAAGATTCCTTCTCCTCCATCTGTTGCATATGCTCATAGTTTACTTGCCATATGGTGGAATCTGAAAAGCATGTTCCTGATGGAAGCACGTAGCTTTCTGATGCGTGCAAAAACTAAAATCAATAACAAATAGTGTTCTGATGCATACGAAAACTATAAACAACAATAAATACATAATAATAAAAAATTAATGAGTAAAATGGGACGGAGAAGCAAATCTCAAATTTACAATTAATAAAATTTTAAATATATTTTATTTTAAAATAACCATTATTCTAATATCAAACGATTTCTAAATCATCAACGAGGCAGGCCACATCCACTGATTTCATTTTAAAAAATGCAAACGTTGTTATAAAAAGAAAAAAGAAAAAAAATCCAAATAAATAAAATCTTTTTCTTGCCCTTCAACAACCGAGTCCAGAATCTAAAGATGACAAGAGCTTCGAACCATGCCACCGACCACGCTTTGTCCTCTAGTGGAAAGGGAAGACCACATGGCTCGTTATATCAGTGATCAAATCCGACACCAACTCTACTTGCGTCTTTATCTACAAAAGTAAAAGGAACAGTGAAGGGAAATTCATAGTTTTGTCATTTTAAATTTATGGATGTCCCATTTAATTATATTCTTATTGTTTAATGTTTTTCATATTATTCTCATGGATTTTAGATTTTAATTACATGTTATACTTACAGTATATGAGAGAGATAACATGAATAGGAGAGAAAAATATGAAATGAAAACAAAGAAGAAACATCATTTTTTTCTTTTTTGGGAACAAATATAATTTCTTTTTAATAGGAAGTGTCCGAAAGTTATAGTTTTTAAAAGGGTTTCATTTTACCATTTACTGTTAAATATTTATTTTCAATTTTCTCAACTTATTTACTTTTCTCTAATTTTCTTTCTTCAAGATCCTCGTGCTAAATTATAAATTAAAAAAAGATAGGATTATAAAATTTAAATTATAGAGGGATAAGTGGAACATTGATGAATATATATATATAAAAAGCAAGAATGAAGTTTGAACAATGTCCACCAATGGAGTTTGGTTCTTTCTTCCACAAAAAGGTCATTATTATTATATCATTTTAACCATTGTCGTTCTTCAGCATGAAAATTCAGGATATACTCTTCATATTCAGCTAAATTATCTTGAACACGCGAACTCTCTCATTCACGCTCTTTCTTACTTTTTGGATTGAGATTTTTTTCATATTCTTAAAAATATAATAATTATGTTAATTCAATTTAAATAACTATTTTAAATTAAAAACTCAATCGTAATAATTATGACCGGCTGTATTTCGAAAAAAAGAGGAGAAAATCAAAATCCTTACTATCCTTGTCTCTCATGTTTGATTATAAATAGCATTTTGTCTGGTGGTGATTTAACTTGCACCTACCAGTTGGAAAGCAAGAAAATTTAGATTCAGATATAATCACATCAACATTGCAGAGAAGTCTTGAAAAGACTCCTAGGTTTTGCGATGTGGCTGGATCTTTGACTTTGGGATTTCCCGTAATGATATCCATTTCAAATACAATTATTAATATATTATAATTTTTAATTTAAAATTATTTATTTTCACATTTTAAAAATATTTTTAAAAAATTAATTTTTTTAAATTAATAATTTTTAATATACTGATATCAAAAATAATTTTTTTAAATAAAAAATATTATTTTGATATATTTTAAAAAGAATTATAATCACACTTTCAAATAATTATTTAATATGACAGTAAAATTTTAGTAAATTTTGAATTTTTTATATTTTAAATTTATTTATTTTAATATTTATTATTAAAAATAATTAAATATTATTTTAATATATTTATCAAAAATATTAAAAAAGTAATCTAATAACAATTTCAACCCTCTCGATAAAAGAAACAAATATATTATCTTTATATTCATACCTTTTATTATAAGATAATAGCTAAAAATAATTTAGTTCATTTGAAGTAATCACAACCAACCAATTGTCTGGTAACATTAAAAAAAATGTAGAATTTAGTCCACTGAGTTTTGCATTTAAAATGTAGCTGAATTCAAAAAACCTCCGAGCTACTTTTCTTTATTTGCATTCTTTATATTAACAATGCTATTTTTAAAAAAACTAGTAATTTTTTTATGTGAATAATAATATTTTTTTTATAAAACTAATTTAAATTGAATTAAATTTATTTGTACTGTAATCTTAATTTTATTATACCCTTAAAAAATTATAAAAACTATATTAATTATCGAATGAATTTTAAACGTAATGGAATCATGAATGATTTAATAGAATAATAAAAAATATTATTTATTTTATAATATAATAATGATAGTTAAATTTATGATATTGAAATTTTAAACTATTAATATATATACATATATAATCTTAATTTAAAAAATATTATTAACTAAATACATTAAACTATTTTTTTTAACTTTAATTTTAACTATAATTTTAATTAAATATATATAAATATTAAACTAAATTTAATTAAAATATATTTTATAAAATAATTATTTTCAAAAACTCTATATATAATCTAATAAGATTAGATAGAGTTTCAATCATCTTCTTTTTTTCTCATAGGCTCGCTCTCACCGCACATATTAAAATAGATAGAATGTAATCCATCGATTTTTAAGAGCACATAGATTTTTAAGAGCACAGTAATAGCTATTTTAAAATATTTTTAATTTAAAAATTTATTAATATAATTTTTTATAATATACTAAAATAATATGAAAATATTAGAAAAATTAATTTAAAATAAAAAAAAAAATTTAAATGATTTTGTTATATTTTTTTTTAAAAAAAAACGAAAAGCCCATGAAACATGAAAAGGTTGGTGGGGGCGGCATGGAGGGGGGACTATCGCTGGGAAGAGAAGATTTGTTGGGGGTAGAAAACTGGCTGGAAAGGTGGTAAATTCGGTTTTGTAGTCTTTGAATCCTGAGCCAAGTCATTGTCTGATGATTATTACTCATTACCAACCCCACTTGTAGGATGCTGCCCTGATATTTCTTTCCGAGGAATGCCACTCTAACGCAATTATGACTATTTAAAAAAGAAGAAATATTTCACCACTACTTTATTGGGATAACACCTCTAGAAATCACCATGAAATTCCACTAAGTGGGCCCAATTGCTTACCACCATTGATTTTCCCTCACGTGTCAGGAACATGTTCCCTTGTCTATTTTTATTTAAAGAACAAACCTCAAAAATCACTTTCACCGTAGGGGGATAGTGTCAATTGAAACCTCGAGAAGTACAGTGATTGTTTGTCACTGCTTATGCTTATCTTTTTATGTTTTTTTAAATAAAAAATATTACATAGATATTTTTAGTATTTTTTAATAATTTTGATGTGATAAATTAAAAAATTATTTAAATATATTTTTAAATAAAAAATTATTTAAAAAAAATATGCACTACAATCCCAAACATCCAACTAATTAGATCCTTAAGGTTTTACTAAATCCTCAATTAAGTCCTCGTCATATTTTTTTTAATGAAAAAAACACACAAAAACACACATTTTGGTCAATAATTTATATCCCAGTTGTATAACATTTCATAAAAGAAATGGTATCATTTTATTAAAAAAATGATTTTTTTAAAAGCGTGCATGAACATGGATGAAAAATCCAATCAGGATGAAATGATAATCTTAGGAATTCAGAGAAAACTTTCTCGAGAGGCTTTTTTGTGGTTTACCCATAATATTAAAAGAAACTAAGAGAAGTATTGCTTTTTATATGCATGAGTACGAGAAAACCCCCCGTAATGAATTATTTTATACCTTAATATTTTTATTGTTTTAAATTTAAAAAATAACTACATGATATAATTAAAAAATAATTTTGTTAAACGCATACATGAGTATGAGAAAAGTTTTATTTTGATTATTTTAAATTTTAATGTAGCTTAAAAAATCATAGCTAAGTTAAGAATGAATTATTTTTTCAGTTTAATTTGTGATTTAGATTTTTTTTAGGTTTGATAGGTTGATAAGTTAATTTCTTAATATTCTATAAATATTTTATGGTTGAAAAATGAGTTTTTAAATAAAAAACATATAGGTCTGATTTTATAGCTATTAAAATTATGCTTGAATTTGGGTTTGTATACGACATGTCATATACTACAAGAACAATGTGTCTCTGTCTTTTATTTTTTATTAAAAAAAATAAATCATTCATCCTTTTAAATAAAAAAAATAGGAGGCTCAAATACTGGGCTTGAAAGTCATGTGATTAGCCTTTTCCTTTCTTGATATCTTTTTTTTTCAATTAATATTTTTTATATTTTATTTATTTATTTATTTATAATTAATACCCCTCCCATATCATTTTTTTATTATTTATATTTTTTAAATAATAATAATTTTTTAATTATATCAGGTGTCTTTACTTTTTACAAGATTAATATAATTTTTTTATATATTTCACATAGATTAATTTTTTTAAAATTTTTATGATATTTTTAATGTTTGTGACCTTACATAATAATTTTTCCTTTTCTTTTACTTAACAAATTTTATATATTTGTTGATTTTTTAAAAGCATTTATTTTAATACATATATTTATTAAACATAGTCTACTAAATGACGCTTTTAAATATCTTAATTTAAATTTATTTTTCAATTTTTTATTATTTATTAAACATAGTCTACTAAATGACTTGTGTTATGCTTTTAAATATCTTAATTTAAATTTTTTTTTCAATTTTTTTTTATTTTTATTTATCATTAGTTTTTTTTATCTAATTATCACAATTTTATTATCTAAAATACATGATAGATACATAATCTGGACATATCTTATGTCCAGGTCATGGATTTCGTGTGTTAACCCAATTTTACCTAAAAACAATATCGTATTTTATTTTATTTTTTGTTGTTATCTATTTTTATCTTATTATCAAAATAATTAAAATTTAACTTAATTATCAAATTTATTTTATTAACAAATTAATCAAAAATATAATTATCTCTTAATTTATTTTTTAAAGTTAAAAAAAAAAACTTGATGTAACCCGCAACCCCTATACAAAATATCAATTCACTAATTACTATAAAATGAAAAAAAAGTAAAGAAACAATCATTTTCAAGAGCTCCAAGCCTCTATCACCAACAATGATTTTGGTTAATAATTTCAAAAATTTCAATTAATATTATTAAAAAAATAAGTTGATTTTTAAAATCTTATGATTTTATGAGTATTAATATTATTAAAAAAATAAGTTGATTCTTAAAATCTTATGATTCTATGAGTTAATATTAATATGTATCTAACATATTAAATCAGATTAAAAATTAAAAACTAGTAAAATCGATCAAATGTGTTCAAATTCGGTATAATTAATAAAATTTGACTAATTTTACGAGTTTTTTAAAAATATAAAATTGTGTATTCTAGTAATTTATACCTTAATATTTTTATTGTTTTAAATTTATATCTTGTAAAAATTATGCAATTTGATAATCAAGGGCTTGATTTTGACTATAGTTATTATAATTTTTTTAATGATACAAGTTGTTTGTGGATTTTATTTTTATAAAATTAAATTAGAATAAAAGTTGTAAATTAACATGTTTGATCTTTGGAATAATTATTATTAATAGTCTATCAAAATTTAAAAGGATTTATTTCTTATAAATGACAAAATAAATGAGTTAATTTGTCTAAAAAGTAGAGGAATCAATATGAATAAAAATAAAAGTGTTTAGAATTTTTATTTATTTATTTTATTTTTATTTATATTATATTATATTATTAATTACTATTTAATTGAAATTGTTAATATATAATTAATTAAGATATTTTCCTTAAGTTTATATACGATCTCAATAGTGGAAAACAAACCTACCTTCACGGGGATCTTAACTTCTCAGTTGAATTTATTTTTTAAAATGTTTTTTTAATTTTAATATTTTAATAAAAAAACATCGCATTACCAAACGCGGAAAAATTAATTAATCACGTCGCGCTTGTCCACAATTTTTACAACTTGGATTTCCTAGCATGGCGCCACGCTAGTGGTTGTTGAGGCGGTGCAATGTCACGTGACACTATCATTCATTGCACGTGCAAAAGGACACCCTTATTTATTTTAAGAACGTGAAAAGAAGGAGATGTCTAGTTCCTCTGTTTCATTTCTATTTATTTGTCAACAATTTTTTTCTCCTTTTTTTCTAATTAAAAAAAGAAATGAAAAATAAAATAAAATAAATCTATACAATTTTATACTAATTTTTTTCTTTTCTTAACTACCCCCATTTTTTCTGTGTAAAGCGTGAAAGACACTGCAATTGCAAAATTGTGCTCGAGCGCAGCAGCACAGATATATAAATGACAACTCGTGGCCGAAAGATATCTGAGGTCTGAAGCACGTAACATTCATTTGACGAGACGTCTTTCTTTTTTCTTACCTTCATTCAATTAGTTTTTTTTTTTTTTACCAGGTACCGTCTGTGATAGATAATTCATTTCTTCTCTTTTTACGTGAATTGTGTGTGTTTAGGTTCATGAATTTGTTCTTTGTTTTTGTTATTGACACGGTTTGTATTGAAATTTGAAGTTGGAAAATTGGAGAATGGGAAGTGGCGTGAAGAAAGTGTTGCTTACTTCAAATGGAGATGAGATTTCGCAGAATATCGCGTTTCATTTGGTTAAACAAGGATGCAGGTTGAGTTTCTGTTCTTCTTTTTTAATTGAATTTCTTAGTGTCAATTTTTTTTTTCCTGGGAGCGAAGCTAGACAAGGAAAACGAAAGGAAATGCCACCAAATTATAGTTTCAGTCTTTCATAGGAAATGACAGAAAATGGATTTTTTTCTTTCCTTCTTTTTTACTGGTTTTGAAATGAAAGGTTTTTATTTTTAAGACAAATGAGATTTTTTTTATAAAAAAATTTCTACAAGTCTCTCTGGGTTTTTGAAGGTTCAGTTTTATGAATTTTATAGTTTCATTGATTTGTTGTTTGGTTTCTGAGAAAAGGGAAGGAAATGGAAGAAAAGAGGTTTCAGGTATTGAATACTGCTTTTCAATTGTGTTTGGTTTCTGAGAAAAGAGAAGGAAAAGAAGGAAATGAATTTTTTATTTTCGGGCAGGGAAAGCTGGATATGTTTTGGATTCTTTATAATTTTCTAATCAGTTTCGGTTGTTTTTTGGTTAATGAAATCCACAGTTTGAATAGTACCTTTTAAGTAATATTCCCGCGTGTTCTATAAACAAAAATGGAATCCTGGCCGTCTACAATTGACAGTTGATTTTTTATTATGCTTATAAAAACAGAGCAAAGACATTTTTTTTTTATAAAAAAATAGAAGACAGTTAATATACTTTTCATTGTTCAATTTTATATTCAGATAACAATCCAACAAGATTGGTTGGTTTATTGAATAATTTGTTATTTGTTAATGTATGATCAGGTTGGTTTTGATGGGAAATGAAAAGGGTTTAAGGAGTATCGGTGAGAAGATAACAAGTGCAATCAAAGGTGCTTTGCCAGTGGAGGTAGTGGAAATGGATATGGAAGAGGAAAGGGAGGCAAGTTTTGAAGAGCCAGTGGACAAGGCATGTGGGATTTTGGGTAATTTAGATGCTTTTGTGCATTGCTATACATATGAAGGTAATTTTGTCTCTCTTTACATCTCTCTCCACGGTGTAGATAATACTTCTATCTTGTTTGGTTGATTATCTGGGTATTGTGTCTTCGTTATCTTGTTTGGTTGATTATCTGGGTATTGTGTCTTCGTTTATTCTATTCTTTGCTTCCATTGAATTTCCTGTTCCACTAGGTGGAATTTGAACCATAACTTCCTAGTTTTCTGGGTGTTACTTGGAATTTTTAATTTGAAGTACAATTAGAGAGACTAGGAAAGACAGGTCATAAGTTCAATCTTTCGTTCTGTCATCATTCATGAGTGATTCAATTTTTTTTTCTTTTCTTGGATGGTAGTGACTGATTGACTACGATTTGGAACTCATATTGTAATGGATCACAGCTAAAACACTAAGGCAATATTTGGTATTTGACTTTGTGTTAAACTTTGTTTTGTGAACTGCATCTGTTTTGGTTAGACCCGCATCTGAAAATAGATTTTAGTGTTGATACTCCACCAGAAGTCAGCAGATTTTGGACCCTTTCTTGCACATTGACTTTTAATGTAATTGCAATCCAATACCAAATGAATTCTATAAGTACCTATGAAACCATATTGAAACTCGTGTTCTGTTCATTTTGAACTTCAAGTTACCTTTTGGAGTATTGAAGGAATTGGCAAAGCTTAATGGCAATACAGGAAAGGACATTAGTAGAGTTATTACAATCAAATATTGTATTTGGTGCCATAATAATCAATCAATTTATGTATTAAGAAGTTGATAAGGAAGAGACGCATATGAGTCATAATGTTTAGAAAGGAACAAGCACTGCTACAATTGAATTGGAGCAGTGCTTGCCCTTTTCCTCTGCCATTAATTTGATCAGACCTTCTACACAGGTTACTCTTTCAACTGGAAGATAGACGTGAGATTCTTGGCTTTGTGCGTGCAGGATTAATGCATAGAGCAATGGTGCTGGCAGTAGTTTTGGTCTCTAGAATAGTAACATTGCATAAGTAGGATAGTTGTGATTCAGGGTGGTGGCAACAAAAATTACCATGAGTTGGAAGTGTTGAGAAATACAAGGGTGGAAGAATAAGAAATTAAACACTCTTGTTATATTTGGGAAAACACAGGCACTTTGCACATTGAAAATATAGAAATGAAAAATTGCTCAGAAATTCTATCAGCAACTCGTACAAAGTTGAAGACTAGCTTGCTTAATTTTCTGTTCACTCACCATCCATCACGCACTGAAGGAACACACTGACATATGTAATGTAGCATTCATATTTTTAGCACAAAACTGAACCCATGTTCCCTATGTATACTAGTATATAGTGTCTAAAGTGAAAGGAAATATAAGATATTCCCATTGTGGAACCCCACCATGATACGTATTTGTGGAACCCATTTTTTGTTGAGTGGAGGAGTACTCCAGGAGGACTGAATAATTGTTGTTATAGTGCTCCCTTATAATGCTGGTTATACCAGTTATAGCTCAACTGTATTCTTACAAAGCAATAATGGGTGAGGTATAGAGTTCGAATCCACCCCTCTGTCAGCCATTTCTAATATAAAAAGAGATATCAGTTACCAGACAGTTGGTAGAGAAATTGTACACTTCTAGTCTAATTGGTCTCTTGTACTATAGGTTGCATTGTGCTTCATGGTTGGCTCAGTTTCTAATGTCATTGGTGGAGAAACCAACTCTATGAATTAAAAACAGGTATCGGTTGAACTTGGTTGCAATGGCCAGCTGTGATAGTTTGTAAATTCAACAATGAAACAAAGCTGCAGAAAATGGATTGAGATCTGCTTTGAACAAAGTTGTACATTATCTTCACATCCAGCTGTGCCTTAGGAACTGGATTTATGTCACTGACTTAAGTTCGTATAAAATGCTTGGTTCATTTGTGTGTGTGGGGTCTAAAATGTGAGTGCTACATATATTGGAGTTGAGTTGAGAGGTGTGCTCTATGTGTGTTTATAAGATGAGAGGGCTCCACTTTCCATATAAGAGTTATAGGCAGTAAGAGTAGATAATGCCTTGTGTATTTGTGAGCATTTTGTGTATGATCTTTGTATTGTGCTGTAGTATTATAGACATGTGCTTTATTCTTTTTTCCCCTCCCTTGTGTTTCTCAACAGAAAGAATAATATCATATATGCTGTACACATACTGTTCTGTTGTAGCTTGGTTGGCTTAGGTTATACTGGGAACGTATGTTAGCATCTTCTAAGAAATGTGGAATCTGAAGTTTTCAAACCATTATTCTCCTTCGTAGCATGTTTTTCTTCTTGGTTCAGTAGAAGGCCTGCTCTTGAATCCCTTTATATCCATCCTGTAATTTGTTAGAAGTAGGAAGTTTAACCTCTGGCTTGTTCACCTGGGACTCTCTTCTTTGCTATGTCAATGCTAAATAAATAGCTCGTCTTTCTTGGAGTGGAAAGTGGAGATGATGGGATAGAAAATGGGAAAGACTTAAAGTCACATTTTTAGAAAATGGGAAAGACTTAAAGTCACATCTTTGTTTTTTCTGTTTTTTTTTTTTTATCAATTTCTTGTTTCCCTTCAACATTATCAGTTTGATGTATTTGTTATACTGAGGTTTGTGAAATGAAGCTGGAACTTGGAAGCAAGAAAGTGAATTTATTACTTCTAATTTTGTGCTACAGGAAGGATTCAAGAACCTCTGCAAGTAACAGAACATGAGTTCAAAAAAATAGTGAAAATAAATTTTATGGCTCCATGGTTTCTGCTAAAGGCTGTTGGGAAAAAAATGCGGGACTATAATTCAGGAGGCTCCATTATATTCTTGACCTCTATAATTGGTGCTGAGAGAGGACTATATCCAGGGGCTGCTGCATATGGTTCATGTTCAGCAGGAATACAGCAATTAGTTAGAGTAAGTGAATCAATTAGTATTTAATCATATTTATTTTTGTGTGTTTACAGTTCTGTTAGGGTCCAAAGCCATGCATGCTCACTATCTTAAGGATACAAGTGAGATAATGTAGATATACAAGTGAGATAATGTGAGGTTATTCTAGAAATCAAATACACAAATTTACGTGGTTCGGCAACTTGCCTACTCCATAGAATTACTGGTTTGTATTAATCAATTAAAGAAATAATACAAAAAGGAGAAGGAGAAAAACACTCTTCTCTACTCAACTCACTCTCACTTAAGCTCTTTCTATCTTCTTCTGCTCTAACACACTCTCCTCAGCTCTTCAATGTGTCTACTTGTAGATCAAGTTGGGAGCAAATGCCATAAATCACGGTATGATTTATGTCACTATTTATGCTTTATATTGAGCCTCCACCCTGTGCTAAGTATATGGTGGAGGTGAGGCATTGTTTGTCTTCATTTAACTACAGATAAACCCTAGCAAACACCTTGAATTCCTGAAGCCTGTCTTGACCAGCCTTTGCTTTAGCTGCACATCTGCATTTAGCAGTAATGATGGAGTTTCTGGTTGTTTTTGTTTGTGTTCATGTCATGCATTATTCTCCTTTTGCATCTGCGATATAAAGAAGTTAATGCATGGCGAGAAGTGGTCTGGTGTGAAGAGGAAGGTATTCCTGTGTTAGGATGATCAAGACCAGGAATGCTGGTTGAGGTGGTAAGGAAAGGGATAATGAAAATAAATTCCATGGTGTACTTTGTGTTGGATGATAATAATGGCTAATATCAAATCAATGTTTCTGGATAAGATTGGTTTCATTATGCTATTAGGAATTGCATTATTTCTTCAATGAATAATTTATCGAAGAAGCCTCCTGTCAATACAGATGGATTGGTTTGGTTTTCTGTAACATTGTTCTGGATAGCAAAGTTGGTTTATTTGGCTGGTTTCCTAAACAATAACTTTTGAATGGAAAAACAGAATTCAAGTGGGACACAACTAATTGGAATAATTGAATCCATTTTGTCTCTAGGATCAAGGTAATGATTATAACATCAACTGTCTTCTTCTGATACGTCATATGTATGCAAGTCCATGTGAAGTCGGGTTACAGCTACATTGAATGGGCACTCAAAGTTGTGCTTTCAAGCATCTTTTGAGTTCAATATTGAGCAATGACATGGAGCATAAATGGTTTGCATTTCATCAGACTATTGATGCAATGCTATTTTTGTCATATCATGAAAGAACATAATTTTTTTACACCAGCATTTCTGGCTATTGTTTCCAGCATTCAGCTATGGAGATAGGAACGTACAAGATCAGGGTTAATGGAATCGCTCGTGGTTTACACCTAGAAGATGCATATCCTCTTTCAGAAGGGAAGGAGAGGGCAGAGAAGCTGGTGAAAGAGGTAGTGCCGATGCAGAGATGGCTTGATGCCAAGAAGGATGTAGCATCAACTGTCATCTACTTAATCAGTGATGGTTCAAGATACATGACTGGGACAACCATATTTCTTGACGGGGGGCAGTCCTTGACAAGGCCTAGGATGCGCTCATACATGTAGGAGTTATTTCTGGTGCAAAACCTGGAGCAAGAAGGGAATCATGGGGTGATCCAATCAATCAGTTTTTCGAAGGGAAAGACATGTCCCCAGGGATTTGTGAATGCTTGGTAGTTTACTATTATCAGCGGCCTGTCAAAAGTATGCCAGTGAAGCAGCTGATTATTTATGTTTCTTGTCCGAGTGACTTTGATCACCAGGCAAAAATGAAACTAGCTGTCATTCTTAACATTAATTCATTAGTAATTCCCATTTTCATCACATCTCGTACTCTCCTCTGAAGGCCACCTTGTAAACTTCAAGTGAATGACGTAAAAGGGATCAATGACAAAGTGATTTTCTTCTGGTTCTTTCCCCACGGATGCCTTAACTGGCTAAAAACATACCACAGCTAGGCTCAGAAACAATGGACAAATTCTGGTAATGACTAATTCGACCATCAAGAATTTTCTCTATGGATCATTGACAGATAGCTTCAGTTGGGACCCAGACTCGACTTCTAGGTTTTGTACTACAAGCCAATCAGTGGCGCCGCATCACACTATTGATACATGACAGTAATCTTGAACTAGTTTATGCACATCAAAACTAAATTTTGGGCTGGTTCTTAGGCAGACCATCCTAATCCAGGCTGCTGCACTAACAATTTCTTGTAATCTTCTGTATTGGATCCGGACATGAGATGATAAATGTAGGAGCAAATCACTTTTGACCTTTGGAGTTTGAATTTAAACTTAATTTTGGTTGCCTCCAATCAATTGGACTTTGAGGTCACGCCTTGGAATCCCGGAATAACAGTTGGTGAGCGAGATAATAATACACTCAAGGCTCCATGATACATGCTTTTTCTTGGTAGAACAACTCATAATCTTTATCATCTTCAAATTTTCAAAGACGGTCTGGCGAGAAGGCCAATCGGCTATCTGATGCCGATATTCTGTCTACTTTCAGGTCAGGGAATGATTAAAGTAGACTAATTTGTGCCACCCTCGTGAAATTTCAACCGCCCTTTGAATAGGCAGTACTGTACATAAGCATTAAGATCAAAATGAACAAAGAACGTCTTTTGTATATACAAGATGACAATGATGATCATCTCTGAAATTTGGAGGCAGCGAATGAGGTAAGCACCAGTCCATTTCACCATTACAGGTTAATTGCTGCTGCAATCAAGCTCTAACGAAATGCATGTGCAAGTATTCTTGGCTATCACTCAGATCTCATGATACCATTGGATATCGCAACCCAGACAATAGTGTTGCACTGTACAGAGTGGAAAAAATCCAAACCTAATCCCTACGTCCTTGTCACTTCGTGCTGTAAAATTTATCGCAGAACCAATTACGCCACGGTTGTTTTTCAACAATGGCAGCTGTTCCTTGGAATCAGTAGGGGAGCTAGGGTACTATGTGTGCGGGTAATAATTAATACCTTAGAAAACTATTTAGATTGTTTTATATATATATATATATATATATATATAGAAGAGAGTATATCTATGTCAAAATTCTGAAGGACTTGTTTCACAATCCTAAAACATTCGGACCTAAATGTACTTGTACGTTTGCTTGTATGTGAATGTATAGTTCCCTAAGATTTTTCTCATCACAATTGAAGTTCTGAGCTAACTAGCCTGCTTGTAAATCTTGCCGAAGAGCTCTCGAGAGGGTTTATAAATGGTTAAGATTAAAAGATATTACGGGGTCAAGATTTATCTTGAAAAAGTTATTTGGACACAGAGATGGAAATGTAGTTCTTTTTATAAAATGATGGGAATTTGAGATGTCAAGCACTTGAGAATACTTCAATTTCTTATATTAAACTAACACACCTTCTTTTATTTTTTATTTTACTAATAATAACACAAATGCTTTTGGAAATTAGAGTATATGTATTTGCTAGGATATAAATTTGGAATGGTGACTTTAATCTAGTATATATAAAATAATAATAACAACGTGTGTATTATGACGACATTTATTAATGGATAACGTATTTTTTAAGAATGCAAAAAAGTATTTTATTGCATTGAAGCAAAATAGTTATTTCAAAATTTATTAACGAAGGCACAAATACAGTACCATTTTCAAAGAAATTTCCAAATGTTGATTTCCTTTGCTAGAACTTACAGCATAGCATGCTCGTAAATGATCATGACATAAAATATGTTTGATATTGTAATAATTTTTATGATTTTAATTTTAAAAAAATTATTTTATAAAAATTATTTTTGGTTGAAGTTAGTTTGTTATTTATATATGTTTGGTTAAAACTGTAGTTGAAATTGAGATTGAACAAAAAATAATTTAATGTGTTTGGTGATAGATATTAATATTGATAGTTTTTAATTTAAATATTGTAGATTTAACTATAACTATTATATCATAAAATAAATAATACTTTAAATAATTTTTTTATTGTTCCATTAAACTATCTACAATTTCATTATGCACGAAACTCATACGACAAGGATTATAATTTCTATAATTTTTTTTAAATGGATAACAAAATCAGGTAAAATATCATCAGGAATAAAATTAGGATTATGATCAAATTCTGCAAATATTACGTCATTATGTGATCTCATTCTAATTTATATAGTGTTATTGAATAATATTAAACAATAATTTTTGAAATAAAATACAATTAAAAAAATGAAATTTTTTACTTTTCACGTAAACAATATAAAATACAATTAAAAAAATTAATTTTTTTTACTTTTGACGTAAACAATACAAGTGAATAAATTCACTGTACTGCCCACGTGTTCACTTAATAAATATCTAGAGTGAATTAATTTACCCTACGTTGTTTACTTAACAAAAGTAAATAGTGTCAGCAAAGCAGTTGCATATTGCTTTTTCTAAAACTGTGTTTCTATGTTATTTTTTTATGAGACTCATATTTTAAAAACACTAGTTACCACGTTAACCAAATCAATATATTTTGTGGTTTTTTCAAAACACAACCACTATTATATACATAAATACACTTGTAATGGGCAAATAGGCCGCATTACAAACCGAAAAACTCCTTGCAAACCATTAAAATTTTTGAGAATATTTGATAACAAGAAGATGTTCAAAAAAATTAATCAACAAAAAAATAAGTAAACAAAAAAAATTAATTAAAAATACTGACGTAAGAAAAAAAATCAATTAAATTAATTTTAAAAATTATTAAATAGACTTTGTTTAATTTAGTTTTGATTTTAAAAAATTGAAACTGTTAAACCCAACCAAACCTTAAAAAAAAACAATATAATATCTCTAATAAAAAAAGATATAAATATTAAATTCTTACCAATTAACCTAACCCTAAAATAATTCTACATTTCACCATATAGTCACCAACCACAATCAGAAAAACCAAACTATCTCTCTCGAGTGTATGCAACTTCTCTCAATCTCACTTCATAATAGCCAAACCAAACCCACTTCCTCATCTCCAGAATGGTGATCCTGGCTGAGATCATCCAGTTTTCCCTTGAACTTTAGGATCTTTCTGCTGGAAAAAAATAAAACTTCATACATGTTAAAAATTTAAATATACAAATCTGATTTGAGATTTTCTTGTTCTTGTATTTATTTCTTATTTACTTGAATTAGACGATTAACATGGTCCTTTCAATTATAATTCTGTTTTGTACAACATGTTTAATTTCCAAATTACATTTCTAAATTTATAAATATATACGATTTTCTTTCTATTTGCCAATTTGGTGTAAATAGTGTTTGTCGTCGTCGTCTAATTAATTATTAATATATGTTTATCAGAACTTAAATGTTTTTATAACTTTTCAAACTTCGGGCTTGAATCCCCAAGTTGAACATGCATTTTCTGTCATCAATAGTGGCAAATAGATGTTGTCTATGATAAAGATTTTAATCATTATAATGTCAAGGTCTAAGTTCTAGGATTCTAGAACCCATTTTGAATATAAAATATTTTAAAAACCTTAATAAATTCATCGCAAATTTTAAAACATATTTTAATCAATTAAAAAAATCTTTTAGCATCAATCTACTTTTTTTAATAACATAAAAGTTTCAAAACACTCAATTGCACTTTTCTTATCAAGTAATGACATTAATATTGATTTTTTTTTATTATTGACATATGGTCACCTAATTATTATTATTATAGTAATGACATTAATATTGATTTTTTTTTTTATTATTGACATATGATCACCTAATTATTATTATTATTTTTTTATGATTTTCTCTTTCATTTCTTTAAATAAGGAGTTGAAATATAAATAAAATAAAATTTAAGATATAAATATAAAATTTTAAAATTAAAGTAACAAAAAATAAGTAAACAAAGAATTTTTGTGAGAAAAATAAATTTTTCCGTGCAAACTTGAGGAAAGCCCTCCTGTTTTATTATTATTATTATTATTGTCTCACCATTTCTTTTAACTGTTTTTTATACTACAAGGTTAAAATCTATTTCATTAAATTACCCTCTAATTAAATTATAAAGTCTGATCAAACACCTTAAATTCTCAAGTATATGCAAACAAAAAAAATATCTGAAATATCATAAAAAGCACATGGAAGGATGGAATTAATGAAAAATAAAGTTTGGTGACAAAAAAGAAATAAAAAAAGCAGTGTTAATTGAACAACGCCATCGACATTAACACACAGTGAAAGAATGTTTTCTTTAAATATAACTGTATAATAAAATGAGACTAGTAGATATAGTATTTTACATGATATTGTGCTATCTACTTCGATCTATTTGTTTTGTCATTGAAAACAATTATGTTTATTTAAATATAGAAAAACTATTTATAGTCAAATTAGATATTTTAAGTTTTAACGTTGCAGTCATAAAGTTGTACACAATTTCTCATGATGAAAGAACTTGTTTAATGCCCTAGAGCTATCTATGAATATCTTAGACGTGTTTAGAACTGTAATTGATATTGATTTTTAAATTATTTTTTGTTTAAAATATATTAAAATATTTTTTAAATATTTTTTTTAATATTAACACATTAAAACAATTTAGAAATACATAAAAAAATTAAAATTTATTAAAATCCCAATCCAAAAACAACCCCATGGCCTAAGACGAAACTTGAAAACATTAAAACAACATAGTGACAGACCAAAAACACAAAAAGGAAAGGAAAGGGCGAATTTTCATCAATTCAACGGGAAGCAGAGCTTTACTAGGTATTTAATTAAGTTAAAAGATTGGCTGGATTTTAGGATATTGTTTAATTATTATCTTAAACAAGTAGAGACAAAGAGAATAAATAGGGAGGATATGTCCATATATATTTTTTATGTTAATAAATTTATTTTATGTTTTTATTTCTATCAATTTAATTAAATATTTTTTTATCCATTTCTATACATGTATATTTCCTCCCGAAGCATTAAACACACGCAATTAATTTGAGCCAGAATCCCAGTATTAGTCTTGTTTTCAAATTTTTTTCTTTGTTTGGAATTTGTGAGAAAATTAACACTTTATTGTTTAATTTGTCTTCGTGTCTTTTACGACGTAACTGCTTCTGTCACTAATTTCTTCAACATAACTTCTATGGTCCCAATTGAGTTAAAGAGATCGTACACTTAGATTTGGATTTTTGTTTTCAACACGGTTGAAGTTTCTAACGAGGTTAGTATGTTCGTAAATTTTGTTGAAGAGTCCTCCTCAAGATGATGTCCGAACGGTTATATGAGTGGAAGAGGACTCCTTTCATTTTGTATCTCAAAATCAATTGGACTTTTAGTTTAAAAGAATTTTTTTAAAAAAATGTAAAGTTTGCTTAAGAATATATGGTTTGAGTCCAAGCTAAACCAGCAAAATTTCCTTTGTTTGGTTTTTTTTTTCGGTTTAATAATTATTTTGGAATCAATATTTTCTTATTTAATTAATTCCGATATTAAAAATTGGTTAAGCAAAAAAAAAAAAATCGATTTTCAATATTTCCTTATTTCTTCTTTTTCTCGCAAATAGCAAATAGAGCTCTTGAGAGATTAGTTGACGTAATTAATGATCGTCAAATGATATAATAATTAGAAAAAAACGAACTTCAAAATTATTATGTAACGAATCATCAAGAACACTACAATTTATCTAAAACCATTGCTTATAATATGTAAGTTATTAGCCATAGAATCTTTGATCGGAAAATTAGAGATGTGATATCTTTTTCGAATTTATAATGTGATTAATTGGATAAAAGTAATGTTGAAATTAAAAAAAAGAGAGGTCCGATTATTGCAATCTTTAGCTACTAATTAATAGCTATATATCAGCAATTAATCTTTCAACACCGATCCGAGGGTTGTTGTGAAAGACTTGCATAAGTTCTGCAGAAATTAACACTCTCTTCTTCTCCGAAGCCTTCAAATCACTTTAATATAACTTCGTGCCCTAAGGTAAACAATTTTCTATAGTATGATGCACGATGGGAGACATTTGGGTAAATTGGATTTGACCTTTCAAGATAATCAAGAGGGATGTGAGTATTTGACATTTCTAAATGAGTTTGAATAATCCAAGTTTTAAGATTTTTTCTTTCCCCTTCTTTATTAGATATTCAACAAATGCTTTACTTTGCAAACATGTGAAGAAGGG
>NW_011500069.1:322397-355772 GCF_000495115.2 Populus euphratica
AAATTTATATATTTTCTTAGCAAGCATGTTAGTTTTGTGAATTCTAGGTTTACATTGATATTATTAACTAAATTTTTAAGCTTGTTTGTTTAATTAATTATGTAATTGTGGGCAACAATATTTTATAGACTTCAATTTCCCATAAAATTTTTGGTAGTTTATCGATTAATTCTCTGAATATCTTTTCTTATGAAACATTTAAATTAATTATTTATGTGAAATTTGATTATGAAGCAAATTCACTTTGAATAAAAAAATGATTACCTTGAAATTCAATAAAAAATAAAAATGCAACTTCACTAAATATTTTTTAAGAATAATTAATTATCTATTAGCTCCCTAATAAATTTCTCCCATTATTTATTTCAAGGATATATTTACAAAATTTGAGTTTGGGAGCAAATTGCCTTGAAAAATAAAAAAAACAAGAAAAATAATTAATGTGAGTCTTGATCATTAAAAAGGTACAAGACAAAATTCAGTTAGGATTTTTAAAAAAGTTTGATGAATAAAAGCAACAACCTAATGGAATAAAGTATTTTAGAATTTTTTTAGGCTTTTGGAAATCAAAATTGTTTTTGTTATGGTATATTGTATAGTGATTTTTTAAAATCATTATAGACATTTTATAATCGATAGTTTATTTATATATTCATAACTTGTAATATATATTTTGTCAGAAAACCTAATTAAGAATATATTTGCTGTAAACACCAAAAATATTTTATTAAAAATTATTTTAGAATCTCTAGCATTATCTTTTTTATACATATTAAAACTATACAATCTTTTTTTTTTCCTCTTAAGATTGTATGTGTATAGACAAACACGTACACACATCATTTCTTTTTAGAAAAGAAAATAACAATGTGATTAATACCGAGTAAATGTTAATAGAGGATTTACTATTTTGATGCGGTGTTCATGATAATTTATAACAATCAAACTATTTGGTATTTGAAAACATCTTTTGACAATATCAATGGTTAATGATGATCTTCTGACAATAACCAGTCTTTTAATAATATATAAATTATAAACAAAACTTAGTGTGTGTGTGTATACATCAGCTATTCTAAAAAAGAAAATAATAATTTCTTTAACATTGAATTATCAGTATAAATAGATGATTGCTACTCTCACACGGTATTCACAAGAATATGTGACAATCAAAATGCTTGCTAGCTATTTGAAAAATCTTCCAACAAAACCAATGCTAGAAGATGACCCTTTGGACAGCAATTGGCCCTTTAATTATGACATGGATGACAGGCGAGTTTCTTCTGAAAATCTTGAATATTTATAATTTATACAGTAAGTTCTTGCATCACGGGCAAGTTTAAGCAATATAAATCAAAGAAGAAGAATGAAATCTAGACGTTAAATCTAACTTTCAGCAAATCAACAATGCCACCTCCCTAGCTAGAAAACCTGTTGAGTCATCAATGGTAAACTGTTCAGTATCAAAACTGATCTACTCAGAAAGATTTCATGTTACTTTTGTGGTGGACGATAGAAAATAATGGAGGCAAATACATTCACCACGAGGGATATTGAAGCACTTTCATGGAAACTACGGGAGGCATCAGACGCAGACATGCACCATAGCAGCATTTTGCTCCCACCAAACAGAAGCCTAAAGAAAGTTATTACACGTGAGTCGTCTTGCAATAGCCAGTCCAATCCCAGCTGCCTCTAGTTTTAGCCTCTTTTTTTATTAAAAAAAAACACTTATTCGCATGTTCTCGAAATCAATTTAAATATTAGTTGACACTAATATCTTTTTTTAGTAATTTTAGATATGTATTTTTTCATATTGATTTGTTATTTTCAAAAAATAATTAATTCTTATAAATGTTTATTTTTAAATTTAAATTTTTTTAAAATTAAAAAATTACCTCCAACATCCTTTATATACTAACTCTTAAAAAATCATAGTTTAAAAGTTAATAAATCGATACACAAACAACAAAGTTTAAATTGCAAAGTGTAATTTTTTAAAAGTTTGTAAACTAGTGTATTTTTAAATAAATTATAAGATTACAAGGTAATTTTCTTAATTAATTTTTAATTTTTTTAAAAAATTCTTAACCATTAAAACTTTTAATCTTAATTCATCTAAAACTCATACTATCAAAACTAAAATTCAAATGGGTAGGTCAAAATATTCTTTTAGGTAATGTATTTAATATGAATCACCGTACAAATTATTGTCTTAATCATAATGATGAAGCCGCCTTTATTTTCCACCTTACTTTTCCTAATCAACCCGCTAATGAAGCAGCTTAATTTCTTTTCTCCTTGGAAGAATTTTCGTGCCGTTTACGACACTGTTTTTTTAAGAAAAAAAAAAAACACTGCATATCTCTTTGGATTTTTATTTTTTTTATTATTATTATTATATCGTGCCTTTTAGCCACCAAGCCGCCCCTTCCTTTCATATATGGTGTGCTCTCTACGCCTTGAGACCTTCCCTTTTTCCTTCTTCCGCTCCTCCTCTTCTTTTATAAGAGCTGGTTTTTCCATGGAAAAGTTCCAAATGTTATTTCCTTTTTCGTCGACAGGATCACCGAACTACCCTGTCTCTTCAAGCATGACAAATAGTTCTCATGTTTTCCATAATTTTCAAGCAGATAGTTCAGGTGGGTTCTTGGGATTGAAGACAGAAACTCAACACCCAGTACCAAGAATATCACCCGAAATTAATAAAGACCTAAATTCTCAAAGTGTAAGCTTTGCAATCGGGTCTGAAACTGAGCCTCAAGCAGCCAAGAAGAAAGGGGAGAAGAAGATTAGAAAGCCCAAGTATGCTTTTCAAACTAGGAGTCAAGTTGATATACTTGATGATGGTTATAGATGGAGGAAGTATGGACAAAAGGCAGTGAAGAACAACAAATTTCCAAGGTACTCTATATATATTGATTTCTCTAGCTATGTCAAACTTCTGTTTGATAATTACATTTGCCTTTTCTTCTCATTTTTTTGTTAAGACTATGGTTATGCAATTAAATTCTTTCTAGACCCCACTAGCAGTTTTATCCTACGGCTTGGCCGAAAGCAAGATCCTGCTGGATCTCCCACTAGATATGAGAAGGTGTTTACGGAAAATCTTCCTTTCAGATAGGTTTATGGATGAGAGACTTTGATACACGCATGCATGAATCCTTTTGCATTGATGTGAGTCTCCTCTAATAATCCTTCGAAGTGCAAATATGTTGTTCATATCTTCTGATCCTTGTAACAATTAGTTTGGTTTAGGGTTTCTTCTTTCTTTTGCCGAGCCCCTTCTCCCTCGAATCTTATTGTAAAATGAAATCAAGGAATTCAACCATCAAAATGAATTTTCAAGGATTACAGATTTCTTATTCAAAAATAATAATAATAATAAGGATTGTAGATTTCTTTTGTTTAAACCTACTCGTTTGCATTTATGTATGGATATGTATTGATATATAATAACTTCAATAGAAGAATGCCCTCCTTTGAAGTGTCTCTCTACATGCATTGTATAGGTATAGTATATCAAGAGAAAGACGTTTTGTGCTATGAATCATACAAGAGTAGATCCCAGGAGAGCTTTGATCAATTTTAAATACTTCATATAGAAGGTCGTCTGTCAAAAACGATCAAATCTATGATCAAAAAGAAAAAAGAAAAAAGAAAAAAACATAACCAAATCTTGTATTAATTAACATAAGCTTACATTTAGTCCTTACCTAAACTTGAATTGAAATGCTAGCACATTGAAGAGTAAAGTAGTACTTAGTTCCTCCAGTATATTCTGTATAAATCATATGGATGCATAAAGTAACTAGAATAGTAACACTTTATTTGATAATCAGGTAAGTTTAGGCACTTGCATTTTGATGGCTATACCCTAGATCCAACCTCAAATGAAGGCCATATACATTTATCATTTAATTACTGCATCAAAGAAATTTAAACGGTGAGGTTGAGTGGTTAAAGAGATGCATGTTTCTTTCTTTCTCCTTCCTTTTAGGTCTAATCGAGGAGTTGCAGCAACAAATGATGCTTACCTCTTTAGGTCTAAGGAGTACACACATATGCCTTGATATATCATGGTTTGAAATTTGAAGTATCAAGAGAATAAGATTAATAATGGTGCATAACTCGGATTTTTAACAATTTTACTTCAATATTATATAAGTTTTTCTTGATTAATTACTAATTAAAAGAGGGCTCGAAGTTAAGCTACAAATGATCATTACCTCGATATTTATTGTGCAATAACTCTCGATTTTAACATTAGCAAGAATGTTTTTGAGGAAGTAACTCACTGATTGTAATTTCTCATTTTCAGGAGCTATTACCGATGCACGTATCAAGGGTGTGACGTAAAGAAGCAAGTCCAACGCCTAACCAAAGACGAAGGTGTTGTAGTGACTACTTACGAAGGAATGCACACCCATCCTATAGAGAAGCCAAATGATAATTTTGAACATATCTTGAGCCAGATGCAAATTTACAGCACTCCCTTTTGAAGTGATCATCGAATAGGGTCAAAATCATGTATGCTTTGTAACAATACATATATATATCAAGTAGTGTATTTTCCGTATGCTAATAAGCTTGGATTCATATATATATATAGTAAGGGCTGGAGATCAGCATGGTTAATTAAAATTTATGGAATTATGTTCTTTAGTTGGCAAATATATTGTAATCTGTCAGTTCCTTTACTTTTCAGTTCTTTCTTTCACATTGGTGGGATTGTATGATGTAAATAATTCAGCTAAAGGTGGGCTCAACTTCAATAAGAGAATCGAAATTCCTTATCGCGCAAGTAGTTATCTCAATCTCCTTCCTTCATCTTATCCCTCTTTTTTTTTCCTTTATGTAATGGTTTCGGAATTTAAATAGAAGTAAACAATAATACTAGCTGAATCACAACTCATTTGCTTTTAACAATCTTTTAAAAAATAGTATATTTTGACAGTTTTACCATAAACAAAATTATTGACCCGTGCTACGCTATAGACACTATAAATTGGGTTATTTTTCTTGATGTAAAAAGAGAGGATCTTTTTTCTTGATGTAAAAAGAGATACTCAGGTATTACTAATATTTTTCTAGTAAAAAGTTATATAAAAATTGACCTGATATGATTTGATTGACATGATTAATCAAAAAATAATTTAAACGATCAATAAAAACATATTTTGATTCATAAAAATTCATGATAATATTTTTTTTAAAAAAATATTAGGACGATAATATATTGAATCGACTCGGATTTTGAGACCATGATAAGTCCTTATAAGAAAAAATCAAAATAAATTAGAAAGTTTAAATATTTTTAATCAACCTAATGTTGAAGTATGTGTGTGTGTATTTTAAATAATCAATTAAAAAAACAAAAGAAATGACTTTAACTAACCTTAGTTAACTTGTCAAACTCAAGTTCTTGGTCATCTGACTAATATAACCCTATAGAAAGCAAATTGAAATAAATTATAAAACTCAATTCCAAGTCAATTCATGATGAAATTAAAAAAATTAATTAAAAAAATAATTCAAAATAACTCAGGTTAACTCGTCAAACTCATGACATGGGTTATGAGACCAGGATACCACATACAAACTATAATAAATCATGAAACTCATTCTCTAACAAATCAAATGTCGAAGGAATAAATTAGAGGAAAAATGTAAATTAATAAAACAAAAAAAATCATAGGAAAAAAACAAAAATACTATTACAATGAATATCTTTTTGTTAGGTGGTGCTCAATGAAATCACCATTTCTTTTAATTTTTTGTTAATTAATTAATCCAAAATGTAGTATTATCCAAAGATTTTATTTTCTTTATATGTTACATTTTCAGAGATATTAATTTAGTTTTTAACTAGCCTCCATGCTAGCGCTTCAAGGTAGGACTGAACTATTTTTTCTATAAAAAATAATATTTAGAGGTTCTTAAATGGAGTAAGAAAAGACATAAAAAAGGCTGGTCATGTCAAACCTGTAACCACACTAATTAGGATTGAACAAACTTGAGATATTTTACCAAACTTGCGACGTATATCATGTGATTAAAATAATTTTATAAAAAAAAGAATTATAAAGCTTTTTTTTCTAAAAAAAACTATATTCACTTTTCAAATCCATGACTCAAGTCACTAAATCTAAAGTATCAATTCTAAAAAAATCATGAAATTCAATTCCCAATCAATCATATATTGAATAATAAAATTGAAAAAAAATTTAATTATACAAAAGGACTTTAATAAATAGCAATTAAAAAATAAGGATCAAAGTTAATATACAAAATAAATTTTATATTTAATTGAAGGGTGAGATTAAAACAAATCAATTTAGTGAAAGGACAAAAACTTTTAAAAAAGAATAGGGCTTAAAATTTATGTAAAAATAAAAATAATATTGTGATTAAAGAATAAAATTGAAAAAAATAATAACTTTCACAAAAGAGCCAAAGAAAAAAAAATCAAAATCAAAATAATAAGGACTAAATTGAAAAATATAATACCATTAACTTGAATTCAAGGATAATATAAAAACTAATAAAACTTTTACAAAAGGGTCAAGATAAAAAAAAAATAGAAATCCAAATGATGAGAATCAAATTAAAAAATATAATATTTGATAAATTGGGATTCAAGGATGTGATTAAAAAAAAAGTTATATGAAAGGACTAAGACCAAAAATAAAAAGCAAAAAAATAAGAACCGAAGTTGAAATACTAATAACTAAGGGGGTTAATTTGTAATTTTTAAGGGAAAAGAGATAAGAAGGGTAAAAAAAAGGTTTACTGACAACAAGTCAGACCACTATCAAAAACCTTTGTTGCACCAACAGGAAGAGAATATAATAGTGTTAATAAATACATGGTGAAAGAGCATTTTTTGATGACAAGAGGCACCATATACAGCACCTAAAGAGTGAGCACTTCTCATACGCCCTCAAGTATGCCACATGTGCATGTTCTTTTCTGTATTTTTTTATTTGGCTAAATACAAAAGTGTCTTTAATTAAGTTGATTTTTTTTTATTTTAAGGATGTTTTTGTAGTTTTACTATGCAAATTTTTAAGGGAAAAGAGATAAGAAGGGAAAAAAAAAGATTTACTGATAACTTAGACCATTATCAAGAACCTTTGTTGCACGAATAGGAAAAGAATATAATAGTGTTAACAAATACATGGTGAAAGAGCATTTTTTGATTACAAGAGGCACCATATGCAGCACCTAAAGAGTAAGCACTTCTCATACGCCCTCAAGTATGCCACATGTGCATGTTCTTTTCTGTATTTTTTTATTTAGCTAAATATAAAAGTGTCTTTAATTAAGTTGATTTTTTTTTATTTTAAGGATGTTTTTGTAGTTTTACTATGCATTTTAGTTATTTTTTATTTTTTTCATATTTCATCAAATATCAAATTGCTCCACAATTTAAATTGCAATAATAAAAAAAACCATTGTGAAAATACCATTTGATGTCAATTTTAAATTTTTTTTGCTTTCAAAGGTATTCAAGTGGTTTTATTATGCAATCAAGATGGAAAAATATTTATTTGTCCTTAGTCAATATAAAAATAATAAATGACTTCAATATCCTTACAAATTAGTGTAAATTTTGTAGGTAAAGAGCAAAAAACACTATAACGCTTTTTCAGTGAATAATGTTAATGTGTATGGAGCTATGATAATTTTTCAAGTCCAATTAACTTGTGTTAATATTATTGTGTTTCATTTTGAAGTTAAAGAGGAAAAATAGCTAATTTTGATATTTAATTTTATTAAAAAATATAATAGATAAAATAATAATAAAATAAAATTAAATGAAATCAGACCCATTTAGCAATCAAGATGGAAAAATATTTATTTGTTTTTAATCAATATAAAAATAATAAATGATTCATGTGTAAAAACTTCAATATCCTTACAAGTTAGTGTAAATTTTTTAGGTAAAGAGTAAAAAACACTATAACACTTTTTTAGTGAATAATGTTAATGTGTATGGAGCTATGATAATTTTTCAAGTCCAATTAACTTGCGTTAATATTATTGTGTTTCATTTTGAAGTTAAAGAGGAAAAATAGCTAATTTTGATATTTAATTTTATTAAAAAATATAATAGATAAAATAATAATAAAATAAAATTAAATGAAATCAGACCCATTTAATATTGTAATTAATTGTAAAAATAATAATAAAACAATTTTGAAAATAACAAAGGAAATTTTGAACACAAAAATTTCAATCGATTCTAATAATTATTATAAAAAATGAAAATTATAACATTTCTAAATGTTTTTCCTTAAACAAAAATGGAATATGGAAGTTAAATAATTATATATTTCCTAATAATTCTTAGATTATTGTTTGCATACAAAAAATAAAAATAAAACCGTGAATGCGAGGGCATGGATAAGAGAGGGAGAAATTAATTTTAAATAATATTTAGAGAAAAATAGAAAAAGAGAAAAATAAAACATGAAAAGGTGGTTAAGACGGGAAGAGCATGCCTGGTCCTGTTTCAAGAGCAATTCCATGAGATAGTTTCAAAAGGTTTGAATTTTTTACATTTGCTTTGTCAATTCAGCATAATTTAATTGACAAGTCCATCAATATCCACGCGAGAATATTATAAAAAAAATATAAATTATATTTTAAAATTTTATTTAGTAATTTAATTTATTAAAATAAATTAATTTTTTGATATGGTATTAGAGTTTTAATAACCAAACAATTATAAATTTAAATTTTATTATTTTTATTTATTTGATTAAAAATCAAGTATAAAATAATGTAAATTTTTACAAATTTTAAGTTTAATTTTTATTTTATTTTAGAGGATATATTAAAGAATAATATAAATTATATTTTAAAATTATATTTAGTAATTTAATTTATTATTTAAAATTAATAATTAAATAAATTTTTATTATATTAGGGATTACAAAGTTTAAATTCAAAATTATAAAAAAATAAAATTTTAAGTTTAAATTTTTATCACTAAGCCACGTATATAGTTATGGCAACATTATTTTCTGAGGCTGCATGCACGACCAGTTGTGCAGTTGTCACACTGCGGAAATTAATGGCCGCAACGTGTGACATAAGGGAATGATTAACCTTATCTTGACCAAACGTGTTGTCTATCTGTGGCTGTCTTTTCTACACACGTGTAAAAGAAGCAAAAACCCATTTGGGCTCTTAATTTGTCTTCCATGAAGGTGGTATTCAGAGGCCTCCACATCATCTCGGGCGAAAATGTTGAATACTTTGTGTGTCTATATATATATATATATATATATATATAGCAGTTCTGCTGGCTGGCGGCCTCACTTGTTTTTTTTTTTAAACAAAATTATTTGTTGCTGTAGTGTAATAATATATTTTTAAAAAATATATTTAATTTAAAAATATATTAAAATCAATTTTTAATTTTTACATTAAAATTATTAAAAATATTAAAAAATATTAATTTAATATTTTTTATATATCAAACATACTTTTAAAATATAATTAAACACATATTGAAATGCAGATCTAAATAACCTTTTAATACATATAATTTTAATTATAATTTTATAATTGTTTTCTAGTTTGATACTGTAATAATCATTATTTTTTAAAATATTTTTTATTTTGAAATAAATCAATATATTTTTTTAAAATAAAATTATTTTTAACATTTAAACAACCAAATAATCTAAAAAAATTACAAAGTTAATTTAAAATAAATATTTTAATATTTTATAAAAATATTTTTCAACTTCAAAAACTAACGAATAATTAAATAGCCAAATTCTTATTAAGACTGACCTTTTCCTTTCTCTTTTGACGGGCCACCTGACTGGTCAACAGCTACTTCACGTCTTCTTCTTAATATTTTTATGAGAGCAAACACATAATTTTTTAAAATGTTTTTGTTCAATGGTTCTGCAACTTGATATCTCTCTCTCTCTCTCTCTATATATATATATAGAGAGAGAGAGAGAGATATCAAGTCACCCATTAAAAAAACATTTTAAAAATTCTTCAAGTACTATACGGAGAAGTTGGAATTGTTTTTAAAAAGATTATCCTTGTATTGAAAAAGTGAATCTTATTTGAGTTCTCATGGCAACATAGGAAGCATGTTAATAAAAAAAAACATCATAAGAGCTACGTTATGTATAATGCATTGTGAGAGGAAATTTTATGAATTCGTAAATTGTTTTTTTTTAAGTGTAATTTTTTCAATCAGTTTTTGTTCTCATTTTAATCATTTTATATTAAATTAATTTGGCTTTCAATTTAAAAACATTAAATTGAACTAAAACAAATAAAGTAACCATAACAAGATTTGAATACTAGACAAGTTTCGGGCCCTCTTTTCTTAATTGGAAGGTAGATTTTTTTTTTCTTTTTTTTTTTTGATTAACGTGACAATTAAATGAGAGTACAACGGCCATCAAAGTAAAACGTGCCAAGCATAATGTACCTGCTGAAAAGTTGCACCAATTGGCCTCAAAATCTGTGTTACCCTTTCTTCAGACAGATTCAGTGCACCTCTGATCTTTGGAGGAAGCAAATCCTTGGCAGGTCCATAAGAATAAACAACAAAAGAAGCCCCTTTTGCTATAGATTCCTCCACTGCAGCGATTGCAACTCTGAGCACATCAACAGAAGTGAACTTTTACAAAAGTGTATTTATAGTAAAAAAAAAATCATAAATATAATAGGACATTCCTAATCAATATAGATAAAAAAATAAATAATAATAATTCAATAAAAAAAGTTTTAAATAAAGACTCTAGTATCTTTGAAAGGCATAATAATAACAAAAGGATAAAAAAAAGATCCCAAGCTCTTATCACTTGGCCACCAACTAGATGGTTCGGGCCCTCTTTTCTTAATTGGAAGGTAGAGTGCCGGTTTCTTTATTACAAGTAGTATTTTTTAAAAAAGAACTTTTACAAAAGTGTATTTATAGTAAAAAAAAAATCATAAATATAATAGGACATTCCTAATCAATATAGATAAAAAAATAAATAATAATAATTCAATAAAAAAAGTTTTAAATAAAGACTCTAGTATCTTTGAAAGGCATAATAATAACAAAAGGATAAAAAAAACCTCAATTAATTTAAATAAAACTAAAATTATTTTTGTAATCTGTTAGTAGAATAAAACCCAACTTTTAACGCATGGTTCTCTCTCATATTAAATAATTAGAATGTGTGACATATATCATTGAAAATATATGGATATCTATTTTCCAATAAAATTAGAATCACATTAATTTTTTTATGTAGTTCAAGTTATGACCAAAATAGTAATGAAATATCAAAACTCGCATGTTTAAATCTTTTTATTTTAATCTATTTGTAATGTCTGAATGTCCACCTACAAATTTTTATTGAACATAAATTAAATTAATCAAGATTTATATTTTATTGTTTAATATCTTTTTGAAGTTCACCTTAACCTATGTATTTTAAAGAAGTCAATTAAAATTCTCTTTAAACCTATTAGCCCTTAGTCTTTTTAGATCATCTAAAACTTATAATAAATTTTTTAGTGTTACTTAGTTTCCATTAAATAGGATTTTAGAGATCTGTATAATTGTTCTTTTTAAGCTTATGAGTAAGAAATGTTGAAAATTAAGTTTTTAAAATTCAAAGATTTAGACTAAGATTTTTCAACCACTAGAGCTACCTTCACTATTAGAAAACTCTTATAGGTGGATGACACATCATTGAGGATATTTATATAAAGGTAAAGAACATATTATTTACCTCTTTTGTTTTTTAAAAAAAAAAAGTTCTAAGCCTACGCTTTATATTTTTAGACAAGGCATGTGACCTAATCTCTCTTGCTTAGGTACATTTAATATTTTTTAAATAACCTTAATTATTTTTATTTTTTAACATTTTATAATATAATTATTTTAAATAAACTTATTCAAATAATATTTAAATAATCATTCAATTATGTCATGGCTCTCAAATAATATTATAATCTCTTATGATAATAGTAATAATTATATATGAAACTAATTGCTTAATTTGTTAAAAACAATTCCCCTCATGAAAATTTAATGTAGATAAAATATATATTTAAATATATTTTTATTATAAATTTTTATATGACTTTTCTTAGATTTCTTTTTTATATTTCACTTAGAATTTATCAATTTGTGATTTTTATTTTTATTTTTTTATTCATATTGCCTTTTAAGATTATAATAGGTTTTAATTTAAAAAACAATACTTAAAAAAAGACATGTTTTGATATATATAAGAAAAGGGAGTTTTTATTAGAGATGTCCATTTTTTACTCTTATTTCAAATCAATATTTTTTTACTAGTTTCTATTTCAATTACCTTCATTTGTATTCAATAAACCATTCTAAGAACAAAAGTTTAAATAAAAAATATTTTTTTTCTCTAAAATTTAAATTTATTATCTTTCTTATGGATATCCATTTTTATTATCATATAATTAAATAATAAAAAATTAAAAGTTATGAAAATCAAGTATTTACTTGTACATCTATTTTTTTCTTATTATAATGGAGACCAACCTTTTATTTTAATCAAGTATTTACTTGTACATCTATTTTTTGCTTATTATAATGGAGACCAACTTTTTATTTTAATTTTTATTTATATATATATATATATATTTCAATTCATTTTATAAAACAAAAACATCATCTTTTTAGTTTTCAATTAAAATTTTTTACGATACCAAAAAAACATATTAATGATGCTTGAGCCTTTATATCTTGCATTGCAAATCGGCTTTGAATCATACCCATAACATAACACATATACCCTAACTAGTTTTCTCTAAATGAAAATAAAATAAAATAATAATCATGGTATGCAGGACCTTTCTTGTTAGGGATTGGCTAAAAGTTACACAAATTATATTTAAAGCAAAAATCCACAATACTAGATTCTTTATCTCTTGCAAATTAGCTTAAATTCTTACCCATGCCATATTATAGATACCCCTAACTAGTTTTCTCAGAGTAACAAAAAACCAATTGTTGAAGATAGGTAGGAAACCATTCTCGTCGAGGATTGGCTAAAAGTCACATAATACGTAGTAATCATTCCTAGCAAAAAAATATGTTGGATTTCTTAAAACACATATACACAATAAAAATAATAAATTTAAAATATTTTAGGAGTTCCGAGGATCTTATTAAATAAATCTAAAGTTTTTAAAAATTTATGTGTAGATTACTTGAAAATCAGATTTTGTTTTTAAATAATTGCTTCAAGGCTTGGATGTCATAAACCATAAGCCGTTTAATTTTCCAACTTTTAATAATCATCCACACAAACCACTAGTGAGAAATCTCCTTAATACTTTTAATTTTTTAATGGAAAAATATCAATTCACCCCTTAAATAATATCACATATATTATTTTAGGATAATTATAAAAATTTATTCAATCAAGTCCTTGATCTTTTTTAGGTCTAGAATTATAATCTTCTATATTAATTATATTATGGTCCTTAATTTCTAAACTTTATTTACAATTAAGTATACTCGATTAATCATCCTGATTTAGTTTTTGACCAATGATTCTTCTGTATGTGACCCATTAAGTTCTTTAATAAATTGGTTCAAATATAAATCATAATCCTAAATAAAATAAAATAATATTAATTAATTTATTATCAATTAAATAATTAATTGACTTATATTTGAAGATCAACTACAATGTCTAACAACCTATCATGATCCTTTAAAATATTAAAAAAATCATAAGTGGTTTGACTTTACCTTTTAGTGACTCGTTTCTTAATGTAATTATTATTCATTCATTAAGAATATTCTGATTTAGACATTATAACATGTAATATATCTACTTTGTTAAATCATTTTAGTTCTTAACATTATATAAATTGATTATTTAAATAAGATTCTAAAACTTTTTTCAAAACTCATTTCACCTTGACCAAGAACTTCACAATCAATACTATTTGAGAACATATAGGGTATTACTTTTTTGATTCATCTAGGGTGATAAATCCTCTTTTGATTACTCAAATACTTTTATATAGTTTATATATGTTTGTTTGTTTCCTTTGATTAGAACAACATGTGATCAAAATCAAAACATAACACTCTCAATATATAATAACTTAGTGATATCAAGTCTAAGAATCACTTACACTACTACCACGTGAATTTTTTTATAGACATAAATGATCTCTCTATATGTAATTCTATTGCAAGTTAGTTTAGTGTACATGTCATTTAACAAGCACCTACATATTAATTTCAAGTATCACTCATACTTCAATTTATGAGAGCATTTGCTTCATTTCATGAAGGAAGAAACATAATATACGTTGGTCTTAATAACTCTAATTAATGTCTAGTCTTAATAAAATATTGACTAGGAACAATGCTTTGATGAATTAGAAGTCTTATAATTATAATAACTTTATAATTTCTTATGCAAAATGTTATTGTTTCATAGTCTTTTTCTTTACTCTAGACTCATTAATCAAACATTAGATTCATTAATCAAATATAATTAAATATTAAAAATAAAGAAAACATTTATTAATAATAAATATGTTTTACATATGTGTGACCAATTGATTGTCTATATGGCATATTCACTTACAAAATCAACATTTGTAGACTCTAAGTAATTTTATTTTTTTATTGAAAATAGAATTAAATATCTCAGTTCATTTAACATGACTAGTTGCTCAGTCCATCTTCTCTCTTCCTAGTTGTATATTTTTCATGCATTGCCTTTTTCTTCAACCTTATTCTTGTCTCTAGATAATTATGTTAGTTTTAGATATTTTTTTTTGTTAGTTTGGTACTTGATTCTTTTAGTTTAATGTTCCATAAATAATGGTAAAGCACAAACAATGACTAGTAATCAAGAGCCAAGGCAAACACTTAGGTGTCTATATTGAATAGACAAGATACCTAAATACCTCTATTTTGGACCTAAAAGGATGAAAATACTTAGACATGTAAAAGACATTAATAAATAGACAATTATGTAGCCCTCAAGCTTGCTTCTACCAGTTATAAGAATTTTACATTTTACCAATCGAATATTTCATTGACAATTAGACAAAGATTCCATTAACACAATTTTTACATATAGTTACTATTCATAAAAAAAATTCTCTCATTGATTCCTGTTTTATAGGTCATTTTGTCGATAATGTAATCACTGATGGATTTATAGGAAAATAAAAAAACATGACAAAGAAGAAACAATTACCTAATTTATTCTATTGATATTTCCATTGATGAATATGACATTTCACAAAAAAAAAAAAGAGACGTTTTGCAATTTTTGATGAATATGACATTTCACAAAAAAAAAGAGACGTTTTGCAATTCCATTAGTGATTTTTTATAATAACACTGATGGTTTAATTTCATCGATGATTAAACAGTGGGAGTGATATTTCCAGTAATTCTTCTTTAACTTTTTGGAATATACATACAAACTTAATACATTGATAAGACCATTAGTCATTTTAGTTAAATATCATCTTTTAAAAAATATATAATAAACTAAGTAGAAAATAATAAAAATAAAAATCAAATATTTTTTATAGATTTAAAAAATCATCAGTTCAAATATAATTCATTTAAAATAAAAAAGTTGGAGGAGGAGGAGGCATGTCTTCGCCAAGACCGTGGAGCCAATAAAGGGGAGATTATATACCACCTATTTGTTTACAACTCCATGTACAATCATCAGAGCTCGGTCGTCTAAGCACTATGACGTTATGTCTCAATAATAAGATGGGTCATCCGAGTTTAAACTTGTTGGTTTAAAACCACCTCGAACTTTGGAGTTTGAGCTCTGAGAACTAATTATGAGCATCTAATAGTTGAAACACTTTAGGCCATTAACAATTCCTCAACCATAATGTTTGAGATATTGAGTCTACTAAATGATCCTACCTCTAACCACATTTCTGGATCAATTTCTTGTTGAGTTGAAGGATCATCCTCGTATCTCTTCTGTAACCAGATGTTATATGTTTTCTTAAAAAAAAGTCAGTAAATTCAAAATTATAATAACTTAAAAAAAGAAATTGTTGAAATCCAACATACCATAAAGTACTAAGCTCGGTTATCCATAAGCTATTGCACCCTTTTCTAACAGTCATCATTTCACACATGCATTTCTATAAAAAGTTTTATTGATCTTGGTTTACGTCCAATAATTGTAGCCTGCAAAAGAAAATTATTGTTAGTTAAACATATTCATATAAAAAATATTTTTGAAAAAAGAATGTAATAAAAAAGAATCTTAGTATCTGCTTCATATACAAAATAAACGGAATAGATTCGCTGATATGTATAGTAATGGAACCGTGAATCTGCTTGTTCTGATTCTTAGCACTGGATTGTGACTGCACAAAATGCTCGGATATCATTTGCTGAACACATTCTGCCTATACAAACTTCAAGATGTACGAAGATATAAAATCCTTTTAAACCATCACGTCTTTCTAGCATGGAAATTATCTTTTTTTATTAGCATATTTTTGGATTTTTTCTAAGCCTCATCTAGAAATCAAGCAACCAAGATGAGAAATCTTGAAGAAGTTATTTCTTCAAGTTTTGAAAAAAGGGCTGAGTGAGGATTCATTAAGAACATTACAGTTTTTGGCTTGAATTAGTAAAGAATATAATACCTAAGACCGGTTTAATGTTTGAGGTATGGATGTAGGTTTATCAAACCACGTTAAAAACTGAACTTGCAATTTCTATTCTTATACTCTTTACTTTAAGCATTTTAAATTATATTATTGGTTAATTGTATTTAATTGAGTTAATTAAAATATTTTTTTATTATTAGTGAAACACTTAATTCATCCTTAAATGTCATTGTTGCCTTAATTCTAAAATAATAACATCTTTATATGTTATGTATGCTTCTTCAGTAACATCTTAATAAGGTACTTTTGTTGACTTAATTTCCAGTTAAATGACTAGGTTAGCTACTACTCCAACTTAGAGAGTAAGTAGTGATCTTTTATTGTTTTTTTTTTAAATAAAAACAAAAAAATGAAAGCAAAAGATGAAGTTGGAGAAGGGAAAAGGGGTTTGATTGTAAAATTATAATTTAAAAATTATTGATGAATTTACTGATAAATATTAGTAAAGATCTTATTGTGTTGGTAATATTATCTATAATAATAATATATTATTTTTTTTCATATATTTTTTTGTCTATTGTAATTTTTTTTATATATATTGATAGAAAATTTTTATCGGTGTATATGAATACAAATAATAAGTGTATATGAATAGAAATAATAAGAAAAATATTTTGTCAATAAATATTATTATTTGATGAAATTTTTTCATTGATATATCTATTTATGTTTGTTAATTTTCTAAAAATAATGATGATTTTATATTATTAGAAAATCAAAGATCGGCAATGAATCTGATGGGAGCTGTAGTCAATTGATGAACTTAAATTATGCTCTCTTTCTTCTGTCAACACGACAAGAAACAGACTTCTTGGATTGATTTGCGCCACTTGGTGCATTCCATTTTGATCCATCTTCCCAGTAGGATCAGTTTTTGTTTTGGATGCTAAAGAAACGAACAATGACTACAATGGAATGTTTCCAGTCTGGTGACGACTTCCTCAGAAAAAGGGCCCTCATCCGCCCCTTCAATATTGCCGAAGTAGTTGGCTCCTTTTATATAGTCAATGGTCTTGAAATATTGAAAATATTTACGATACGGATTGATCTTATGATCTTGTATGGTAATTCAGTAATCCACCTAACCCTTTTTCTAGTTGTGAGGTGCCAAGAGGCTGTGAAAGAACTTCATCGTTTATTTTATGGTGCTCCACTTTGAGACTAATGTCCCTCATCTAAGCAGTTGCGGGTTGGTTTTGAATTTAATCTGTCATGGAAAAGGTAAATTGGTGTGAGCACTGATTGAAGAGTGCCAATTACATTTCTTGGCATAAATTTGGTTTTTAGAAAAACAATTAATCAACGCATGAAGATGGAAAAGTGTAGAAGAAAAAAGACGTGGTTTTTATGCTTTGTTTTCCACGGCCTTTTCATGTTTCCACGAGTGAGGTGATTGACAACGAAAGTAGATAATTGAGGAAGAGTCAAGTCATCGACATCCATTCTCTTTTCCTCCCTTCAACCATGAACACAGCAGATGGACTTTTGGCCAACTAATGGAATCGATTGGCGTATTTCACACAGCCTATTTGAATAGACTTCAAGTGTGCTGACAGGGTTAGGTTCTGATCAATAATGGTATGCACTTACGCAACTGAGCTAAGGATGCCCCTCACACATGTCAAAATCAAAAGAAAACCCCAGAAAACCAAGTTATGAAAACAAAGAAAACCATGTTCTTACAGCTTCAATTGATTAGCTATGTATCCTTGTCGATCTTTGAACACTGGCCACATACACGACTAATGCAAGTTGAAGGAATAAGCTTTATACGTCAAAGCAACCTACAGTTTTTTTCAATCCACGTTTCAAGCAACAGTAATGGATTAGAGCACAAATAAAAAACTACTTTAGTTCGGTTTGGATGCAAGGGAGACAGCTACAGCACTAATAGCTAATCCCTAATGAGCTTGTCACCCAGGGGCATCCCCCTCCGGGCCCTCCCTCGTAAGAGTCACAGGATTCGCAGATTTGCCTCGGAGACTGAAAATAAACAACAGCAGAAATAAATTGAAAAATCTTCAGAATCGTCAAAATTTAGGGCTAAAAGGAGGTTTGGAAGTCATCAAGTGATGAAGCCGAAATATAAAAAGAACTTCCTTTACCAACATCATGAGCGTAGTTTAAATTCTTGGTAGATACATTTCAGCGTACTAAAGACTGAATAAAGGATAAAACAAAATTAAGAAATTTCAGAATCTCTGATCATCAATTCTACAGACTTATTGTAACCAAACCATCATATTCAAGAAATTTAAAGGAAAGACTACGAAATCTCTTAAACAACAGCATATCCTTGAGATAAGACACTAGTGCTTATCCTCCTTCGGAATGTCCTTGTGGGGGACCTTTGATTCCAGTTCCTTAGGTGGTGCCTCTTTTGCAGCCCTGAAATAAGATACATCAACAACCAATTCTCAGTAATGAAAATGGAGGAATAAACTCCAATCAAGATAGTAAACATAGGCCAACTGAATGGACTCGATTCAACAGTTTGTAGTTGTTCAATTTTCCTACAACTAAATCCTAATAATAGGTTTTGCATTGGTCAACAATTTATATCCAGGTTTTAAACTCATGGTGAAACAATCTAGTTTTGGTTTAAAGACATTATCAAGCTATCAAAATAGGCTAAATGGCAATGTATGAATAATATGCAACTTGTTCATTAGAATCTAATACAATTCCATAACTTAGCCAGAACACGAATATTGTAGCCTTCAACAAATGAAGGCCAAGATTTATGGAAAGATGCCGACCAGGCTTGTTGCAGTCATTATCCAATACCGGCTTCAAACCCATAAGCACCAGCTGATTTACTATCCCAAACTTGTTTAACATTACAACAAAAATACCTAAATTATTTACCCCAATGCTAGACTCAAGTTTATGTCAAGAAAACCCATTTTATATCTCGAAAATAAAACACAAAGGTTGCATTTGGCTAGTGACTCTGAATATTAGAGACAAATACAAAGGGGCAGTTGAAAAGATAGTGACAAAGACCAAAAATAAATCTATCTCTAGACAGTTTTAGAGTGAATTTCAGCAATTTCAAAACGTGAAGTACAGAGATACATGTCCCTTTTATCCTCAATATCTCTATCTTTTATATTCCAAGACAGTAACCAAACGCTATTTAAGAATCATACACAAACAATCACACCCAATTAATTACATGTCTTTCCGAAACTGATATTGAAATTCTTAATAGTAATCCAACCTAAACATCCTCAATGTGAAAAATGAGAAAGACCCAATTCCTTAATTTAAATTCCTAGATCAAGGAAGGGCAAGAGTTATGAAAAGATGCCGACCAGGCTCATTGAAGTGACCATCCAATTCCCACTTCAAGTCCATAAGCACCAACTGATTTACTATCCTAAACTTGTTTAACATTACAACAAAAATACCTTAAGTTAATTAACCCAATGCTAGACTCAAATTTATGTTAGAAAACCAATTTTATATCTCAAAAATAAATCACTAAGGTTGTGTCTGGTTAGTGACTTTGAATGTGAGAGACAAATAAAAACAAGATAGAAATGTGTTTGGTTGAAAGACAGAAACAAAGACCTAAAATAAATATGTTTCTAAGACAGTTTTAAAGTGAATTTCTATCCTATCAAAATAGGAAGCACAGGTCTCCTCCATCCCTACTATCTCCATCTCTCTATTTCCAAGGCAGTTTTAGAATGTATTTCTATACTATCAAAACAAGAAGTATAAGTTTTCCGAGCCAGTAACCAAACGCTATTTGAGAATCACACACAAACAATCACACCCAATTAATTAAATGTTTCTTTCCAAATCTGATATTGAAATTCTTGATGGCAAAAATGAACGTAATTTTGTTACAGTTCAGTCCATCAAATTTTTAGCTGAACATGTCCAACCTAAACATCCTCAATGCGAAAAATAAAAAAGACCCAATTCCTTAATTTAGATTCCTAGATAAAGGATACTATAAACAACCCAAGAACCAGCGAACTAAACCCGTCAGAATCAGAAATCATTCGATTTAATAAATATCAATAATGACCATCACGCTTTACTACAAATTCTAAAAAACATCATAATCACTTCTACTCATAGAGACATAAGGGGAGAGCTCACTTGGAGGCAGCGGCGGATTCTTCTTCGAGCCAGTGGCGGATATGCTTGACGTTGCGTCTAAAGACAGCAGCAGATTGCTTCACATCGCTCCTTAGTAGAAGAATCACAGCACTTACACCAGCTACTGTTATAATCAAGTTCGTCAATCCCATTATTTATTTTTTGCTTTTAAATCCTAAATTTTTTAGAAAATTGGAGAGGCAAGGTGGGTTTGTAAGTCACCCATGCGAGGGCTTGGAGAAGACGATAGACACACCTTGTGTAATGTTTTTAGGTGTTAAATGGGCTTTACTTGTTAAGCGCCTGGTTTTGGTCCGAATAACTTATTATTGTGTTGTGGCCTAGACACGCGGGCTTCAAGCTGGCCCTGTAGTTCTCCTTCAAAACTATACCTAGTTATTTATTGAACAATGATTCCCTCGATGGTGGTTTTTTTTTTTTTTTTTTAACGAGGGTCGTTTTGCATTATTGATATTAAAAAAATATTTTAAAAAAACATCTCTCAATGATTGACTCCTAGAAATCTAATAAAATCTTATTTGCACTAACTTTAAAATTTGAAACTATATATATATATATATATGATCTCAACTTTTTGGAGAAATGATCTTCTCAATTTAGAATTTAATTCCATTTTCAAATGATGCTCACTCTAGAATCAATGAACTCTACCAAAAAATAAACTAGATAATTTGATAAAGAATTGTTTTTGAAAAATATATTATTATTTTTAGTCGTCACTCTTTTAATATTATATTGGTTAAAGTCTATGGCATAGTTACTAAGAGACAAAAAAGGATAATTGTCCCCTTAATTTTTTTTTAATATTAATATATTAGTTTAGGAAATTCTTTCTGCAAGGGAAGGAAAAAGAGAAATTGTAATTATTTATATTTGTTGATTTATACATTAATATAATATAATATAATATATATGCACACCTCATTCAATAATTTTTTTTCTTTTGATATATAATATAATATATATATTAACATTTCATTCATAAATTTTTCCCTTTCCCTTTCCCTTTTTATTTTATATTAAATCAATGCTATAATCTTAAAAATATAGAATTCCTTTATTGACAAAGAGTATTTTTTGTTCCCTATCTTTACCGCTTTGTTCTTTTCATGAGCTGCTGTGTTGCTTTATTCTTTTCATGAGCTGCTATTCTTTGTTTCTCTGGTATGCAAATTTCTCATTAAGTATAATTAAGCAATTATTTTTTTTGCCTTTTGCTTTATATTTTAGGTAAAAAATTTTTATTTTTCTATTTATTTCATTTTTTAATTTTAAATTTTATTCTTTTATAATTATTTACTAAAAATATTAGGGTTTATGATAATTTAGGGGTTTTGATATGAATATGTTCAAAATAAATGTTTAAATCTACTAATTTAATCAATTAAATGTTTCTTTTCTTATTATAAAGGAATAAATTAATATTCATGTAAAACCACTATTATTGACATCTCTTACATTGGTAGAGTAGTTTATTGAAATTTAATATTTTCATATGACTTGTTTGTAAGTAAAATATCAAGTAGAAAGTATGTTTTTCAAGAATTGTTCCTCTTACACATGTACTAGGCATTTCTCCTTAATTAAATATATAGAAATAATTAAGTATAATTTAATCAACATACTTATTGTATGTATATAGATATGAATTGAAATGGGTTTTGATTTTGATGAATTGATGTGTATTTTGCTATGAATTTCATATGAAAGATTTAGAATTATTGTGTAACTTAACTAATTTTTATTTAACAGTGAATTATTGTGTAGTTATGTTAGTTATTATATAGACACTAATGATGATAAAAAAAAATCTAGCAGGTTTATATTAAATTAACATATCACTAGACAAGTATTTCAAGCGTAAATCCCCTGAGGATGAAAAGTCAATCAAAGCTTCAAGTCATGTAACTCAATTAAGTTCAAAGAAAAGTCATATTGAAATCAACCCTAACACTCTCTTTGCTAACCCTGGCTTAAGAAGACCAATTTATGAATATCATATAAATGATAGGGATGCAATCCGAAGAGCTTATCTACGAAAAGGTTCTTGTCAACCTTCACACTGTGATTTTTCTCAAAAACAATTTAGGAATATATCAACATTACAACGCTTTAATCCAGCTTGGTTTGGTGCATACCTAACATGGTTAGAGTACAACATAGCCAAAAATGCTGCCTTTTGCTTGTGTTGTTATCTCTTCAAGTCAAAAGGGGGTGTTGATTCCTTTGTGGGTGAAGGGTTTTTAAATTGGAAAAAAAAAAGATTTGATCTTCATATTGGAAATTCTAATAATTGTCATAATGCAGCTCAGATAAAATGTGAGAATTTGATGAATGAAAAGTAAAATATCATTACTCTGTTATATGAGCAGACAATAAAGAGTCAAAGTGATTATCGAACTCGATTGAACGCTTCAATAAAGTGTGCTTGTTTTTTGTTGCACCAAGGACTTCCATTTTGTGGCCATGATGAATATGAATGTTCAAGCAATCAAAGAAATTATCTAGAGCTCTTGCATTTCTTTTCAGAAATAATAAAGCTATTAAAAGTGTTACTTTTAGTGAAGCTCCTAGACATAACAAATTGACGTCTCCAGATATTCAAAAAGACATTACTCAAGCTGATGCAGAGGAGATTATAAATATGATTATAAAAAATCTAGGTGACTTATTATTTTCAATTTTAATTGATGAGTCACGTGACGTATCAATCAAGGAACAAATGGTTGTTGTTTTACGATATGTAGACAACAATGGATATATAATTAAATGTTTTCTTCGTATTCAACATGTGCGAGATACAACTGCTAGTTCACTCAAGACAGCTATTGAAGGTTTGTTTTCTAAACATGGACTAAACATATCAAGATTACCTGGTTAGGGATATAATGGAGCTAGTAACGTACAAGGTGAATTCAATAGCTTGAAAGCACTTATTCTAAATAGCAATTCAAGTGCATAATATATACATTGTTTTGCTCACAAACTTCAATTAAATTTTATGGTTGTTACAAATAAGCATAATAAAGTTGGAGATGTCTTCAATTTTATTTCTAGCATTATAAACATAGTTGGAGCATCATGCAAAAGTATAGAGGTGATTAGAGAAAAAAAATATGCTATAATTATTGAAGGACTTGAAAATGGAGAAATTTCTAGTAGACGAGGCTTGAATTAAGAAACTTCTCTTAGAAGGTATGGTGATACTCGTTGAAGCTCCCACCATGTTACAATTATTCATCTACTTGTAATGTTTTCATCAGTTCTTGATGTGCTTGAGATTATAAGGGAGGATGGGATGAACTCAGAACAAAGAACAGAAGCAGTCGTTTTAACAGATATTATGGAATCATTTAATTTTGTATTCATGCTTCATTATTTGAGAAGGATACTAGCAGTTACTAATGAATTCTCACAAGTATTACAAAGAAAAGATCAAGATATATAAAATGTTATGAGTTTATTGAAAACATCAAAAGAACGATTCAAAATAATAAGAGAGAATGATTGGGAATCTTTAATGGAAAAAGTGTCATCTTTTTGCATCAAACATGATATTGATATTCTAAACATGGATGATGAGTACAAGCTTCGTGGACGTTCAAGGTGAAAATCTCAAGGGATTATAAACCTACACCATTTCCGTTATGAATTGTTTAACAAGATCATTGACAAGCAATTTACTGAGTTGGATAATCGTTTTACTAAGATAAGTACAAAGTTACTTCTTTGTGTGGCATGTTTAAATCCAAGTAACTTTTTTTTTACTTTTAACAAAGAAAAGCTTCTCTGCCTTGCTCTTTTTTATCCTAGTGAATTCTTTATAGCATTTTAACAAAGAAAAGCTTCTTTGCCTTGTTCTTTTTTATCCGAGTGAATTCTTTATAGTGGACCTTATGGTACTTAGTGATCAACTTGATACATATATTATTGATCTACGTGATGATGATGAGTTCTCTAGTATTGAAGGTATTGCTAGTCTTGTAGAGAAAATGGTAAAAACAAAGCAGAATTTGATATTTCCATTAGTATATATGCTTATCAAATTGTCATTACTTTCACCAGTTACAACTACTATAGTGGAGAGAGTTTTTTCTGCTATACATATTGTCAAGAGTATATTGCGGAATAGGATGGGAGATAAGTGGATGAATGATAGTTTGGTTGTATACCTTGAGAAAGATATTTTTGATAAGATTGATAATGAAGCTATTATGAAGCGGTTTCAAAATATGAAAATTCGAAGAAAACAATTATAATGTAAATTTTTTTCAGTTTCAAAGTATTTTTAAATAAATTTTAATTGATATAAATTAGTATATATATTTTTAATTGATTTTTAATACGTATCTATATAATATAATATTCGTTAATAATTTACCCCCTCATTAAAAAACTATGGCCCCGCCATTATACATAATATAGGACATGTTTTAATTAATTTCTTTCAATTAACTAAAAAGTGTTATAACTTTCTCCTCAATTTGTAGAACATTAAAAATTTATGATTCAAATGAATGTATCATCATATAAAAAAAAAAATTAAAAAATCTTCCTATGTTTATTGGTTTTTACTTGGTTAAGAGGGTTTTTAAGCTATGAGCAAGCATAAGAAAATGTTATTATTATACATGTCTGAGTATATCATTTATTATGGCAAGAATGACTCATATTCTCAAAAAAACAAAGTAAAAACAACGTATTATGTTTATAAATGACAAGATGTTACAATGTTTCCTGGAAAGATGTTTCTTATTAAAAATAATATAAATTATATTTTAAAATTTTATATAATAATTATTTAAGTTATTAAATTAAAATAATTTTTTATATAATATTAGAATTTTATTGATCAAGTAATTAAAAATTTAAATTTAACTATTTTATTTTATTTTATAAAAATTAAACATAAAATAATATGATCATATACAAATTAAAAAAATTAAAAAAAAAATTACATGAAAAGATATATTAAAAAATAATATAAAATATATTTTAAAATGTTATTTAATTGTTTAAATTGAAATAATTGTTTTAAGAATTACAACGTGGATCAGTTGAAATGGTATACTTTAGCTTTATATATATATAAAACCTGGTATCGATGAGGTCTCCTCTGGCCAACTGAAGGTAAATTCAAGGTCTGAATTCAAGGAAGAAATCCTATCAAAATCAGCGAAACCTCATGTCAGGCAATCTCAATTTCCCTCGATACATCGCATTATTTAATGATTCGGTCTTGTCACAAAGCTACTTTTGGGATGCACCTTAAAAAATATCGAAAAAAGAAACTAGAAAAGATCCTACCTCGGAAAATTTGTTCAACCCCATTTCACCTCCGATGATTGCGCATGTGCAAGTTGACTGCTAGAAAACCCTAGGAGAAGATGTTAAACCGCTCGGTAAAAGTAGTGATTATGGTTTTTTTTTAAATATTTTTTTATTTAAAAATATATTAAAATAATATTTTTTTTATTTTTTAAAAATTAGTTTTTATATTAGCGTATTGAAATAATTTAAAATTATTAAAAAAATATTAATTTAAAATAAAGAAAATAAATTTTAATTTTTTTTAAAATGCTTTTAAAACATAAAAATAAATAAGACTAAAATTATATGACTAGAATTTTGAAGAAAAAGTGATAACATTTACCCGCTATTAAAGTTATTTAGCTAATAGCTTGAGTTTTGAAAGATAATTTTATTTTATTTTCTACTATAAAATTTATAGATATTTATATTTAATTTTTTTATTAATTAGAATGTAATAATAAAATTTGAACTCATGGTCATTAAAGTCTTGATATCTTACTAAATAATCATATCAACTTAAAAATTTAAGTTGTTAGATTATTAGAGAATTATATAAATTATACCTTGGTATATTACTTAATAATTTAAGCTATTAGGTATATATAGTTTCTTAATATGGTATCAGAGTTTTAATAATCAAGCAGTCATGAATTTAAATTTCATCATCTTTTTTTTAATTAATAAAAATTAAATATAAGGTAATGTGTTCCTATACAAATTTCTAGCCTAAAAATCTTTTACTTAAAAAAATATGTTAGAAATTATATAAATTATATTTTAAAACCTTATTTAATAAAAATTTAAGCAATTGAATAGAAATTTATTAGATTTTAAAACTAATAGCACTCCTTTGTAAGTTTTAAAGAATACAGACACTCAAATTAAAAGAATAAAAATACATGCACTTAAATAGAAAGAAATAAAAGTATCTACACTCAATTAAAAATAAAGTGAAATGTTCATTCAAGTGTGCGGACCTGTCATCATATTAACGTCTCAATTTAATTATCATGTCAGCACGTATTTCACATTATCTCAAAAAACACTTGATTAGAAAAAAAAAAGTTTGCGCTGTTAAATAATAAAATTGAAATTTATACATTATATTAAGGTCCAAGTTATTTAATTATCGGATTTTATCATGTTATCTTGCTAGATAAACTAGAATATATTAATTTTTTTATTTTTTTAATATAGTTTTATTTCAACCTTAAATATATTTGTCAAACCAAACCAGATTTTAAAACTATAATTTAGATAATATTTGATGAATACATTAAATACACTTATCATGTGTTAAAAAAAGGGCATTCCACTTCATTAATCTATTTGAAATTTGTACATTATATTAATACTCAAGTCATTTATTTTAGAAAGAAAAATATTCTGCTATATAAAATGAAAAAATTATTGAAACCATCGTTAATAATTACTCTCAATTTTCGACTTAGATTTTATGTTAGAGGCTATTTAGTATTCTTGAAACAAAATTTAATTTTAAGAGTTAAATTAATTCTTGTATTTTAAGTATTTTGAGGAGAATTTTCATTGCAGATATTTCCTACTAATTAATGTCAAGCCTCAGCTGGAATCCTAATCACTTCAGTCAGTTGGTTCTGTGCATAGATTGTAACATACACTTTCAATTCTACGGTGCAATGGAGCCCGACAGGTCAATCACTCTCTTTGTATTTTCTTCTACAAAAACGGCAGCTGTTAGGTAAATACTATGCCTCTTTATTCCGCGTGAACGTTTTCTATCTACGTTGGCATGTGTTTTTTTAGCCCAAACACATTATAGTTGATATTAATTAATAAATTAATTGATGTTTCCTAAAAATTTGTGTTTTTTTTTTTTTTGTAAGTTGCGGGATGGAGGGAGTCTTCTTCAGAACCAAATAGATAAATTTAAAAACTTTAAAAATTAGAGAAATAATATTTAAAAAGTAACTCAAAAGGATTGATCAAAATTAAATAATAAATTTAATTTTGTTCATGCATGAATAAATAATCATATCATTTTTTTTAATCCCCCCCCCCTAATTTTTAAGTTTTTAAGTTAACTATTCCTTTTCCTATACTAAATAAGGACATTTAAGATGGAAAATGGAGTTTTAATAATGTTTTCATTAACGTGGAAGGGTTTTCTCCAGGTCTTCTCGTGATTTTACAGTTTCTTACAGGGGACCTCTAAGAAATCGCAAAATATTACAAAGCACAATCGAACTTGTTCTTTTCACTATATCTTCAAGTATTGTCCTAAAAACCGAATTAAGACCCACTAATGTTGATTGTCATTAGACAATGAGTAATGTTTTTTAATGAAATAATGTTCTCTCTCAATTCCATAAGAGGTGTTCCTTCAAAGTTATGCGGTTTATTTATTAAATTAGAAACAAATTAAAAGCATAGATTTTTTAATCTCTATACCTACCCTAGTGAACGAAATTCTAATCTAACTATAAAACAAACTACTGATTAATTAAAATATGTAATGTATCGTGTAAAGGACGTGTAATTATTGAATCGAGAGAGAAGTATAACAGTATTAATACTTTATTGATTTTTTTATTTTTATTTTTCAAAAGCTTTGTATTTTTGTAAGAAAAAGGGAGAAGAAAAACAAGTCATAATTGCGCTACAACCGGCTCAGCTGGGACCCTTGTAATTCTACGGAATCAGAATCAGAATTCTCCCTTTTCTTCTCTGGAAAGGTGGAAGAAAGGACCTTAGCGGTTCAAAAGAATCCACATTTAAAATAGCAACTTGTGCATGCATTAATTTTGTGTAGCATTCTATCAGTACTGCTCAAAAGTTAAAAATGTCTCTCTTTTCTCCCAATATTCACAGCATTGAGATGTCTACGAATCCCTTCGAGGAAATATAATCAATCCTCCACTATTTGACGAAGAATCAGACCAATCCAGCCACATGACTCGATGAACACTCGACAGCTATCCGAGAATATAGCAGTACACAACGCAAGCCATGGATTATCAGAAGATACAACGTAAAACCAAAATTAGTAGCTTATCTTTTGGTTTTTGCTAAGTGTATTTTTGGTAACGTGTGCTGTCTGTTTTTGTAGAAGTTTTTTTTTATAAATAAAAACATATTAAAAATCATTTACAAGAGCATCAATTTAAAGCTTTTTATAAATAAAAAATAATTTAAAAAACATTTTAGAACCGCAAAATCAAATAGAACTCAAGATGTCAATATCTCTCATGTGATAGATAGAGATTTAATGCGATATTGGCACGGCTCAATCAGATGAAAGAACACAACCACTGAGTGCTTTGATTTGATTGAGCTTTGCCAACATCAAATTTCCACCGAGGATCAACAAATACAATGCCGATGATGAAGAAATTGGCAGTAAGAGAATCAAACAATAGCTCCTGTAAAGGATATGCACATTTCATGTGCAGGCGTCGACGCCCGCCAGAATCGAGTCTCCCCCGTGTGCCGCCGCTCCTAGCATTGATCAAGAAGATCAAGGAACATGAAAGGTATGCGAGTGATCGAGTACAGAAGACGGGGAGAAAGGGAAAAACAAGAATGATAAAGAGAGGGGGCAAAGAATGGTTGGGACGTCCAAACATGTACCTTATATAGCTAGGAAAGCAGTGGGATGCAGACTCAATTTGTGAATTTGGTTATAGAAAATAGTGATTGATGTTATTAGTTTCTACTATTACAACTAACGATATTAAGCATAAAAAAAGGTAGCTAAAAATTATACAGATTGTCATAATTATTTGTTATATAATTATCATCATCATCGTTGTCGCTGGAACATCTTAAACCATAACTGCTCAATCTTATAAATCATCTAAATCATCTGTTTTTTTTTTAAAAAAAGATAATCTATATATAATAGTACTCAAGGTGTAATATCAATATCTATAATATAAAAAAAATAGGGCATGTCAAGCTTAGGTTTAAAGAAAACCATAATAAAATCAGCTAGCGTGTAACCATGGTACCAAGGTCAGGATCATGCTCAAATTAAGCTTAGAAGACATTTTTTTTTCATAATTTTCTTTATTTTTCCAACTATTTTCTCATTTTTTTCTAAATTAGATTTCAAAATTTTATTTATTTTAAATTTCATTAAATATATCGGTTTTAATTTCTATTTAAATAGTTTCATATGTTATATATTATTTTTCATGAAAGATTATCAATTTAGTATTATTATTCACATTCATAATTGATATTAATTATGAGATTAGTTACTTTTCTTCGTGGCCCGTGGGTTGTGGCTCGCTAGTCTACACGCTCATCTTCAAGAACTGCCTATTAAATCTCTGCAACTTATTTTCCCACAACCTTAGAGCTCATTTCCCTATCTATTCTCACAAATATATCTTTCCATCCCCTGTCGTTACTGTCTCCACTCACTATTAGCAAGACGTACATGTTTTTCTATGTAAAATAACCTTATAAATATAGAAATCCATAAATTCTCTCATCAACATAGACTCTGGAGTTGGAGAGGCTTTGAAGAATAATTATTGGTATTGGGTTGGCAATGGCAAACACAAATGGTTATGTGGTGGGACGTTAAAAGATCACTATCCACGCCTATTTTTCTTGTCCTCACCACCTTCATCATGCTTGTTGGATATGGAGATGTACATCTCAGCTCAGTGACAGTGGAGGCCACACTTGGAAAAGAAGCCTACAGCTATCAAAAAAGCAGCAATTACAGAGTATGATTTAAGTGCTGGCAGCTGTAACTCTACATGAAAACATATCTGATATAAAAATATGAGGAGGAGAAGCAACTGGTGCTTATACATAACATCTCTTCTGCAGGAAACTTCCCTCAAAATATACTAAGATGGAACACCCATAAGGGCCACACAACATGCAGGCAAAAGAGCAGTTGAAAACTTTGAAGGTAATTCACTATATATTAGGCCCAACAAGGTTACCAACACTGTGGTCCATTAATTTTATTGCAAAGGCAGCCCACCATTTTTCAACCATTTCATGTGCAATTTTTTGCTCCAAAGAGAGCAACGAGTTTGGTTAGATAACGTACATAACCTGATTATAGATGGTTTCCTCTTCTCATTTAGTGCTAGACAAAGGTAGCACCACTAGAATAACTCCAATGCCGCAATAAGTATATTTTCTTCTTCAATCATTTCATTCCTACAATAACTATGCAAAAAATAAATCACGAAATGAAAAAACATGTGCCAATAAAATGAATAAGAGGTACGTTATGATTAAGGCTCTTTTAATAAGATTATAAATAATAGAAAAAAAGCTCGACTAATGAGAACTAGTCAAGAAGAAGTTGATTGCTATTTGTGGCAGATGCAGAATATTAAGGTTTCTGGGGGGCAAATTAATCAGCAATGTTAATATTGTGATTGTGCATATTTTATATTTAAAAAGTATATAAACTCTAATATTTAGTGATTCGATGTATACTTTTTTTTATTTAAAAATAAGAGGTGTATTATTGAGAGTAAGTTCTTTTTCTAGATGAACCCTCTACATCAACCTAGTGTATTTAAAAATAAAAATAAAAAATTTTATGGATGCTAGTCCCAAGATTTAAATCAAGCACTACTAGAAAATCTATAAATTCAAATGGCGTTGCAAATGAATTTTGTTATTAGTATTTTGAGATGATATTTATTGATTGGATTTTTCTTATCGCTAGCTCCATTGGTATTTACTGATAGAAATATTTTATAGGTATATATCGAGGAAATCCCAATCAGAATAGAAGAAATTTTAAAAAACCAAACAATATGATGACGTGCAAATTTTTGCTAATATTTTTACTGATATAATTACACTGAAATTCAAATAGGGTAGGCTATATAGTAATGTGTCACTTATATCAAATGAATTGATAAACAAAAAAATTTGGTCGATAAATCCATCAATAATAGTTGATATATGACCTAACCATTTCCCTTCCTCTCCCTTATTTCTCTTTCTTCCTTAAAAACCTCCTCTGCAACTAAATAAATAGCCCCTTATCCCTCTTCATCTTAACACAATTTATCATTACTCAAACTTTTCTTGTCACAACAACACTTTGTTTGACAACATCTATGTTCTGATTAAAATTTTATTGTGGATTTTCATTTTAAATAAATAAATCTACTTATATATTTTTTAATATGAACACAATTTTAAAATATTAATTTTTTTATTGCATATTTTTTTAGTATATATATATATTGTTTGGGTGTTCACTTGTTTATTGTTTTTTTCTCAAACAAACTTGTTGTATGGATTTATGATTTTGTATATGTTGTGGTTTGTTTTAGATTTTATAATATTGTATTTATTTGGAAATTGTTGAAACTTATGTCGACTTATTGACTTAGGTATGTTGTGACAAAATAAATAATAGCTTGTTTAGCGGATCTGCTTTATATTTTGTCAATTTTATTGTCGAGTTGTAGTTGAAAAGAATGTTGCACTCCCACATCTTTCTGGTGAAAAATTATATGACGTAGTGTCAAAACACGATGATATTGTATTTGATTTTCAATCCAATAAGCAGAAGTTTTCTAGTTTTTGTTTGACCCATAATTGGGTAAAGTAAAGTATTTTCTAGAAGCTTTCTTATTGAAAGATTAATTTCCTCCACCATAACCTTGACATCATGCACAAAGAAAAAAAACGTGTTTTAGAACATTTTCAACACGGCCATGGATATGAAAGGGAAGACAAAAGACAACATTAAGGTTAAATTGGATACATTGTTTTATCACCGTAAGAATATGGAGTTGGTTTATGCGCGGTCACGAGTTGTGAAGTTTGAAGCAAGCTTTGCCTTATAAAAAAAAATATAACTACTAGTCTACCAATGGCTTAAGAGTAAACGTTTTCTCGATGAACATGCCTCAAACATATCAAAGTTGATTAATTTGGAGGATTGTAGATTGTATGGAATAAAGAATTATTACTACCACATGTTTATACAAACTCTCATTTCATTAGCTTATCTTGATTTATTGCCAAAGAAAATATGAGATATAGTCACGAAAATTAGTCATTTCTTTAGAGATATATGCTCCAACAAGTTCTAGACACAACACATTAAGAGACTTGGCATGAATATCATCGAGACAATATATAAACTTGAGATGATATTATCTCCATTATTTTTTGACTCGATGAAGCATCTACCTATAAATTTATCGTATGAGGCAAAAGTTGGAAGCTCAGTCCAAT
>NW_011500069.1:356309-357794 GCF_000495115.2 Populus euphratica
AATATATATATATATATATATATATATATATATTTCTTTCTATTTAATTGTCTACATTGCAATAATATTTTATTGTTTTGTTGAATTTTAATTATTATTGTCAAATTTATAGTATAAATGTCAATTGAATATATAAGATTAAATTTAATTACAAAAAATTCTTATCAACTTAGATTAAAATCATTATCATGTTGAAAATGAGATGAAATTGAACAATCCAAAATTGTTGGTAGAAATAAAATAAAATCAACTGGTTTGCGGCATATATATTGTATATTTGCACGATTGAAAATTCTATGTAGTTGTTGGTATAAGGGAGGTGGTGCCAAATTTTTTTTAAAAAAATAAAAATTGATTATACAAATATTCATCAAATTTATGTATATGTGTAAGGGGAAATCTACTGCATATTGTGAGCACATGATCGCAACTAATTCTTCTAGTAGTGATGATGAAAACAACGTGTCATTAAATGCCGACCAAGAAGAGACACCTACATCGATTCACGATGCTGCCTCTTTGAGTGTGATTTCATAATGTAGAGGCAATGTCTCTCCACAGCAGGATCCATTCACATGCAAGTATGAGGCGTATTGGAAGAATGACTTTTCAATATAAATTTGTTTTACTTTGAGTTGGTATGTGTTTAACAATTTATGAACAACTAATATTTCATTAATTTTATCAATTTTTAGGTTCACAAACATTAAAATTGCTCAAGTAATAACATCAACATTTAAGTCATTAATAGAAATTTTATTATTTTAATAGAGTCAGGTTTCCAAACATCCTTATTGAAAACCTCATGTCAATGCATGATTTATAAGATTTAAAGTTAATGCTAACTTTAAATTTTAATTATTTTTTATGTTAATTCCTTTACATTTATTGACATTATTGATTTATTTTTTATAAATTTTTAATGCAAGGCGAAATTTGAGTGGAATAGAAGAAATGATAATGTTGCGAGGAGAGTTTGAGAGAATCACTTTGCATCTAGATAACTTAAAAAACAATACGCTATTTTTTTTTAATTTTAAATATTAAAATTTTATTTGTTGTTAACTCATATAGAATATGTTTGTATCATGTAGATTGCATGATTTTTGGAATAAGGTGCAAGCAAATTTAAAACATGTGCTAGAGAAAATGCTCTACCAGGCTGGAATGATGTAGCGATTTGGAAGGATTTCAGGCCGTCATACATCTCAGAAAATGTATGGGTGGAATATATTTATTATGTAATGTTCGAGCGTTTCACACGACGCTCACAATTCAGTACGGGGAACTAGAGTTAACAAATTCACGATTTGATTACCACGCACACCAAAGGCTCCGTTTTGTTCGTTTCGTATGCAAAGCGAATGATAAGATGAATTTTAATCACATCTATTTTTAATTAATTTCTTGTTATTTATAAATATATTTAACTTGTAATATGTTTTTTCTTATAGGCTACGACTCTTAGAGGTGAGGCAAGCCCAA
>NW_011500069.1:359427-361742 GCF_000495115.2 Populus euphratica
ATTAATTTTCAAGGGTCTAATATAAAAACATGCCTAGACTTCAAGGATTAAAGTGATTTTATGAAAATACTGGGGACACAATGGTCTTCTCAACCATTGCTTACATGTCACCCCTATTATGTTCGTATTGTATATTAGGATGGGCTTTAAAAAATGCTTTAGGATCCTTTCTTCCTGTACCGTGTTTTGTACTATATTTTAAAAATATTTTTAAAAAAAATTAATTTTTTTATTTTAAATTAATATATTATTTATATTTTTAAATAATGTTAATTTTAAAAATAAAAAAAAATATTATTAGTAAATTTTTTAGAATGAAAAATATTTTAAAAAATAATTGTAACTACTTTCAAACATGCTTTTATTGTACATTTATATTTTATATTTTCTTTTTTAAATTATTTTATTGTTTTTTGATAAAAATATCCTTACAATAACCAAAAAAATAAATAAATTGAACAAGCGTGAAAAAAAAGAAGCTAAATAAACAAACTTTTCAAAGTTTGCTTTCATGCTTGGTTTGATTTTCTTTTGCTCTTTCGAGCTCTCTTTTCCTCCCTTGTGGGTTTTTTTTTTAAGTTATTCTTGTATTATTTATTAAAAAAATTATGAAAAAACTATGTTTATGTTCACAAAGACTTATACATATGTGACATTAGCTCGGCAAGACGTGGGTTTTCAAAATTTTATTAGTTTTCTTTAATATATACATACATATACATACATATATATATATATATATAATGGGTTATTTTCATTTTTTTGAATTTTTGTAAATATTTACTTTTTTAGGTTTCTCTCTTTTTTTTCCTTAAAAAATCTCAAGGTTTTTCAGGTTTTCTTAAGTTTTTTTAAATTTAAATTTAATTTTTTGATATTTGAATTTTTTTTTTTTGATAATAAATAAGAATAAAGTTGTTCAAAAGCGAAAATAAATGGCAGTTGCACGTCAAAAAAAGAATAGTACTGACTTGGAAGGTATATTTCACCATTTTTTATGGTTATTTTGTTCAATCTGTTTTCTTTTATTAAATTATGATTTCCATAACCATTGAATTTTAAAAATAACAATGTGTTTTTATCTATATTTGGTTCAATGAAATTACTATATTCTACGATTAGGGGAAAAAAACCTATAAAAAATACATTAGTTTCTAATTGCTACAAGATAGTACCGTCACTGTTGGACTAATTGCACTACGGATGTTTTTCATCTGTGAATCAGTCGATAAAATTCATATCAACGGAATGGTAAAGTAAATACCGACAAAATATTCTATTTATAAAATTGTTAAATGTAGTAGAGTTAAAAAAAATTTAAAAAGCATTCCTCTTTAATTATCAGGTTTCCCTTAAAATTGATGAAATGTATAATCAATTGTAATACATTTAAAGTAATAAGAACATGTCAAAAAATTATCATATTAATTATTATTTTTAAATAGTAGTTTTCAGCAACTACTCAAAGTTTTATTTGAGTTAGAACTTGAGAATTCCCAAAGAACCATTTATAAAATAACTTAAAATTAGTACATATTTTTTCTTGATAATCATATCATATTTTTTTCTATAAAACTATTTGAATATACAATTAAATGTGAAGATAGATAAATCCATGATATATCACATGAGGAACTACTATTATTATTATTGAAAAAAAAATCTCTTGATTATTTCTTTTCTTCTATTTGTATTTCATTTGTGGTATTGAAGCATTTTAATTCTCTTTTTGGAGAGATTTATAATTAGTGGCAGAGGTCGGATTTAAATTTGGGGACCATGGGGTGGCAAGCTAAAAAATATAATGGCCTTGGGAATACTACGAAATATTTTGAAAATTCGGGGAGGGGCTCGTATTAATTTTCAAGGGTCTAATATAAAAACATGCCTAGACTTCAAGGATTAAAGTGATTTTATGAAAATACTGGGGACACAATGGTCTTAACCATTGTTTACATGTCACCCCTATTATGTTCGTATTGTATATTAGGACGGACTTTAAAAAATGCTTTAGGATCCTTTCTTCCTGTACCGTGTTTTGTCCTAGAGGTGAGTAAAAAAACTGAAAAACCAATTAAACTGAGAAAATCAGAAAAAAAATAATTGAAAAAACCGAAAAAAAACTGATTAAATCGATTAAAATTTTGAAAAAACCAGCCGGTACAGTTCGGTTTTGGTTTTATAACCAAAAAACCGAAAAACGGAACCGAACCGAAACCGAACAAAAAAACCGAGCCAAAACCGAGAAAAACCGAGCCAAACTGGAAAAACCGAGCCAAACAGATTTGAACCGGTTTTTCCCCTAAAAACCCGAA
>NW_011500069.1:362444-401401 GCF_000495115.2 Populus euphratica
ACTGACTTTCAAGTTATATTTCTCTATTTTTTATGGTTATTTTGTTCAATCCGTTTTCTTTTATTAAATTATGATTTCCATAACCATTGAATTTTAAAAATAACAATGTGTTTTTATCTATATTTGGTTCAATGAAATTACTATATTTGGGAAAAAAAAACTATAAAAAATACATTAGTTTATAATTCCTACAATATAGTACCGTGACTGTTAGACTAATTGTCCACTCCAAACTACGAGTTGCTATTTTAGTCTATGAATACGTTGAAGGAGTAGATGGTAAAAACCTATGGTGTTTTTTTTTTTTTTATCAAAAGAAAAATTTGGTGTATATGCATAAGCCATTTTACTATTCATGATAAGTTGAAGGAAAATGAAAAAATTAATAGTGTTTTTTTAATTTTAAATCTTTTATTATTATTTACATTAGAAGTTCATCACAATATATATATATATATGAAGGTTTATTTTTATAATAAAGGAGGGAACAACATGTTAATTTTTAGCATGCAATTTTTATTTTTTTTTCTTTAAGAAACTATGAGACACCATTGTGTTAGGGAAACAGTTTTGTATGATTTTGTTTACAAAACTTTCTTAGAGACCTCGTTACCAACCCTAGAAACACACTCTAATAAATTTAAAAACGGATTCAAGGTTTTTTATTTTTAAAATCCAAATATTAACTTGTTTTCATCTAAACAAAATCTTAGAGACCTTATCACCAACCCTAGAAACACACTCTAATAAATTTAAAAACTTAAAATAAAATCAAAATACACCTTTTAGATTTCAATCATCTTCTTGACAAAATTTAAGACTAAAACTATTTTTATTGAATACCCCTTTGAAAGATGAGCTTTATGATACTAAAATCGATATTTTTTGTTGTTATCATGATATAACCAATCAAAACTTTTCTCTCTACTCTGTCTTGGACACGCTCTCTCCTCCCTTAATTGTTAGTAACTTAAATGTAATTGAAATAAAGTTATATACTTAAAAAATAAAATTTTAAAACCCAAGGGACTAAAATACAATAGTAGAAGTTAACACTATAATTAATGAATTGTGTTTTTCGAGTGCGTGCAAAGTTGGGTGTACAGTAAAGACCCTAAATCTCTTACTTTTGTTGTTACTTTTGTTGTTGTTATTGTTGTTGGCAATAGTAGAATTAACATTATAATTAATGAATTGTGTTTTTCGAGTGTGTGCAAAGTTGGGTGTACAGAAAAGACATTAAATCTTTTACTTTTGTTGTTATTGTTGTTAATGTGAATTTTATTAGAATACGAGAATATAAATTTGATAAAATAAAAAATAAAATAAAATAAAATATACAAAAATTTATGTAATTCATCTAATTAGATTATATTCACAAGCAAATATAGAAAAATTTTACTAAATGATGTGAGAACTATAACCTCTCTTAAATAATAAAAAAACAACTAAGAATTTCTATATTACTAGAAGAAAACATCTTACTTATTCTCTCACAAATACCTCACAACTTCATAGAATTACTCTTTATACACTCTTCTTCTTCTTTCTATCTTAATATGTATTTAAGATTTGTATGTATTGTCTATTTATAGACAAGAATAAAAGGACAAAAGTTATAAATTATAACACCAATTATACCACAAATTATACCAATAACTTATCTTTACTCTTATTCCATTAATTATACCAACAATATATCTCCCATTTATTTTTATCTAACAACTCATCCCCTATTAATTATGTGGGTTTAATTAAATGGAATTAAGTGGCTTTACAAACGTTTTGTTAATGGTCAATGATCCTGCAAGTAAGGACTTGACCATATCATATGCTGCAACAAGAAACGTCAGTCGTTTGGTGGTTTCATCAGTTGGAGTTTGCGTGCTTGAATGCACAATGAAAAGTCGTTTGAACTATCAGATGCATTCCATTTTGTATTTTCATCTTCCAGTGCAGATTCCTATTGATCCTTTTGCATTTGGCATGAAGGCCTCCAAAAGTGTTGAACACGTAGCCAACCACACTTTTGGTCTGTGTATGGGAAAATAAAGTCTTTTTTTTTTAAAAAAAAAAAGATGCTGGGAGAGGGAATTTGTTCAGCAGAAACAGCACTTTCACTGGACTTTTTTAAATCAAGGAAAACTGGCAACGACAACTCGATCTGCAGGTGATCGCGATGGTCCGAATCTGTGGTCGTAAGAAAGAAATGGGCATGCAATTGCTCATCTTTTCTCACATTCTACCAATGGTTGCAATCCCTTCTTTTGCAAGAACTCGTGAAAAAGCGAGGGATCGTTCATAAAAACATCGATGGGGTCGAAAGAATTTTGTAATGACAGAGACCCAACAGAAACGTAGGTGATATGAAAGCGCATGATGCTGTGCAAGTATTTACAGATAATGGGAGAAACGGGATTCGTTGTTTATTTCTAATTTGCCGGCATAGTCTACTTTTCTTCACATATAATCTAGTGGGATATAGTTCTAATCTAATCTTGGATTCAGAAATCTTGGATAAAAAGCACTTTCACTTTTTGGGTCCACAAATATATTCTCCCTTTTACAGAACATGGACGAAGATCATGAAGGACGTGCGTGACCTTGCACATAGATAATCATTATCTATAAAGTTCATCACTTGGTGTTTAATCAATCATTACATGAATGTTAATTAATTATGCAGGTCGAAAAGTATCAACATTAATCACCAACCACATACAGCAAGTACGTAAACTATCTATGTGATGGCTAAGTGGTAAAGACTTGGAATCAAGGGGTTTGCTCCCTCTGTAGTCTCAGGTTCGAGTTCTTGGTTGCTCATATGATGGCCACTGGAGGCTTACATGGTCGTTAATTTCAGGGCCCGTGGGATTAGTCGTGGTGCGCGCAAGCTGGCCCGGACACTCACGTTAATCTAAAAAAAAGTATGTACTGCCGTACACTATGGTAATCAAATGAATAGTTATAAAATCCAGTTTTTGCTTCATGGATCATCTTGTTAACTTAGTAACTTGGAGCTCTACCTAGCCCGGAACAGGTGGTTTAATATCCAATCCTTTTAAAAAAATAATAATAATGTAAAACCCAAGTTAACATGATCTATAAATTCATTCGTTCAACCCTTTATCTAAATAAACCTTATTTTTACATTGAAAAAAAAACATTAATTAAGATTGAGAAAAAAAAATTCAAGTTTAATTTCATGTTTTTAAAACAATTTTAAAGTGTTTGAGTTGAGAAATTAATTGATTGAGATTCTAAAAATATTCCTTAGATATTTTTGGATGAAAATAAATTAAAAAATATTTTTTTAATCCAAAAAATCCTAACCTAATTTTACAATAATCTCTTTGATGATTGGAACCTGGATAGCAAACAATGCAATGATTTTTTATTTAAAAGAATAAAATGGAGGATGACATGTTGACAACCTTTGAAAAAAATTGAAGGAGAAGCACACGAGCTTAATCTTCCAAACCCTTGCACATTAGCCTAATTATTTATGAGGCCGGATGGCTAACCCATTTTTTGGCTCAAACGCTTGATTCTTTTCTATGTTTTTATATTATTTAATAATGTTCATTATTTTTTTCTCAATCATATCTATATATATATATATATATATATATATATATATGATTTTTCAAAAATAAATCAATCAATCAAAAAAGAGAGAGAGAGTATGCTAATATTATTTTTAATTTACTTTTGAGATCATAATAGGTTTTTATTTAAAAATCAACGCCTATAAAAAATAAAATAAAATACTTTTATTCAAACAATAAAGAAATACATAGATAAGAAAAAAAGTTTCGAATTCATGCATATGCTTATTTTTATAATAGTTTAATTAAATAACAAATGGATTTTAAAAAAAATTACTAAAACTCTTCATTTTAATTCTATTTTTTAAAATTAAATTAAATTTTAAACAAGTCAATCAAATTAACAACTTCATACCTAAGTCAATTTCTACTTGAAATACTTTAAATCCTAGTCCAGTTTATAGACCACGTCGACAGATCATAACATTGCTAAAACAAATTCGGCCATTAATCATGAAAACTCCAACTTGTTTCACTCAAAGAAATTTTGAGTAACCTATGCTTGCTTGTGTTCTTCGAACATTTTTTCAGGAGTAATAAACACCCCCCCCCCCCCCCCCCCCCACCACAGAGGCAAGACCAGTCTATACATGCAAACTAACAATTTCACTTGCGGTGTGTTGGAAATTATATTTACACTATTTTAATATAAATAAAAAGCTATATCTTAATAGAATGAAGAAAAAAAATGTTAGAATATATTATATTAATCTACATTTAATTAGTTGTTATTCCTTATCGGTTTTTGATTTATAGGAGAACCCTAATGTATCTTTACATATATAACAAACATAATCAGTACAATAGAGTATTTCTTTTAAATAGTTTTTTTTTTATATGATATCAGAGCTGGCTATGTCCTAACCCTATTTTTTCTTCAATGCATCTATTATTTGTTGCATCTTTGCTTGCCTCTAATTTCTTCTTTTTTAATATCGTGGCTGCTAATGATATTGAATTCTTTAGTTTTGATGATTCATCCTCTATTATTCCTAATACTCTTGGTTTTTCATTATTCCCTCATCACTTAGATCAACCTGGTTTACTTCTTGTTTCAAAACAATTAAACGGTGAGAACTATAATTGTTGGCATCATATAATGAAAACAAGAATAAGATAAGTTTTATTAATGGAAAAATTAAAGAACCCCATAAGGCTTCAAACCCTAAAGAACTTGCTTTTTGGTAGCACTGCTATGACATGGTACTTTCATGGATCCTAAATTCCCTTGAGCCAGAGTTAGTCGATTCTGTCATTTCATGCAACACACCTAATGCCAGTTGGGAAGATCTTCATGAAAGGTTTTTTTTAAGGAACGCTCCTCGTATTTTTTAGGTTCAGTAGGACATCTATAGGATTGAGCAAGGTCAGATGTCTGTTGCAGCGTATTACATAAAATTATAGAGTTTATGGGACGAGCTTGTATCCTTTAATTCAGAAACATGTACTTGTGGTGTGTAGGATGATCACACCAAGCTTATATAGTTTTTTAAGGGACTCAACGAGTCATATTCAAGTGCAAAAGGTCAGATTTGACCAATGAAACCTTTACCATTGGTTCGTCAAGCTTATGTCTCCATTATACAATAAGAAAAAGAATGAGAGTTAGGGTCTGCTATCACCATGCCATCAAATACAACAACCAGGTTGTGTATGGAAATTATAATATACCTAGGGGTCAGCAAAATAATGAAGTTCATAGAAATCAATCTAATAATTCACATAATAAAGGGTTTTTTCAGTACACTTATTATGGTGATATGTGTCATAGGAAAGCAACCTGTTACAAGTTAATTGGCTACCCTTCTGGTCATATCTAGAGTAAAGAAAAGGCATAACACCAGCGTTAAGACTATAACAAACATAGCTCAAACTTTGCATCTAGTAACACCATTACAAATCAAGTGGATTTCAATTTCACTTTTCAGGAACTCCAAGTCTCTTTTCCCAACTTAACTTAGGGTCAATATGTTCAGATACTCAGGGTTGGCGATACTAGGAGGAGAAGAAAAGTTGGGAGAACTTAGATTGGTAAGCATGAAAAAATTAGATTTTTACTTGAATGAAGTGTTTTTGGGTTTATTTGAGTAAGTTATCAAACAATGACAATTTAATTTAATTTAATTTCTTATATCCTTGATTTTGTTAACTTAGGATTCTTACGAGAATTTGAGAATTTTGAGAAAAGTATTAAACTTCATGGGATTCAGGTAGAATAACATAGAAATAATAAATGTAAGTAATAATTAAGAAAAAAATTGAATAATTTTAAAGAAAAAAACTTGTAATTAAGGATGAGGAAATATAAGAATGAGGTTGTGATTGGTTTATGTTTGAGAAATGATGTTCTTTATCTTATTTGAAGTATTCAAAATATGAACAAGTGAAGAAACATCATAAGAATATGAAAAAAAGAAATAAATAAATGGTAGGAATAGTTCCTGGAAGAATTCTTTAAATAAGTTAAAGAAAGAAAATTGATTAAAATTATATGTTAAAAATAAGGTGGCAGATAAATAAAATTTTTGATGTAAACCCTAATTAAGTGAAAGATATTAAGTGCTTCAAATTTAGGCACGTAGGAGAAATAATAATGGATTAATAATATAGTACAATCTGATTGATTCAGGAGTTGTACCGAGAGTAGGGCATCAGGCAAAAAGAGATGGGCCATTACGAGCAGACGGTAGGTGATTTATCACTTTCTTTTAAAATTCAAAGTTTTATTATTAATTATGATTTGTTTATAACATGTTGTTATGAAAGAAGTAGAAGAACAAACTACTGGTATTATAATTGGAATTACTAGTTAGTTAGTATGGATTACCGGTTAGTTAGTATGAATTACCAGTTAGGATAAAATTACCGGTTAGTTGGTATGGAATTATCGGTTATATTGGCTATTAATAGAGAATAGCTGGATGTTGGGTAATTCATATGGAATTACTGGATATATTAGCTATTTATAAAGAATAGCCAGATGTTAGGTAATTTGTATGGAATTGCCGGTTATATTAGCTATTAATAAAAAATAACCGGATGTTGGATAATATGTATTGATTGTTGACTATTTAAAAGGGTTAGCCAGGTTTGAGGTAAACTTGTGAATTACCAAATTAAAAATTAAACAATGAATGTTGGTTACAAAGGTCCTATAATTATAGGATTAAAAAATTATAGATGGGGTATTAATGTTGATATTCAATTAGTGATGAAAGATCATTTGATATATTTTGAAGACTTGGAAATATAATAGCTTTATCATTTTTATGTGTTATTTTCCTTATTTCTTATTAATGTTATGTATACAGGTTTTTCACGAGGTGATGTAGAGCGTTAAATATGGACCTTGTGTTTTAATCTGTTTATTTTGTGGAATGTAATATGTTTGCTTTATATGTAATTGCATTATATATAGATTGTAATATATGTAACATGAAGATATTTGTTTTTGATACTTATACATTTAAAAATTATGAGTAAGTAACTAATATTATTAAACTATTCAAAAAGAATACTTAGTAATTATAATTAGGCATGTTTAAAATATTGATGCATGTTAATGTAATAATTAATTCAATATCATTCTTTTAAGTTTATAATTGTTTATAGTTAATGTTTTATTTGTTAATGATGTAAGGTTGAGAAAAAATACAATGAAGTATAGTTATGTGAAATATTGTATGATGAGATAGGATATGATCCAGGATGGTTGGGTCAAAGTGAAAGTTTTGAGTATTGTGATTGAATGAAATTTAGTTGATAACTTAGTAATATCATAAAACAAAAAGAAACTTTACCAAAATATTCAAAAAAAAATCCACAATCTTAGACATGTTATTCAATACTTGACATCAGTAAAGAAATATTTGAGATTTCATGACATTATAATTTGAGGGTGTTACATGTCTCATCCTCTTGGTCTTCAACGATAGGGGTAGAACATTGTATGTTGCGTTCACAAGTCGTTGTATGGCCTTAAACAAACCTCTTGACAATGGTTTTCTAAGTTCACTGAAGCTGTTCTTATTGCTTTTTTTTTACAATCAAAAGCCGACTATTCCTTATTCATCAAAAAAGATAGTACATCTCTCACTATCCTACAGAAGCTATTCTTACTGCTTTTTTTTTTTACAATCAAAAGCCGACTATTTCTTATTCATAAAAAAAGATAGTACATCTCTCACTATCCTATTGATCTATGTGGATGACATTTTGATAACCAGAAACAACATTGAGTCCATCAAAGTTTTAAAGTAGTTTCTTCATACTCATTTTCACGTTAAAGATCTTGGTGATTTAAAATTCTTTTTAGGCACTGAAACAACCCATTCCAATAAAGGCATTTATATTTTCTAGTGCAAATATGCTTTGGAAATTATCAAAAGCAGTGGATACATGGGTGCTAAGCCGGTTGAATTTCCTATGGAAGAATGCAGACTTTGAAATAAGAGAGAATTGCTCAAAGATGCTTATACATACCAGCGTCTAGTTAGTTGATTGATTTACTTAACTATCACTAGACTTGATATCACATATTTAGTTCACATTGTCAGCTGATTCATGCATGAACCACGTCAACCTCATATGGATGCTGCTTTTCGAGTTGTTCATTATTTAAAATCAACTCAAGGTCAAGTTTTGCTTCTTCATTCCAATAACCCATTACACTTAAAGGTATTTAGTGACTCTGATTGGACGGGTTATCCTATCACTCGTCGTTACACCATTAGGTATTATGTATTCCTTGGAAATTTCTTAATTTCATAAAGAACAAAGAGTCAAAAGACAGTTTCTTTATCAAGTGCATGCAAAAGCTGAATACAGAGTAATGGCAAATACATGTTATAAGCTTATTTGGTTATGAAATTTATTACTAGATTTGCATATGTCTATTTGAAATCCTATTACTCTTCATTGTGATAATTAAGTTGTCTAAAACATTACAAAAAATCCTTTGTTTCATGAGATAACTTGTCATATTGAAATAGATTGTTATTTTATTTGGAATAAAATTTTATGAGATGAAGTTGTTACTTGATATGTGATTTCTTTATAATAATTAGTAGATATGTTTATAAAATTTTAGAGAAAAAAAAAGTTTAAGTAACTCATGTGCAAGTTGAAAGTTATTAATATTTATTTTTTAACCTGAGAGGATGTATTTGAAATTATATTGACAATGTTTTAATATAAATGAAAAGTTATATCTTGATATAATTAAGAAAAATATATTAGAATATATTATATTGTATTAATCTACATTTAATTAGTTATCATTTCTTATCCGTTTCTTTCTGATTTATAAAAGAATCCTACGAACATAATTAATACAACAGACTATTCCAGAGTATTCCACTTGAATAGCTTTTTCTCAAGTGGAGGTGCGATTTGGAGCTTGACAACCTGGTGGGAATATCTTATCCTCGTGACCGGTCAAAGAAAACTTTATCACCGTCTAGTGCATGTCCTGGAAAAGCAAACCAGCACAACTTGCATCCACCACCGCGGGACTCCTCGAGTATCCTTAACCGCTGCTGCATCTATCACCTGGAAAAGATCTCTATCGTTAACCTTCTTTCCGCTTTAACAATCTCAAGATATTTCCACGCCTGCTTTCTCACCCTTTCAAGTAATTATCCATATTCATACTCTAATATATTCAAAATAAATTTATTTCTTATGCCGAAGAACTGTACTTCGGTTACTTTAAATTCAATATAAAAATATTCCTAGGGTTTAAACTTAACAGCTAAGTTCATGACATGCTTGCAATACAGCTATCTGCATCGGAGTTTATCTTCTTACACGCAGGCAGTCACTCGATAAGACCTCAACAGCTGACGCGGTTGTGTAATAATTGACGGCATCGTTCATGAATCATATTGATAAGTTTAAATCTTACAAAAAAAAAAAAGTTAACACGCGTGAAACGATAATTCTAACAATATATATATATATAATTTTTCTTATATGATTGAGGGATAGAATTGAAGTTTTGCAATTTGCCCTAACATTTTGCAAGCATATTCTTAAGCTAGCTAAGGTTGGAATCATGCTAAAATTAGACCCAAAAAAATGCTGTTTTCTTTCTTGTTTTTCTTGTATTGTTTTTTCTTAATTAGGTTTTATGATTTTATTTGATTTAGATTTTCTTAACTAGCATAATTTTAGCTCTTATTTAAATAATTTTGTATGTCATTTTTCATAGTAAATTATCAAATTTGATATTACTAACATTCGGAATCAATAGACTCGTAGTTTTCACTACAATTTAAAATTATAATTTAAGGCTTGAGAAAGGGTTTTATATTCTATCTTTCACTATACATTACATGAAAAAAAAAAAAAAACAGCCATAGGTGAAGGGAAATACATAAGTGTAGGCTGTATAGTTGTAGACAAGCAGTGGATGAAAAACAACACGCATGCATAAAACTGGCTAGTTCGCGTGTAACATGCATGTCTCATAAAAAAAATGAACCAAAATAGAAAATCACTATTCACCCTCTCACAAAGTATTGTACAATGGGTTGATTTTTTAAATTTTTTGTTCCCTAAATTTTCTTTTTTTATTGATTCAATCTTTCAGATGCAAAATTGATTGCCAATTGCTTTGTATTTATTAGCTAGGGGAAAATTCAAAGAAGGGAGACCAAGGTAGAAAAAGTGCTGAAAATCAGTGGCATGTTTGAAAGTGATATGAAAATTCATTTTAGTTCTCCAATTTACAAAATCATACTTTTTTGGTCTCTTAATTTTGTTTTCAAATTCAATTTTGTTAAAAAAAACTATATTTTTATTATTTTTTAGTTTTGATTTGTAAAAGGAAAGAGAGAACATCATCAAGTTCTTACGTGAAGAGAGAAAGTCATTGTTTTACCTATTCTGACCAGTAAAATGGTTGATATTGGTGCTCACAAGTTCTATCTGATAAAATGAGTTTAATAGAGATTGTTTAAAATCTTAATTTTTTTAAGAAAATAAATTAAAGTCAAGGAAGGAATATTTAACCCAATTTGATTTCGTGTTTTTGAATATTTTTTCAAAATTTAACCTAATTTGATTTCGTGTTTTTGAATATTTTTTGGGTTTATGAGGTTGATAAATTAATTTTTAGATGTTCTAATGGTGTTTATAAAAAAAATTTCCTTGAAATGGGTTCATTAGGCAAACAAAAGCTCTACCCTAATTTTTCAGCCACCATAATAGTAATTAGAACATGGGTAAAAAGACGACATGTTGTTTACTTTATTAGACCATATATTGTCTGATTTTGTTTTTCAAAAATATAGGGATGAACAACAAAAAAACCATTACACTATTCCTTATATATATATATATATATATATATATATATATATATATATATATATATAAGAGACTATATAAGGAATAGTGTAATGGTTTCTTATTTTTTATTGGTTTCTAGTCTCTTATATCTTATAATACTTATCCCTAAATTCTCATTTTCCAACACGTATGTGGCATTGCTAAACGTACTGGAAAGGTTACATTTCTTATTTTTTTGACTTGCCTTTTCATTTACATCAGAAATTTGTTTTGTTTTGAAATCAAGTATATCAGTTAGAAACTTATAACCAAATCTTTAGATTATTTTTAAGTATAACAACGCCACGTACTGGTTTCTTATCTCTTATCTCTTATTTCATATCTCTTATAATACTTTGGTTTCTTATTTCTTATTGGTTGCATATCTTATATCTTTTATTAGTATTAAAGCCTATTGGGGTATAGGTAAGAATAGTATTATAAAAAATTATATATGTGGTAAGAAGGAAAACTTTAGAAATATAAGTGAATGTTACTATATATTTGTAAGTTCCATTGAGAGATGAAAGGGCAATAAACTCATATAAACTATATAAACTATGGCCTGTATTTTGAAATTATCTTTGTAAATCATAAATTTTATTTTTTATAGAACAACTCCTTTCTCAAAAATCCCTGCAAAAACATCAAGATCAAAATTAAAAATATATTCATATTGACCTAGTATAATTTAGAATCAAACCCCTTACCAAAGAAGGTCTCAGTACTTTCCATTCTAGCAATACTAAGAAATGCTAAATTTCAAAATTTTCAAGATTTTTTAATGAGTTTTATCAAGTCTAGCCTATACAATGAATCAATTTTCATTGTTATCCAAACCTTACTATATCCCTTAAAGATCGAAAATTCTTACAAAGCATGATTTTACAAATAAAAACTCACAATTACAATATGCTTCAATGATCAATTTCAGTCACGTTGATCTTCAAGATTCATCACAAAGCCATGTTTTTAGCCTTTGCTAGCAAAAAAAAAATTACAATAATAAAAGGGTGAAACCCTACTCCTGTGTGTGTGTGTGTGTGTGTGTGTATGTGTGTGTGTTAAACACTACTCCTCTGTGTGTGTGTGTGTAGGCTTAGACTGAAAGTGTGTGTGTGTGTGTGTGTGTAGGCTTAGACTGAAAGGCTCACATGCTTAGGTTTTTTTTAAGGCCCGGGTATTATAGGTCACTAGGCATATGTGTCTGGACTTTTTTAGATTTTTTTAACATTTTTTTTTTATTTTCTTGCCTCTAATTCTTTTATGCCAATTCAATTTAACATTTTTTTTTTAATTTTCTTGCCTCTAATTCTTTTATGCCAATTCAATTTAGTCAAAAATTTAAGTCTTTTATTTATTTGGTCTATAAATTTTTTATAACTCTTTAATTTAATCCTGAATTTCATCTAACATATGGTTAATTAAGGCCTAAAAAGAGTAAGGTATGAGAAAAGAAAAAGACATGTTGCTCGAATAGGTTACCTAATTTGGATTATGTCTATGACCCATGAATTTCATGGGTTAACTTAGGTTTATTAGGCTTGATACAATATAGCATATTTTTAAAATCTCACCTCTAATTATTTTAGAACTCTTTAATTTAGTGCAATGGTTTGCTTTTGATTTGGCATACACAATGACGCACGAACCCCCGACCTAGTCTATTATAACTTTTTACATTTTTTTAACCTTAAACTTTCATTCTAAATGTAGTAAGTAATCTATAATCTAAATAAGAGCGGGAAAGTGCTTAAAAAGACATTATTCTCATCTATCTCGCTTGTAAAGAATAGTTCAATTTTATTTTAACTATGAAATGATTTAAATTGTTTGATATACAATATGTGTGTGTGTGTGTGTGTGTTAATTAAATTAATTAGTTGATTTAAAGTTACATTTAAAAAATCAAACCTTATGATAAGTGATATATCCTTAATCTTTTATACTTTTTTATAATTATTTGATATAGGATAAGTGCTTTGACACTCCCCTCACTTGCGATCATCTTTTAGAATTTTACTAGGTTAACCCGTCAAATATAGGATACGTATTATGAGAGTGTAATAACTAAATAGAAAAAATATAATATTAAAGAAAGAAATTAAAAAAAAATCAATGAGAAAAATACAAAGCAGATGAAATTGGAAAAAAAAATCAACTAAATAAAAAAGAGAGAGAATGAGTTAATCCGTCAAACTACTAACTCGGGTCATAAGATGAGGATAACCCAATAAAAAACAAGTCCAATGTTGAAGGGCTTGTGACCTAAGTCATGAGACCAATATAACCTTTTAAAAAGAAAAAAAAAAGTTGATTTAACTAGGATTAAAATGCCAAAACTCGTGACCTTGATCACTGTGACCTAAGTCATGAGACCAATATAACATTTTAGAAAGAAAAAAAAAAGTTGATTTAACTAGGGTTAAAATGCCAAAACTCGTGATCTTGATCATGAGACCAAGATATTCTTATAAAAAAAATAGATTATAAAACTCAATTCCTAACCAACCTAATGTTGAATGATAAAATTTAAAACAAAATCAATGAAATAAAAGATACAAGAAAAATCCGAGTCAACTCAGTTTAACCAGTTAAACAATATTCTCGGGTCATGAGACCAAAATAACATAATGAAAAGTAAACAAAATAAATTATAAAGTTTAATTTTCAATTAAGTCAATATTAAATGATCAAATTAAAAAAAATCTTAGTCAATCGGGTTAATTCGCCAAATCAGATTAACCCATCAAACTTGAAATTCGTGTGATGATAGTGTGATAATTAAATAAAAATATATATAATATTAAAGGATGATATTAAAAAAAACATTAATTGAAAAACTTAAAAAAACAAAGCACTATTTCAATGAATAATGCTACATGAGGAGGCACAATAAAAACCATCCTCTTTCAATTTATAGTTAATTTATAGATTCTTTGATAGTTCTTTGGATCTCTTTTAAATTCTGATATTATATTATATTAAATTAGATATTTGAGTTTAAATTTCATTTCAAAGATATAAATCTTGTAGAAGATGGTTTAATCTTGATCTTTTATTTTTTTTTAATTATTTAATTCTAAATAGGTTTTTTTTGACATATATACAACAAATTATATGAAAATGAAATTAAGATAAAGAAACTCCTCATACACTACATGTTGTCCGAATATGCCTAGTGAATAAACAAAATAATAAACATAATTGACTACCAAGTCACATATAAACCTATGAATAAATAGGTGTAATAGTTTTAGCCATTTACACTTAAATGCCACTTGGTAATTTACAAGTTGACCAGGAAGATGCATTATCCAATATCTTCTCCTTATCCTCGATGACTAAGCAATTTTGTTCGAAAAATGAAAAAGGTGTTTTTTTTATTTATTTATTTTAACTTATATTCTTCGAAATGATACAATTATAGAATTATTAGCTAGGATATGATTAGGCGTTGTCTCCTTTGTTCCATCAAGGCAGCCCCTTTGAAGTCCCTGAAAGTGCTTCCTGCAATTCATGGTGAGCCACCCTGGGCCAAAAGCTGAAGAGAAGTACACCTAAGGCAGCCTCACCAAGGTAAGGCATTATAGTTTGTGTTCCGTTCTTCAAATTGGACATTATAGGAGGGATGCGGCTTGGTGCCCAACTGAGCACTGCTAGATCAGCAAGTGACTTGCTTTGAAGTCCTAAAAAAGAGTTTTTTTTAGCACTTCTAAAAACAATAGATAAAATAATATAATATAAAAAATATTTTAAAAAATAATACAATTTAAAAAGTCATATATAATACCTCTACCTCTAAAATTAAAAATAAACTAACACAATTTACAATAATAAAAAAAAAAGCAAAAAGAAAAACAAGAAAGAAAAAACAAGACCACGGAGAGAGTCAAATAAGTCGTCTAAATATATTGAATTTGACTAATTAAGATCTTTGTAATGATACTAATGATATCATTATTGAAACTTTAGTATGTTTTTAAAATTTTCTTTTTTTTTCTTTCTTGTAATTTGTAAAGAAATAAAAGAGTTAAAAAAATAAAAAAATAAAGAATAAAAAGATTTTGAAAACATATTAAAACTCTAGTGATAGTATCATTGATATCATTGAAAAGATTTCAATGACATGAATACAATAATATAAAAAAAGTATTCATAGAAAGTTTTGTTATTTTCAAGTTTTTTTTTCTTTATTTTTTTTCTCTCACCTCTCCTTTTTTTTTATTGTAACATTTTCTTTACTTTTTTCTCTCATCTTTCCTTTTTTTTATTGTAACATATGACTCTTGTAATCGAAGGAGAATATGTACTATATTATTTTTTTGTACTATGTTATTTTATCCATTTTTTAAGTACTAAGGTACAAAATACTATAAAAAAGAGAGAGGGGGGGAGATTGGCCAGCAATGGAGAAAGGAAACAAATTATTCTCCCTTATGTAATGATCCACTATGCTGCCTAATTGATAAGGGCACTCTTGTCTCCCGGGGACAAAATCCCATAACATGTGTGTAGGGTAAGCACCTGCAATCCCTATAAAATATATGATAGAACTCAAATCTTTTGGCAGTGGTAATTAAAAAATTATATGTTCATCGCTTTGGAAGACATAAAGATGAATGAATTCCCATATCTTGGAAAGTGGTTTAACTGTTTAATTGAGAACTGGATTAAGTACCTTATAGTCCTCTTAGATTTGAAGGAGATAATGCTTTCAAGATATTTAAGCCGAGGGACCACATCTGGACTTTTCATGTCTATCTGTAGCCCCCTCCAACACACACACACACACACACACAAGGGAGAAAAAAAAAAAAAAAAAGAGGCAAAAGTAGCCACTCCCACTATTATATATACACCCTCTGTTCCGCTGAAATAATCACACAATTTGTATCCAGTGCTTAACCTGATCTGCAAGCAAACATGGAGTCCAACCGCAAGCGCAAAGGGTTCACGAAGGGCAAGTTGATGCTTTTCCATCGTTCATCACCGAAGCCTTCCTCAAATGTACAGTATAGCAGCAAGGTTCAGCCAAGCCAGACATCTAAAACAACAGCTTCAGTGGGTTATGTTAACCATGATTATAAGATTGCTCCACAAAAGCAGAAGGTCTCATTTATAGTGCCTGCTGCAGACAACCATCGTGACAAGTTAAGCCAGTTCGACAAGTTCTTCGGGGTTGTTGGTGATTTAAGTGTAGATACCAAGGCTACTAGTTACATCTCTTCTGTTCAGGAACGCTTCAAGCTTGAGCGAATCAACTCGGAACGAAAGCAGCTTGAAGACAAGCTGTAGGGATTAATATGCATGGATGGTTAATTCTGCCCGCTGGGTAGCTAGTCGTGAATTAATAAAACCTCGATCGTATAGTTCCATTTGTGAAAAGAGGTACTGTGCGTGTTGCATTTGTTTAAACTGAATCTTTAATTTTTAGGAATAGTGCGTGTCTTAAGTCATCAAGGCTTCTCATGTATTACCAATAAGGTTGTGGCCAATCAGAAATTTATTTCATCCTTTCACTCTTTACTCTATGCGTTTATTTGATTTGCAACTGCAGGCGCTATAAAATATTTACTTTAATGGGTTAAGGTTTTGGTTATTATGATTGATGCATCAATATATTTTAAAATTTAATTTTAGTCTATGTTATTTTTTAGAAAAGTAAAAAACAGTGCAATAACTTAACATATATAGATTTGACATAATATTTAACCTAAATGATAAAGGTTTGATATTCTTCATAACACAATATTTTTTTATTCAATTAAATGATGAACCTAAGTATATATAGTTCTGATAAAAATTTAGATCCAACATTCTTGAATTTAGCTATACGCTAAATTTAAATAGATATTGATATGATAAGATGTTAGATCTATCGTCATTAGATTTAGCCATACGTTAAGTCCAAATAGACAGGGGTCTGGTGAGTTATCGGACTTTATATCTTAGGTTCGGCTACACACTAAGTTCAAATATATATGAGTCTGGTGAGCTGTTAAATCCAATATTATTGAGTTCAACCCCGTAATAAATCTAAATAGACGTGAGTTTGGTGCCTAATATTTTTTTTAATTATTTTATTAAATTAAATGATCTTATTGAACTTAATCAAATGAATGACTTATGTCTTAGACTTTTCTTGTTTTTTAAAAAAGTATTGGTGTTGCATAAACCTTTTTTCTTTTTTTTTGTATGTTAGGAAAATTTCTACACAACCCACAATGTAGAACAAACTTCAATATAGTAAAAAACTAAAAATAATAAAATAACAAAGGATAAAAAATAACATAATTCCTGAAATTTATCCAAAAAAACTTCTCAACAAATTCATTTTTAATCATAAACTACAACAACAAAAAGATTCCCTCATCAACAAACATATCAGAAACCTAAACCATGCATTATCTACTTGTTTATATAAGCTTTTTAAGTTATTTATAAATTATATCATGAGTAAATAAATAAAAGATGCTTTTATATGTTTATTTTGATTTTTTTCCCTCTTTGATGCGGTATGCTTGTTTGGATTTGTTGATTCAAAGGTGTTCAGACTTCGGATCATACTTCTTCTTTTTTTATCTTCGTCCTTGGTCTGTTAAGTTTTCTACTGCCTCATGTGAATAGATTTCTTTATTTGAATTGCTTATTTAAAAAAAATACAAAATCATTTGAATATTTGTAAAAATAATATTCTTATCTTATTCTTTTATTCTAGATATCATTTTTTAAATTATGTGTTATCGTGAATGTATTTGCTTCATGTATAGTACTAGGTACTCCTAGGATGTTGGATCGGGTTCCTTTACGTTTTCCTCTTATTCTCACTATCCATTTTTCTTGAATATCCAACAGGTTTAGGTAGTTTGATACAACAAAATTGAATATTCTTCTTTTGACTTGTATGCAATCTACTTTAGATAAGAATAATCTTTTGACCTCCGTGACGCTGCATACTGAGTTATTTTTTTATAATCTTATAAATAAATTTAAAGATGTTAAAATGTTAAGAATTTGATGTATAATGGTGAAACCTTTTTAAAATATTATGATAATGGCATACTGGATAGCATATTTTTATAAAAATATAGATATTAAAATATTGATAGACTAAATTGATTTAGGCCAGTCATATTTAACCTGCTATTTAATCTCGTAATAACCTTATGAAATTTAAATGAAAATAAATTAAAAAATTTATTTTTAATTAACTAAATATTCATGGCCTAAAATGAAAAAAAAAATCAATTAAAGAGAAGACTTAAAACAATAACTGAAGCAAACCTAGATTTGAGACTCGTGGTATGCTCCAACCCATACCGAATTGGTTCTAACATTTAAAAAAAAAAGATGCTAAATTCATTGAGCTCATTAGATCAATTAAGTTAGGTTAATTTAATAATATAATTAAAAAATTAGCAAAGAATAAAAAATAGAAAGACCTTAAATAACTTGAGTTATTTTTTAAATTAGTAAAAAATCCAAAAAAAAGCCAAAAAAAAATTTACGGATCCCAATCTCCAAAAACTAAAATTTTAAAGGGTGAAATAAAAAAAAACATGAACTTAAAATAAAAAGAAACATATGATTTTTTGCCTAGCGCTACGCTGCGGGCTGGATATTTTTGTTTAACATTTTGAAAAGTAGAGAAGCTGAAATGCTAGATAATATTTTAAAAAAAAAAATATTGAACAACTAATTTAATTTAATTAAAAAAATTATTTTAAAAAATATAAATCTAACAAAACACAACAAATAAAAAAAATAGGATAACTCGGGTAATTTTTAAAATCAGTGAAAAATCCTACATAAAAAAAAATGGATTATTGAACTCAATATCCAATCAAATCAAATGTTTAATAATGAAACTGAAAAATATGAGTTTTGAAATAAATAGATAAATAAATTCGGATAAATCTCCTAAACATGGGTCAAGTTTTCAAATTCGCAACCTCTTATATCCTAAACTAGGGGTCAATTAAGAAACTCAATTTAATGTTAAAAGATATAATTAAAATAATATATCAATTTAAAAAGCTTATCAAGGAAAAAAATAACATAAAAAATAAGGATAAAATCCTATATGTAAATATAATAAAGGATGAAATTGTAAAAATAAATCAATTTTAAAAACATCCTAAACAAAAAAACTAGAAAAAAATAGAGAATACGTTTGAAATTAAAAAAATAACAATAAAGGACTCAATTCTATAAATTAATTGAAATATTAAAAATAACAATTTAAAAAACAAAGACCAAACCCTAAGACCAAATATATTGAAGGGTAAATGTGAAATGTTACGAGGCTTGAAATGAAATTCGAGGAAAAGAGGGAAAAAAAAGTCAATCACTTCCAAATAAAAGTTCATATGGTAACACATATCATTCATAAAAGGTTTTAACTGCCATGAGAATCAAAAAACAACAAGAAACTCATTTTTCACCTTAATAAGCCTCTACACACAACATGAAGGTTCATTTGCTGGCGTATTTGTAGAACACATTACTATTTTTTTAATTAAATTATTAAATCACCCCGAGACGACATGATTATTGCCGAAAAAAATGTGAAATAACTAATATGCCCCTAAAGCTAAGCCTAATAAATTTTTACTTCGAGGGTAATAAAGTAATCATACTTTGCCAAGCGAAAGGAATTATCAAAAATGCCCCTGGTTTTTGCTTTTAAGGAAAACCAAGTAATTTAAATTTTTAAAAAATTACAAAAAAATCAAGATATCCCCAAACAATTCTAAAATGACAGATGATCCTTTGAGAAGATTTTTTTACCCTTCAAGAAGTAGGATATTGATAGTTATTTTCCCTTTATATAGTCCCTTATTATTGATCTCTAAACTAAATAATTCTTTATTTGTGTCTTTGCATTTCGAAAGTATTTTTTTTTTAATATTTTTTTATTGCTTTAAATGAATTTTATTTTTTTATGTTTTTAGATCATTTTGATATGTTGATATTAAAAATAAATTTTTCAAAATATATATATTATTTTCAAATATTTTCAAATGAAAAATACTTTAAAAAATAATTGTTACCGCACTACGAAAAAGGTTTTTACTAAATGGCAAATTCTTTTCTTCAGTTTCTCTCTCAGAGCTTGCCATCCATTGTGCCTTAAAATAATGAAAATAAAACTAGAATGTAATGAGTATTTGAAGAATAATATGCATGTGAAAAACTCACAACGAGAGTCCTAGGTTGCTAAAAATAATACAAAGAAAAAAATGAGTATTTGAAAATATAATTGCACTCACACTAAGAAAACCCTATAGTATACAACCCTACAGTAGTAACACTCCATTTACACAATCAAAGCACCCGTAGCAATCTTGTACCTCTATCAATTAGTTTTTAATTCATGCGGAGGAGGGTATGCATGAAAACTTAAAATATAAAGGGATCATTTGAAATATTATGAAAATAATAAATGGTTATATTAAAATCAAGAAATATCTTTAACCACAAAGTCAATTCTCTAAAGTCTTGGTGGTGAAATGTTATATTAAAATAAAGTAACACTACAAGTCTAATAAAATTCTTCCTCAAAGACTCATGCTTATAAAATTGCATAACTTTTAAAGGAGTTAATTAGAAATTTCAATATGATTAATTAATTTCTTTTTTTCAATTAAATAATTATAGGATTATTAGAGGTTCAATACTTGCGGAAGCCATTGCACCCAATCTGAATACTCCGGTCTAATAATTAATAATAAATTGTGGACTTAGGAGTGAAATAAGAATAAAATTATAAGGATTGAAAAAATAATATTGCCCTTTTATAAATAATTATGGTTAATAATGACTGGTGGGAAAACCGGACGTTTCATTTAATTTGAGTTATTTACGCTATTGTAATCATTTACTATTATATATAAGTCATCAAAAAAGAAGAAGATGAAACCCGAAATAGGAAGAAGAACCGAGCGAAGGGAGGTAGGGAGAAGGAAAAGAAAAGAGATGGATGACGGGGAAAATAAGTAGTTAAGATGAGATTACTGTTGTTAAGCGTGATTATTGTTGTTAAGTATGGTTTTGTATATATGTTAAGTTTGATATTTAAGGATTTGAAGATGATCAAGAATTGATTTAGAGGAAGTATGGCTGTTAGTAAGGATGTGAGAAGGGTTGATCTTTGAAGTTAATTTCGGTTAAGATTAAGTTGAGTTCTATGGTTTTCATGTTAAATTGATAGTGATGTGGGTATAATGGTAGAAACAATTGATTTGAGATGAGACTTTGTTTAATTGGTGTATTATGGTTAGAGATCTGAAGGAGTTTTAATAGTGAAAATAAAATAGGAAAAAATGGAAGAAATTGGAATAATCAGTTTTGAAATTCTGAAGAGACAGACCCATTTGCGAGGTTGAAGACGACAAAATTACAATTTGGTCCCTGGTTTGTAAAATTATGGTTTAGACCCTTGGTTATGAGAAATCATGATGTGGTCTCTGAATGTAAAAGATAGTTTGCAATTAGGCTCTAGCATGTAAGTCAGATTTATTGATGATTGATTACCTTGTTTGGGTGTGTGTTAGGGACCCCGAAAGATCCTATGCTTGGTGCTTGGATTTGGATATCGACGATCTGGTGGATGTGAGTAAATAATACGCTAATTTTTATGTTTAAAATTTGTGAATAAATATTACATTTTTTACTGAAATTAAATTATTATTTGAGATTATGTGTTTATAATGAAATTATTATTCGCTGAGTATTTTTTTTCTTTTTCTTTTTATCTTTGTTACATTCACTCATTAGGGTTGGCGACACTGTTCAATAAAAATTAGAAAAAAAATTGAAAATGAAATAAGAAAAAAAAAAAACTGGTGACAACCAAATTCCGTTTTTCAGAGTATAGTATGATTTGAAATGGAAATTCAATAGAAATTAGAAAGGCAAGAAAAACGAAATGATTAAAAAAAAAAGGTTGACGGATAAAATTACACTGCAAAGAAGAAAATCGCATGTTTTTTTTTCCACTCTTTCTAATCTTTATTTAATTTCTAATTTAAATAATATAGTGTTCTTAAACAAATCCTAAAACCCACTATGATTAGGAGCAAAGACTGACGAACGGAACTTAACCGTACGGCAATTAAAACTTATCAATTAGTTTTTCATACCAGATAATTAAATTTTGGGTAAAAGGTGCAAAATTACTATTTAATTTAGGATATGATCATCCTAAAAAATGTAAGGTAGTGATAAAAAATTTAAGATTTGTATAATAAATTTTAAATTTGAATTAGAATGCATATCTCTTCTAAAAACATGAAATAACTGAAAAGCATTACTTTTTTATCTAGACTTATAAAATATATTTTATGAAATGATGGGATTTTCTTGAATTCAAAAAAAAATTAGGATATAATGCTATATATATATATTTTATTCTTTAAGTGTTATAACGACAAGGTTATTAAAGCGATGGTAATAATCAAATAGTGGTGTAGACGAAGATAATGTTTTTTAAGTGTTTTAGTTTAAAAATAAATTTAAAATTGAATTTTTTAACAAAAAATTAAACTCACGGCTCTTTTCTATATGAAACAAAAAAGGCCTTACATGTGGGCTAGGCCTCTATTGATTGGTCCGAACACTTAGATCCATGCACTAGTTGGTTATTTTGTTTTTTTCTTTTTTCTTTTTATGTCTTTACTGCACCTTACAATTTATCCTATTGACTAACAAATAATTTGAAGTTTTCTTTTATTGAAATTTAATTTTTTTTTATGGAATCATTGCCTTTTATATTAGCAAGTGTTTTTTTTCACAACTATTGATAATTGTTTTTAGATTTTATTCAGTTATTTTTTTTATTAAATACCGTTTGATCTTTTGTTTTTTGTCATGAAATTTTATGGTATTATTTTTTATTATAATAGTCGGCGTTCTGTTTTTGTAGCCCTCTACAAGGGTCTTGGCTCCCGATAACCAGTTTATATATATATATATATATATATATATATATATATATATATATATCATTTTTCTATAAAATATTTTATCGAAGATAAATGCCCCTTAAATTTGATAAAAATATCTCCGTATGGCGGTGACCTTCGGCCTAGATGAGACCATATTCGCATCCAGCCTATGAGGATATTTCGTCAAATATCTGACATGCTAAAGGGTTCCAGGTGTCTAACTTTCGGCCTTTAAATCTACCAAAATAAAAATGGTAATGATAGTTGCCGTCTTAACTAATCACGTGCTCCAAGCGTGCTATGAAGTCGACCTAGAAACCACAAGCGACGATCATCCAAATTAAGCAATTATTGTTTTCATAAACATTTACATGTCTTTAAAAAATTTTAAAATTATTTTTAATATAATAATTTTAAAAATACACTGTTAAAAATAAAAATATTATATAAAGTTAAAATACACTGTTAAAAATAAAAATATTATTTTAATATATTTTTAAATAAAAATTACTTTAAAAAACCACACCATCATACAATCCATTATCACAGTTAATCAACGCTGCAAGGTTTTTCAACATTGGTTCCTATGTCATTTAAAATGTCATGAAGTTGAGAGTTATAATAATTTATGTGAATGTGCGTGCGTGAATGCGCATGTTTAGTATTTTAATTTTTAGATTAAAAATGCATTTATTTTTTAATTATTGAAGAATATATATATTTAAAAATATGTTAAAAGATGATTAAATCACATGTCAAACATAACATGCACAAAAAAAATTATTATAAGTATAAAATAAATATTCTATGTATTTTTTCGCATCTCATCTCTTAACATTAAACAAATATAGGAGCAAAAATTTCTTTTTTGGTCCACTTTACCGAATTCAAATCAATTACATCTTAGCATCTCGTATCCTACAATATCTTACCATCCATTTTCATCCCTGATGTCTTGTCTCTTTATTAAACACTATCTAGTTATCTAGTTATTTATTTATTTATTTATAACAATATTTTTCAAAATGGTTATCTAGTTATTTATTTATAACAATATTTTTCAAAATATAGTTTGTTATTTTTAATGACATGATCTCTTTTATAAAAATTTCATGATTAGTTATTCAACTATAAATACACGATCTGAGCATGTTATACAATCTTTTAATTTTTATTATATAGTATTTCACTTTATTATAAATATTCATTCGATCTATTGATTTTTTCATATACTTCATGTATTTACTAAACATAATCAATGTAAATAGGTAATTGTATTTTGCTAGCAATTACTTCATTCTTATACATAATTTAAAATCAATTTAATGTGATTAACTTGATAGTGCTGTTTTTATATGGTTTTGCTATCTTCGATTAATATTCTATCCACTACTAAAAAATTAATAAATACAAACAGAATTTATTTTGTCAGCCCTCGATATATACTGAGAGAATTATAATAAGAAAAAATTAAAATAAAACAAAAAAATAATTACATGTTATTTTTTACTGACTAAATAAATTTCATCGGTAAATTCATTGATAAACTGTGAATATTATTCATCATATCAACTAGGAATCAGTGACGGACTTTTCCATCTATATTTTCCAGAAAACTCTATAATTGTTCATTTTCCAATTACACTATTCATTGTTGTTCTTTACGGATAAAATCATTGACTAATTAAAAAGTTATTTGTGTTATTTGACAGTTTTATGAAAAAACTCAATTAATTTAAAATTTTTATTTAAATATTATTGACGGAATCACCAATAGATTAAAAAATCGTCAGTGATTGTTGGTGTATTCTAAAAACTTTTTATAAAATTAAAAATTTAAATTAAATATTATAGACAAAATTAAAGATGAAAAAATTAAAAAAAAATTAATATTTAATTATCCGTCAGTAATTTCATCGTTAACACGCCCCAATAAAAAGCTTGAATCCCTTTATTTCACAAAAAACAGACTCTTTTTTTTTTCTTCTTCTTCACTATATAAAAAAATATCAATATTTATTTCTTTCTCTTCTCTTCTATCATCATCCCCCTATTTTCTTCTCCATACTCAGGTATGTTTTTTTTTTTTATCCTCTTTTTTTTTAAAGTATATACTTTACGAATTTTTTTCTCTTCTTAACTTCATTTACAACTACATTGATGTAAGATTTTTTTCTTCTTTTTTTTTTTATTTTTTCTACATTGATGTAAGATTTTTTTTCTTTTTTCTTCTTCTTTTTTTCACTATATTTTTTTATTTTATTTTTAATTTTTTTTGTTCTTAATAATTGTATAAATGTTGTTGTGAGATTTTTCTTTTCATATGAGATCAATTTTTAGTTAATTTATTTATAGGATTTTTAATTTTTTAGCAATTGCAACTTCATTTATTTATTTGGGTTGATTTTCTTATTCTTTTTTCTAAGCATTTTGAGTATATATTATAGAGTGTTGATTTATGTTAATTTAATTCTTTTAAAATTTTATAAAATGAATTTTTTAAAATATTTTGAATAATTACTTACAGAATTACCGATGATATTTTTCAAGGGATATACCAATGAAATGAAACGGGTAATTTTTTTATGTGTCTATTCTGTCAGTAAATCTATCGGTAATTTTTTTATTACCAATAGATTTACTAACGGACAAACAATTACCGATAAAACATTCATCAATGAAGCATTTTCATCGATAATTTTGTTAGTAAATTAATTAACATCAAAATACATATTTCACACCAATAAAAAATTCTATAGTAAAACTATTAAATGTTATAGTTATCTTCAACTTGCTAATAGAAATAGGCTGTAGTTATTAAATTCTAACAAGATTAATTAATTACATTGAAAATCTGATGATTCATCAATCCAATCAATTAATTTTGTTTATGAAGACCAGAAATGCAAAACCCATTTGAACCCAATAAAGGTATTACCTTTCAAAAAATTTACTTGTGCTAATTTTGAAGAACATATTTTTTTATATTTTCCACAATTTTCTTTCACAAGTTTTTCATTTTCTTATAAATGAAAAAGAAAACTAAATGATGAATAATACAATATTCTTCTTTTATATACAAGAATTTTTATCAATATATAAGATTAACATTATTTTTTTTTATATTTTCATATTTGGTTAATAGATATATTTTTAATATTAAGGATAAAAATACTTTTTATTAGAGTTAATAAGTACTTTTTCATAAAAAGAAATAAAAGAAATATTTAATAATTATATTATCACAAAAATTAAAAAAATTAGAACTACTATTTTGATTTTTCATGAAAAATAGTTATAATTTTAATATCCTTTTTTTTTTAGTGAAAAATCTCTTTATTATTGGTAATAATATAACCATGACCGCCTCATGTGGAGTCCTTTACTCTTATCTTTAACATTGCCATTATCGTCAGTGACATTTCATTTCTCCTGTCTCATCACCACCGCTCAATTATAACTATTAATGAAAAATAATTATTTTACTTTCATAGAAAAATATTTTTTCTTAATACATTAAAAAAAGAGTTAAGCTAATCATTTTGCAAGAGAATGTTTTTTTTTTAAATCAAATTGTAGGTAAATGTTTGTTTTGCAAAAACGAACACATTTTTTGTAATGTGGTTGTAATTTTTTATCTGAAAATATATTATAATAATATTTTTTATTATTAAAAATATTATTTTTGATATTAATATATTAAAATTATTTGATTGTAATTTTTTTATCTGAAAATATATCAAAATAATATTTTTTATTATTAAAAAAAATATTTTTGATATTAATGTATTAAAATGATATGAACATAGTAAAAAATGAACATAATAAAAAAAATTTAATTCTAAAAAAATTAATGATTTTTAAAATACAAAAATAAATAGGATATAAAAGCATGTGAGGTTAAGTAAATAGCCGGGAGTTATTTACATGAGACCGAAGTATGGGCTACATGCTGTAAATAATATAGTAGAAATAAATAAATGAAAGATATTTTATCTATAAAAATAATGAATAAAAAAATCCCAATATAATTAACAACATTGACTGAAATTAATTAAAAAATAGACCATGTTGGTTGAAATTCATAAAAAAATAAACTATTTTTTAACACTAACTAATAAAATATACACAGCACAGATACCATTATCAACAGCTATGGCTTTTAAAGGAAAAAACCGCATTACAAGGACAAAAGTAGAATTAGCCATTTTAAGTAGTGAACAAGCCCGAAAACAAATAAGGAAATTGAAGCCATCATATGCGTCCACGTGCCAGTCATTTATAGTCTTCTCAACCCGGAATCACCAACTCACCCAACTCGATTCGTCACTGTTTCTGCTCAAATCTATAAGAATCCCCAATCGTCTCTTCATTTTCTCTCTGACTTAGCTACACTGCTTCATTTTCTTCTTGTGAAACAGAACGCAGAGATCACTCCTTGGTGGATCGGTCATGGTGAGAGGGAAGGTGCAGTTACAACGAATCGAAGACAAAAGCAGCCGACAAGTGTGTTTCTCAAAGAGAAAGAGAGGTTTATTAAAGAAAGCTAAAGAACTATCGGTTCTGTGTGATGTTGAGATGGCGGTCATCATCTTCTCCTCCACTGGCAAGCTCTTCGAGTTTTGCAGTGGCAACAGGCACGTCCTTAATTCTGTCTCTTTATACTTTCCATTTTTAGCTTGCCTTAAATTTTATTTTTTCTTCGTTTTGGATTTGATCGTGGTCATATGGAAGATATTTTTGCTAGAGATATGCTTTGAATTTCATGGTATTATATATTTGCTTGGCTGTTGGAAACTCACACTCAGAGACAAAAACCCTTTTCAAATCATCTAACTGTCACTGTAGAGGGAGCGAGATTCACTTGGTATATCCTTGTTCATTGGAAAGATCAACAGGATCTCCTCCTGGAAATGTTTGTCCACTTATGTGGGCCTTGGTCACTTTCCTGACTTTGATATGCATACCACCAGTTTTGCCATGATTTGCATATGCTCGTGCTGTTGTGCTGTGTTGTGTGTGTTGGGGTCATCAGTCACGTCTAGGCCTAGGTTTATTATTTATTATTTGATTTCAGGAATTACTGTCTAGAAGGAGACAAGATAGGTTACGAGGATGATATGGATTATAAATGCAAGATCCATGGGGTAGCAAATTACACGAAGGAATTCTGATTTAGCAACCCACCTCGTATTTTCTGTGTGTTCCTCTAAATTTAAGGATATTATGTTTTGTATAAAAAGTTTGAGAAACATAAATGAATATATAAATATAAATATGTTTTTATAGTGAAATATTCTTGTTATCTCAAGATAGAAATGATTATTTGTTATGTATTAACTCTTCTATTCCAAGAAATAATGCCATGCTAACAAAAGGAACATAAATATATAGATGAAAAATTAGTGTTGCATAAATAATTTTTCCAATAGTTAAACCAATATCCAAATTCACCACACACTAGTTTTTCTCGCTATATAAAAAAGCCCCATCACAAATGTTTTTTAGAAAGTTCATCGGTTTCAGTAAAATTTCCTAGAACACCACAATGTCTAGAATTAAGCAAAATTATGGCGCAAGGATTTAGGAAAGCAAATTTCCTCTCTAACATAACCTCGCTTAGAAGAACGTAATTGATCGAGAGCAACTTGCTTGACTTTTTACAACACTGCAATGGTGCTCCGTGCAGCTCACGAGCACTTGACACTTGATGCAGGACTCTTTTAATAAGAAAGTAAAGCTCACTTCCATAATTAGTTTAAGCTTTTGGTGCGCACACACTCACATAAATTAAACATTGATCCCATCATACTTAATTGTGACGAGGAGTTAACACTTAAATGATTGGTTGAAGCGAGTTGTAAGGTTAGCCAATCCATTTGTTAGGGAGGATTGGGTTATTAATAACTCACCTAAAGGAGGTTTGTATTCTATTATGTATTAAAATCTCGTTTTAATTCAGGGCTTTAAGTCCCATTTACACCCACAAGGAAAAAAAAAAAAAAAAGAGTTATGTCTACTTGAATGTTTGTTTTAAACTCAAAACTTAAAATTATATTTGTATTTTTTTTAAATAAAAAGTTTTAACGCCAAAAGTTTTTTAGTTATATCCCTCATATATCCTCGTAGATTCTAATCGTATCTCTTAAATATCCTATGATATATTTTATTTAATTAAAATTAAATTTATATATTTCTTATTATTTTTAGCTACATCGCGGCCACATATCTAATTTGATTATATTTATATTCAACATATATTTTTTATATATACAATGGTTTTTTTTTTATGGTAAGTATTCATGTCTCTTAACTTCTTATTGATTGAATTGTATTATTGCTAGTTTGATGTAGACTTATATTTGAAAATTGAAATGCTTCCTAGTTGAAAACTATTTCAAAAACTGATAAATGAATCAAATTTCATTTCATCCAAAATTATTCTATAAAACTTATGACTAAGCATAATCACATATTATTTAAACAGCGAGCCATACTCATAATTCAATCTACCTGAATTATATTGTTCAATTCCCTAAGAGTTTGGAAGAGTTTTTGTTTTTGTTTCATTTGAATGCAAAATCCTGTTGTAGTAACTTCTAAAAACACCTATTCTCTTCTTCCCACTTTTTCCTCTTAGCTTTTACACTTGTCAATTTTTTAGTAGAATCTACTCGAAAATTGCTGATGTATACATAAAATGGACATATGACACTAAAATGTGGGGCCTTTGTGTTGGACATCTTATTCACATCCTAATTCCGGAAATTACAGAAACAATGAACAAATCAACGTTTGTGCTTATTGATGTTTTATTTATTAGGATGTTTATACCTGTTTTTTCTTTCTATTAAAAGATCTATTCCACTATTGTTTTCCTATTTGAATGCTTGCATCCATGTTGTTTTCAATCAAAAGGTTTTTTTTATTTCTATTTTAACGGCATGTAAACTTTTAACTCTATCTTTTTATTTTCCTTTCTTTTTTATAATTATCTTGAAAATTTAACACATCTCATAAGAGGCAAATTTTCCTTCCAATTTTAACACAATAAAATTGTGTTATTTGTGGGATCAATTATGTGTTCAATTTTCAATGAGAGTCAAAATCCCCGTAAATTGTATTGAATTTTCAAAATAACATAAAAAAGTACAAAAAAATTAAATCTACTTTTTTTTTGTTTTGAACTTGGAATGTGACATGATGATAACAGTTTAAAGACAGATGGTGGTAGAGCGAAGTACACATGAGTCTGAATCATCTAGGATAGTGCAAAGTCGTGCGTTGATTGCTGGCTTTATGATGCTTCAAGTAGTTGAGACTCAATATAGCGCCACATCGCCTCATGGGCACTTGGCAGTAGATAGTGTAGTAGCCATTTAGGCTCCTAGCCTCTTGCCCCTTCGCTTGGCGGCTAAGCTCTTTGTCCCTTTCTATACCATATAATGTGGGATTGTAGGATTCTTCATTCAAATATTGTGCAAAGAAATAAAGTTGTACCTTCACCAATAACTTTATAAGTTCTTACTGTAAATATCAAGCTTTTGATTCCAAAATTTGGTTGGTCGATGCTTGAACTTGCTCTGGTGATAGCAGTAATGGGTGATAACCTACTGATAATTTGCAAAAATGATGTCTAAATAGATTGCAAAACTTTTTAAAAGGCTTTAGAAGCATTGCAAAACTTTTATTTATTATAAACTCTTGAAACTATGCTTTTGAAATCAAAGCTTCCATTTCAATGAAAAATAAATTCTTTTAAAATAAAATCCTACTATAAATAAAGTAAGTTTGCTAAATATATATTTGATATTATGATAGTTTTTACCGGAAAAAACAAGTTTAATTAGAGAAACCGCAAATTATAATTTTTTCCAACCAAAATTTTTACAATATGCATGATTAAAAATATATTTAAGTAATGAAAACTAAATAACTTTGAAACCGTGGTGAGTCCAAAAACATCTAAATGCTAAATGGAGCATAAACATTTTATACTCTAACTTGATAGGATCTTAATGGTCTAAAATCAGTGACTAGAGTCAATGATGTTAACGGTTCGTAGTTATGGAATAAGAGAGCATTACTACCATGAACTGAATTGGCCTCCATTGAGGCGACTCTGATCTCCTCTTTATATTCTTTAATTAATCAAGTGGTTTATGTTAACTGGCATTAAAGCGAATAACTTCAATATAATTTAAATAATTGCTAAAATTTGCCTTTGTTTAATTCTAAGAAGTAAAATTTTATGAATATCGAATTCTCATGATGGTATGAAAACATTACATGATCGTGAATTACTATTATCCTAAATTCGGCGGTAGAATTTGGTATCATTATGGTTTATTTTTTAAAAAACAAGTTTTGTTGAACTGCTATATTTATTATTTCTTATGAATGATTTTATAAACCGAATCAAATATTTAAAAATGGCATTTAGTGCTCTGTTTTCTATTCATAGATTGTAATGTCAACACTACCACCATGAAAATCAACACAACGCCACCTATTATCATAAACTGCAACTATCCCATCACCATCGTTCCCCCAAACACTTCCAAGACACTGTTGTCACCATTAATGTTATCCTAGTTACAATTTCGGATCATTGCTCTGAATCGAATGTTCACCGATTCAACCATCAGGTTGTTTTTTATTCAATATTGTGAATTTTATCAGTTTTAAAAATGATCTGATTCAGGTCCCTGTCACCAGTTATTTAGCTTAGCTAGTCAAATAAATCCAATTTTGATAACACTAACTCCCAGAGCTATAGCATACACTTTATTGAAAACGAAATCACACAACTATAACCAAACCAGTCAATTTGTTTTGCTATAGCCATCAAAATCGTTATCAGCACCATCACTTATACCATCATGATATTGTCGTTGTCACCACAACCATACCATTATCATAACAACATGCATTTTAATTATTTTTTTCTTAAAATATTTTCCACAATGTTTGTTTCTAAGGAAAAAAGTAATTTTTTTAAATAAAAATAAAAGAGAATAAACCATTTTCTTATATGTATATGTACAAATTAATTAAAGGAAGGCTTTTATAGAAAATCTTAAATTACACTTCAAATCTCATTTATAAATGAGAATTAAAAAAAAAAGAGTATGGTAGGTCATTAACTATTAGTATGACAAAAGTACTTCTTAAGTTGTATTATATGAGTGATTATTAAGAGCACAAAAAGAATATAGAAGGAAGTTTAAGCTTTTTAGTGGAGGTGAATGTCAAGTTTATTAATGGATGCATTTATTAAGCTTTTTGGTGGAGGTGAATGTATAGAGGTTTATTATCAAAATTCAAGGTAAAAAAAGAGAGCAAACATATTAATATGTAGAAGTAGAGATTAAGGTCATGTTTGTGCATGTAGTAAAATTACAATTGAAACTTTAATTGTAATGAAAAAAATGCTATTTTTATGTGGTATCCCAAAAACAAAGAATACATAAATAGAGTAAGTTATTTTTAAATTCATGTAACTTACTAGTAGATTTGATTTTTATTTAGTTAAGTTGAGTTTTTTTCTAAAATTGTGTTATGACTCAAAAAATTTGTTAGGCTTGATAGGTATCCTGAAAACAAAGAAAATAAATATCACCAACTCTTTTATTTAGTATTTCATAGGAATAGAATAAATGATACACAGATACAAATAGTAGAAAATATATATTTTCTAGATTTTATATTTTATTTTCTTACTCTTATATTAACAGAAATAAAAGATGCCTCTAAATACTTTAATATTATCCAATAAAATTGTTTTTACATCAATTCAAAGTCTAAAAAAATTCGTTGAGTGTCTCATGCTTATATCATAATAGATCTGAACGCTTACTCTGATCAATTTTTAGATTATAATTACTCAAGTAAATAACTAACAAAACTAGATAGAACAAAACTACAACTATAACACAAGGCACTTGTTTTCTCGATTTTCTACTGGTTTGAGTCATTCCAAAAACAAAATATAGAGAAGTTAAGTTATGAGTTTATTGAATTGTTATTTAGGATTTAAAAGCATGTTTGACTTTTCTGCCAATTCATGAACGTAGGTTACAAATTAGGAGATAGTAAAAAAATGGTTCTCTATGAGAGGGGGATTAAGCAATGGTATTTTTTCCGAGGTTGGAAATTAGAGTTCTCGGTAAGGAAAGGAATTGAAGAAACATGAAAGAAGATTTCCTAACAGAGCAGCAGCCAGTCGAAGTTATGGTTTTTGAGGAGGCCCAAGGCTTTATTCAACCTAGGATCAAAGTTGTCGCGGAATGGTGAATTGACCTGGTCAACTAATTGGAGTCCACCACTGTTGAAAACCTAACTTGTGAGTGGGTCCTCCACTGACCATGGGGTTCAGGATTGACAGAAGCTCCAAATATCTCATTTACTGACTTTCGTATGAACATGTCAAATCAGGTCTGAAAAGTAATCCAATAGGAGAGGGATGTAAGAAGAGAGCAATGAGATTTTCAGTAGTGACATAACAGTATGGAGAGAAAAATAGTACTCTATCCGTCCCAATAGTGATTGTCTAACTTTCTTATTTTTGATTGTGAAACCCATTGTGCTTGTCTTAACTTTTTTTTATTTTTGTTTGTCAAAATATCAAGTCATATATTTTCGTATAATATCTCTAATCTTGTAAGAGACCTGCAATTAAAACAAAGGTATTTAAAAAAATTGCGAATAAATAACAATGATATAATATATCAGTTAATGATTTTATCTCTCTAGAACCGACGGAAAGAATAATAAATTACACTAAACATGAACAAACAAAATTGGAACAAAATAGTGGCGAGTTAAGGTTTATGGAAAACCCTTAATTTTATATATATATATAGTTGAAATGATCAAAAGATATTCTCAAGATTATAATTATCGCTTCTTTAGAGTAAGGATCTTGCAACTTGGTTCAAAAGTGATGGCAACTGCTCAGCCACTTGGAATGTGTTTCTCTACGTGTGTTTTTTGGACGGCGTTGGAGACGCATAAACAAACGAAAGAATTTGGATTTGCGTTCTACAAAAGGTTTACAGTTAGCTATGGTTAGAGAATTAGGAATTTTAGTAGTGAATTTGAGTTGGGGTTTGATTCATGAAATTAGGATTGATTAGGTATTATGTTTGGGTGGAGTTCAGAATTTTTTATTTCTGAAGTAATCCGAGCTTATTGTAGCAAAAAGAAATAGTAAGAGAGGAGCAAGTAGAATAAAGTTCTTTAGAGAAAATAGAAGAGGAAGAAATAAGAACTCCTCGAAACTTGTATTCCCCATTAGCCTTGCTAAGGAAAATCACTTGCCAAGTGCATCTGCTACAAACACTAAACTCTCTTCTTTTATACTTCAATGATGAATTCATCAACATAAGAACTTCACATGACATAGGGCTTGTTAAGCTTCTTCTAGAGTTCAGATTCTGCCATACTTGACCATTCTAAATTAACCAGATAGTTCATCATTGAAAAGGTTGTGTATGCTTATTAACTGGCACTACAAATCTAGCTTGAAATTCACCACACTGCATTGTTAATAGTTTATTGAAATCAACTAGCATAATAACAGGCGATTCAATCATTAAGGCTTTAATCTCTCCAAAGGCTTTCTAAGCTGAATATTTATTCAAGCATGTAGTAATAGAACTCATAATGAAAATTTCTTATTACAGAGACTTCTTTTAGAAACAATAGTTATGCTATCTCAGAAACAAGCATGGCACAGAGATGTTTTGATGGTGATTTTGTTGATTGCAAAGCTATCTACACCAATGTTCAAAGCAAATACTCATAGTCACAAATACTCGATTCTCTCTGTTTTTTCTATCTTCTTTCTCGCAATTCTTCTCATTTTAGAACTACAACATATTCTCAAACACATAGTGCATTCAAATTACCTACTATAATTCCAAAATAATCGAAAGAAGAGAAATGAGAACAGCAGAGAAGCATTCTCATTATCTTCCTTTTTCCTTCAATCTTCTTTTTCCTTTTCTATATTTCTAAATCGAATAATACTATCAATAGAAATACAATAGTTACATACTGTTGATAAAAGCGTAGTTAATTATTGCAATACACAAAAAAAAGAAGGAAAAGAACCCGTTTGAACTCACCTCGGCCATAAATAATAAAAGCATAGTTACCTATTGCAAAGTTTCTGTGGAGAACCTAAGCTATCATGTATAGTTGGAGAAAATTCATATAGTTTCATCTCAGTAATAGCTGTTATCTTTTGGTGTTAGAATAAATATAATAAACTCTTAAGAGTAAGGGCCAAAAAACTTAATTTTTGCTTGGCATATTGTTCTTCCTAATGATCTTACTTGACAGGTAAATCCTAACAAGATAGCTGAGTGTCATAAATCTATCTTCTAACTTTTGACTATCATGATTATTATTGCACCCTAATACTACTAGCCTTTTTATCTTCTTTTTTTCAAGTTCAAATAAAAATCTATCAACGAAAGAGAAAATGAAGAAAATACAGAGGACGGGGTATCCTCCAAAAAAGGAAATTCCTTCATGATTTTCATCATGATAAATCCTCAAGTCACACTAGCAAAAATCAAAATCATGTCCCACATCGCATACTTTCAATGTTTCATTTCTTCATTTTGTCCAAAACCCTTGGAACTGACAATATATCCTCTATTTAAGATCAGTCATGCCTCTTGACTAAAAAGCAAAGAATGTTCAGCATGTGTCCCACTACTGTATGACAGCAGGAGGCTAGAAACTGTCTCTCCCTAAAACTACATATGACATGTACATTAATGTTCGATGATACAAGGCCTTCCGTAGAAGAGTTGGTTATTATTGACCTTTCATGTTGGCTACCAGTCTAAATGAAAGCCTTAACCTTAGAATGCTTTCAAGATACAAAAAGAAAATAAGTGAATACAATCAGCATAAATGAAAAATGACAACCACAACACACACTAACAAGGGCTCATAGAAGTGAACCTTACAACCATTATCCACTGTAAATTTTAGAAGATGGAAGAAATGGGAAAATACCTGTCATATGGATTGTCAGGGATTTTTATGCTGGCTAAAGTTCACTTGTAGCTTCAATTCTGATCATAGCAAAACAGATCCAAGTTAATTAGCAAAACGACCTCAAATATATTTGCAAATTGAAATGAATTACCGAGTTGCAATTTTGATTGTTCATCTACTTTCATTGTTCTAGAATTATATAAAAGAATTTCACGGAAATTGAAGTTAGGACTTTATATAGCATCCATGAGTGATACAATATGATGCAGTTTTTGGAGTATTCATTATTATACTTACGTTTTATTGATTCTCTGTTGGTATTTGCTTCAAAATACTTGTAGGTTCCTTGCATGCTTTATCAGTTGTACTATGTTCCTTTATGCCCAGTTTGAGGATTTCTGAGTTGCGCAATGTTCCTTTGTGTACAGTTTGAGAAATATCCTTGAGCGCTATGACACACATAAAACTAAAAGTCAAGAAATAGCAATCTGCAAGAACGTTGATAAAACCAAGGTTAGTCGATTATTCATCATTTTGCCAAAACTTGTTATTGCATTCAATATTTGAGCATAGCACTAGAAATCTCTAAATTTCCAAAAGATACAGATTTTCGATTATTCCATTTTCCTATCTTTTAGGCAAAAATGCGTGAGATCCAACTCCGGAGGAAAGAGTCACTTAAAAACTACTTCGACTCTGTTTTCAAAACCTATTAGTAAAAGGGAACTTTTTGAGAGAGGGAGAGAGACTTTGTGGAATCCTTATAAGCAGCCACCCAGAATATGGCAGCTTTTGCTGGGAAACAACACTGGAATGCAGTTGCTGAATATAGGGGTACACGGTGCATATGATGCTCTTTGCTTCTTCAGGCTACCCGTATTAATGTCTTAAAATGTTTTCTATCATGTATGTGCACTTTTACGTGGATGCCTATGACACAAATATGCATGTTACTTCAGGGATCAGTGCACTGCTCCTGGAGGAAGGATGTGTTTTTCTAGGAGGATCATGTTGTTAGGGGGGGGGGGGGGGGGCAAAAAAAGGGGGGGAAGTGAGGGATTTGAGCCCGTGGCTGGGGGGGTGTGGGGGGGGGGGGGGGGGGACAGAAAAAGAAAGTGTGAAATGTGAAGGCACTGCTGTACAGGATAGACTAATGACCAGATTTATAGTCATAGGGCAGTGCAATGATTGTTCAAGATTATTGGCTTTGCTAAAGTAACCATAGATTAATAGGCTCGAACATTAACTTCCAAATTAATCAGGTTCAAGAGGTTTTTAGTCTTTTATTTTCGTGTTTATATAATTGTTTTTTGTGGGATAAGTTTTCTTTATTTCAATGATCCAGCATTTGAGTTACCAAACTTGGTTAAACTACCTCATGATAGAAGCCATCATGAGGTAGTTCAACCAAGTCCAACCAAATTTTCCATAAAGTTACTTCGATCGACAAAGCTAAATACAGCAATTTGATGAAGATTTTATTTCCCCTTTTTTTTTTTTTTTTGCCTTTTATAATTCTAGATCCTCTCGATGAAATCAATATTGCCTAGCTTTCATTTTGTTTACCTTTTGGAAATTCAGCAGAATCATCACGCGGAATACATGGGTCCCAGCTATATGGATGCTAACCCACTCCAAATGGTCCAAAGGTATCATCAATCTTCAGATTCATGTCATACGCTTAATGGAAATTGACATGTTGCATTCCACTGGACCTATCACTAGCATGTATTTGCTCTTTTTTGCAGGTACTTTGAAGGGAAGAACATAGAACAGCTAAATATAACTCAACTCATTCAGCTAGAAAGAGAACTGGACTCCACACTAGTTTACACCAGAGGAAGAAAGGTCAGTTGTCCAATTCAAACCCATGATCAACAGAACAGCCTTGTTTGTTGGTTGTGAGAGCTTGAAACTCTTCATTGCTGCAATTAGCTAATACCATGTTCCATCTATTTAGCACACTTAACCACTCCTAAACAAAATGTGAGTGACTTAGCAATCGAAATACTGAAACATTTGAATAATGGTGATATGTAGACAGAAGCAATGATGAAGTCCGTAACAGCCCTCCATCAGAAGGTATGCCATTCTCTCTCTCTTTCAAATAAATTGGGCATATTTATTGAAGATATTTATTGAAGCCTTGTGGATCTGGATTAAGTGTTGTAAGTTCACAAGTACTTTCGTTTTATTTATGCGCGCACCAATAGTTAAGTTTGTTTTCTTAAGTGACTGCATGCAAGTGTCATGAATTGTTATGTGCAAATGAAGAAAGTTTATCTGATGAACATTAAGAAAGAATCGGAACTGTCCAAGCCTGTCCCTACCATTCGTAAAGAACAAAGGTAGGAATCAAAATATGAAATCTACCACTGCCACGCATACATGTACCAGTCATTTCTGTAAATTGTGGCAAGAGATTCCAGCATACACTAACAATAAAAATGATGGGAACGAAAACGATACCATGATTGAAAGCGAAGCGCTGTTTAGTATTGATGGGACACGGAAATACTTTTATGTGACTCCTAGATCCATAAGCTGAGGTGGATTTAATCTAACATAATCAGAATTAGACTTACTTGCCCCTAGAGGCTTACGCAGTTGCAAGAGGGGGTGCTTGATGGCTTCTAAACCAGATAAGCCATTCTCCACTGTACGGCTGCCTCCTCCTAGAAGCAATATTAGTTACACGATGAGCACTTAAAATGCATGGAAGAGAATGGTGCCTTTATTGAACTGCTGCCTGTGTTGTAAGGCTCTCATATAGTCACATTCTATCCGTACGGGTTCGTCAAAAGATGGGACAAATCATTTAAGTTTGTAGCGTTAAATAATTGCATGGTAGGTGTTTTGTCAGGAGCATATCCACAGCCTGATATGGCATGTAACAAAATTCATTTGCATAGGAATACTAGGTAGAATGTGTTCTGTTTCAGTATGCTGTTTTTGTGGAAGTGAACATTTTCTAGAAGATGTGAGAGGCAGAGGAATGGGGTTGAGGAGGCAGGTAGAGACAGTTGCTGTAGGGAAAACAGATGGGGGG
>NW_011500069.1:401414-424664 GCF_000495115.2 Populus euphratica
GGAGGCAGGTAGAGACAGTTGCCGTAGGGAAAACAGATGGGGAGTGATTAATTATCATGAAAAACAATTCCTAATGATAAGAAGAACAAAGGATTGTCCCAAGAAATTTGGTGCTCTTTTCTCCTCATATTCTTGCAGTTTAGGCTTGATGTGTTACTTTTCTTTAGGTCTCTGTTTTCCCCTTGAATCACTATGAGAGTACTAATTAATAATTCCACTCAAAACAGCAAAGAGAAAGCACAAAACTAAGAATTTTTAGCTAGGTTGTCAATAAATTACATGGGAATTTTTCTGATTGCTTCTTCACTTTCGCATTTAAGGTTTGGTGTGCAACTTTTTCCTACTGGGCAGGGTCATTATTTTCCAAGATTAGGTCTCTTACTGTTTTAAGTGCCTAATAAACGTAGTGCTCTTGCTTAAGCTGTTAAGGTTACAAACGGATCGATACTTTGCTAACTCCCATTTGCTATTACTAATTACAGGAACAAGATCTGACAGATGAAAATAATCTCATAGAAAGAGAGGTAAATTAAGTTGAAAATATTCTAGTAAAAGAAAACAAAACGAACTACTCGCCTAATATCAGATATGCACTGATCAGCTTGTCTCTCTGTATCATGAAAACCAGATATCTGCAATCATCAACAATGGCAACCTCGCCAGCCAGCATGGCCGTGTTGTTGAAGATCCGGATTGTGTTCATCCTTCTCCGCTGGACTTGTTTCACTTTTAGCAAGATCTCAAAAGGACAGATGGCGTATCCCGGATGCTTACGTGTGGGGAATAATATATAGGCATTCAGTATACCCACCTGGTGCCAGGTGGTGGTCAAAACAAATTATTAAGCATGTAACTAGTTGCCAGTTGGAAGCACAAGCCTTTACCAAGTGGCACGTCAGCTTACCTATATATATGTCTGCTCAGGATTGGGCCGTTTAGTTGGGTCCCTTATATGCTGTAATAGTAGTGGCTGTGAATAATTGATGCATGCACGGCATTCGTCATTTCTACCACGCATGTGGGTAGATGCCGGGATTGCGAGACCGGTCCGATGACCCTCCAGCTAGTAGTGGCTTCAGGATGGTTATCATGACTACTGTTGTTATTATGATCATAATAATAGCTGTTATTGATGTTATTTCGTAGCCTTGGTAAGGAGAATATATGTTTCTCAGGGACTAGCTCGGGCTATTTTAATGGCCGTCCTACACGGTGTCATATGCAAACTTGCATCCTATTTCTTGCAAAATGCCCTGTAATTTACACTTGTGAGCGGCTTATCGTTGTTTCAAGCACATGACAAGGCATCCATAGTTCTGACGAACATGTCTCCTCCTCCTTGGCCCCTAACCCTGAGACCAGAACGATGAAACAACCTTAGCTGACATCTATATATCTCCTTTATTGGATATTGAAACTGGGAAACTGCCATATGCACAATGGAGAAGTATCATGAAAAATGCTAAACTCGTGAGAGGTTGGAGAACCTCTAGGATGACGTGGCTCTTTGCATGGTTAGATTGATGTGGCAAGTATTGGAGGATGCATGGTGGCTAGATTCTTTGATGCACTCACACAACAAGCTCCCGGCCCTGATGGGATCGAGATCCTTGGATAGCCAAGTTAGAAAAAAGAAAAAGAAAAGTACAAGCCTAAAAAGATGGTACTGTTGGTATTGAAAGAGATGCCATGCCAGAGAAGAGGATGAACAAGGATTGAGAGATGAGAGATTGGGAATACCCCTCCCTGCCTCAAGGCTAGCTCATATAGTCTCTGGAGCCCAGCTATCTTGGTTGGAAAGCAGGGCATAGATGTAAATCCCTTTGCCACTTGTGATCTCAAAGCATGATGATCAGGAGATGAATTTCTAGAATATTCGATGAGATATTGCAAAGCCTAGCTAGACGTACGGTGATATCGTCAACCTGGCAGAAGCACGTGTGTCTGCATTCGATGCATGAAAGCTCTTGGATGCCTCCTCTCTCTCAGAAGGTATTGTATAGGATCAATAGGAGAGTACTAGTACGTGCCTGAACGAACAGGCAACGTGTTGTCTTTTTCTCAGACAACTGTAGGTGGCTCCTAATTCCTGGTATTTAATACTTGCTTAAGGTGTGCTTTTGTGTCTCGGCAGAGGGGGAAATGTTGACTCCCAGTATTCGGAGGGACTGCGACCTTTTTTTCATGGGTTTAAAGATATTTTTTCCTATTTTCAAAGGGCATTTGCCTTTGATGATGATATCTACATAAGCCGGTAGATAATATACCCTGGAAAGGTGACCTAGCTAGAGGATTATATATATACCTGGGCAAGGTAGTTTTCCTTGCGCACCAAATGGTGCTGTGCTGTGCACTTACTCCTTGATGGAGATGGGTCATTGGTTGCCAAAACAACCACACCATCACGATCATATCAATTGTGCTCTTAACTGGCCTTTACTGCCATTTGCTTTTTGCAATTGGTTTGACCTAATAACTCGAGGGGCCAAAATCAGAAGAATAAAAAGGTCAGTGGTTAAGGTGGATTTATTCTTATAAAATAATTATGATAATCTTGTGTTAATGGGTAAGGGGATTGATTCTCTTTATTGATTTCTTGGATTTGACTCTCGGGACCCCCACCTGAGATAAAGGTTTGATTAGACAAAAAGTGTAAATTTGACATGTTATTTTTTTAATTATAAGAATACTCTATTCTCAAAGCAATTACATGAATAAACCTCTTCTTCATTCTTGCAAAATAATAGTTTCTTTGTTAAAGTCTACTTCTTTTTTTTATATATTTTACGTGGGTTATCGGTCAGTTTGCACGCATCACGACTAATCCCCACGGTCCATTGAATACCTTGCAAACCCAGTAAGCATGTAAGACACCGCAGAGGTGATAGGCGTACACGCCAGAGTTCGAACCCAGGTGCAGTGAAAGGAGATAAGCCCCTTCCACCGCTAGGCCAAGCACTGGTTTGTAAATTGTTTGCAAATTTTTTTTCAACTAAAAAAGTCCACCTTTTTTAGTTGTCTAACCTATTGTAAAAAGCAGTGAGACAACAATCAATACTCAGAATTAGCATATTGTTCGCGTAACGTAAAAGATCAATAATAATTTTAAATTTAAATTTAAAAATTACTGTGAATATTTTAAGTATTCTTTGTCTAGGGACCAAACCAAACCCAAAATCTTGAATTCAATAGCAATATTAGACTCTATTGTATTGGGTAGGGTGGATTAGTCAAATCCAATAGCATTGAAGTTGTCTATTTATCTTGGGTCTGGTTATTATAACCATACACAAAATCCTACAAATATAAAATTAAAAATATCTTAAAATATTTTAAAAAAATATATATTGAAATAATATTTTTTTATTTTTTAAAATTTATTATTAATTTTAAGTAAAGAAAAAAATAAAAAAAATAAAAAATTTTAAAAGTATTTTTGAAAAGCAAAAACAAGCATACTTTAATAAGAAAATTCAACTCAACATCAAATTAAAAAAAAATCATCACTCAAATTTTGTACAATATAAAAAAAAATTTCATCAATTTATTTCTTCTTTATAGTACAGAAAAAAAATTAAATTAAAAATATCTCAAAAAAAAATATTAAAAGGAATAAAATTAGTTGCTAGTATATTGATTGTTGCTCTGCTATGTATTATTCATGGTGCTACTGTGAAAAATATTTTATTTGAAAATGATGAAGATGCAAATACATTTGACATTTTTAACCCAACTCAAGCATTTTTTACATTTAAAAAAAATATTTATTGACCCGTTGTAGAGCGTGGACCAATATGCTAACTATTGTATTATTACGTATCATCACCCAAATTTTACACAACATAAAAATTATCACATCAATTTATTTTCTCTTTATAGTATGAAAAAAAATCAATAAGAGAAAATAAAAACCAATAAGGAGAAAAAAATAACATTAGAAATATCTTAAAAGGACAAAAAATAAAAAGAAAAAATTAGTTGTTGGTGTATTAGTCACTGCTTTGCTATGTGTTATTCTTGTTATTACTATGAAAAATATTTTATTTTAATATGGTGATAGTGCAAATAGATTTTGTGCTTCTAACATAACTTAAGCATTTTTACATTTGAAAAAAAAATTGTTATTACAGGCCAATATGCTAGGTATTATATTATTACGTAATTGTTATTTTTTAAAATATTTTTTTAACAAATATATTGAAATAATATTTTTTATTTTCAACATTGATTTTTTATATCATCAATCAAAATAATATAAAAACATTAAAAAATATTAATTTAAATTAAAGAAAAAAATTTAATTATCAATGTATTGAGTGCTACTATGCTATTTGTTATTCATAGTGCTATTATAGAAAATAATTTATTTCAAGATAGTAATGTTGTAAATATATTTTGTGCTTTTAACCCAATTCAAGCATTTTTACATATGAAAAAATAATTCTTATTGACCCCTTATGGAGTGCAGGCTAATATGCTAACTAATATATATTACATAATAGTTATTTTTTAAAAAAATAAGATATTATTTTTTTATTTTTTAAAATTAATTTTTATATCATCACAACAAAATAATACAAAAACATAAAAAATATTAATTTAAATTAAAAAAATAAAAAAATTTAATTTTCTTCATAGCATTTTTGAAAAGCAAAAACAAATATGCTTTAATAAGAAAATTCATCCCGATCTCAAATGAAAAAAAAATTTATCATCACCCAACTTTTGTACAATATAAAAAAAAAGTTTCATCAATTTATTTCCTCTTTACCTTATGAAAAAAAATAAGAGAAAAGAAAAAAATATAAAAAGATAAAAAATAAAATTAAAAATATATAGTAGCCTAGCTAGACCCAATAGCAGCCAGACCAGCTTTTGGCATAGAAAACAGAAAAGACAACGCCCTTCTAGTAGCACTTTTTGACTAAAAAGGAAAAAAGAAAAAGAAAATGCCATTATGGCACTAGAGTGTCGTCTATAGTGCAAACACTTTATGTCTACAGTGTGGTACACAGTACAATGAGTTTATATCCATAGTATATGCACAGTGTTTTTCCTTTGCCTTTTAAAGTAAAGTATAATGTGTGAACTTTTTTCCGATTAATATTAAATTTAATGGTTCAATAACAATTTTTGTTGATATTTAGACTAGTAGTCTGTCAGTACGTATATTACTAATAAACTCACAAATGGAAATAGTCCATCAAAAAAAATCTCATCGGTAGTTTATAGATTGTCGGTGAGTTCGTTAGTAATAAATATATCAATGTATTTACAAATAGACAAAGCATGCTACAAAAAATTTACTCTCTTTATTTCATCGGTATATCCATCGGTAAATATAATATATCATCAAAAAAATATCATTTGTGATTCCATCAGTGTGTTAACAGTAGCAGTGGTATTTGCAATAATTATTTTCCAATTCTCTATAATATACTGATGATATAGTTTCGTCAGTAACTCCATCAATAATGGCATTTACAATAATTTTTTTCAACTCTCTGAAACATACTAACAGGGTTGTGTCATCAGTAACCTTGTTAGTAATATTTTAAAAATAATTAAAAAAATATATTGAACAAAATTAGAAAATAATTAAAATCAAATAAATTAGTATACAAAATAAAATATTTACTACAAATTTATATATTTTTATATTCAAATACAATAAATCTAAAACATAGACAACACTCTAAAGGAGGAGGAGGTTGGTCGTCACTGGGACCGTAGGGCCAATTAGAGGGTGCACATGAACCACCCATTTGTGATTTCATCTTCATTATCAATTAGCAGAGTTCTTCATAATCATCAGTAAGTTATTCATATTTATCATTAAAATGAAACATCTTGTACTCATTAGTCTAATATCATTGCGAACTCTAGAGTTTGAATGCTTGGAATCAATAGTAAGCATCCAATAGTTAAAGTACTATAGCTCATTCATGAGTTCTCGATCAAAATGTTAGAAAGTATGTACACCTAATTTATATCAGGTACACCGGATGATCCTTCTTCTAACCATAAATACAAATTGATATTTGGATTGATCGAAGAATTGTCCTTGTATCTCTCTTTCAACCGATTGTTATATTTATCATGGAAAGAAAAAATAAATTCATCAAATTTAATGAAATTATAACTTAGTAATAATAACTTAAGAAAAAAATTATTGAAAATCAACATACCACAAAGTGTTGAGCTCGTCTATTAATGAATTGTTGCATCCCTTTTTGACAGTTATCACTCCGCTCATGCATTTTAACAAAATGTTCCATCAAGCTTGGCTCGCGTCCAAGAATCGTAGCCTACAATAAAAAAATATTGCCTATTAAATATATTTATAAAAAAGATAATTAATAAAAAATAGATTTAAAAAAAAATCTTATCATCTACTTTGCAAGCGAAACGAATGGTATGGAACTATTAGTATGAGTGGTAATAAAATAGTGGGCACACCAATTCCAGTTATCCATACCAAACTGTGACCATCAAGTGAACACATGCAGATATCACATTCTGAATGTATTCCTCCATATATACGGCATTTTGAAATCCTTTCAAATTTTCACATCATTCCAACCTAGAAACACTATTTCTTTTGTATATTTTTTGCTTTCTTTTGCTCCTTATACCAAAGATCACACAACTAGTATAATACAAACTAATTATTTCTTAGTAAATGAAAAATAAAATTTCACTATCTTGAAATAAAACATCCAGAATTTGATCTTATATAATTGCAACGTAATTCTCTTAAAATCTCCTCGCAACATTATTACCAACTCTCTCCCATTCAAATTCTTTTTTGAAGTAAAAATTTATAAAATAAAAATTTCAGTAATTTCAATAAATAGTCAAAATTAACATAAGAAAATATTTAAGTTAATGCCAACCTTAAACCTTGAAAACCATGCATCGATCTAAGATTTTCATTTAGGATGTTTTGAAACCTGGCTTCATTGAAATAATGAAATTTTCATCAATGATTTAAAGATCGATGTTATTGTTCTAATTGCTTTAATATTTATAAACATAAAATTGCTTTCATTAAATGATATTATTTTTCAAAAAAAAACATTAAATATATTGTTGTGAAAGCAAAGCAAACTTATATTGAAAGGTTGGAAGGTTGTACTTGCAAGTAAATGGATCTCAATATAAAGAGACTCCTTTAATGTTATGGCATTGATGTTAATATATGCGCCTCGGGTGCCTATTCTTGGTTGACAACTTATGACTCATAGTCATCAATATCGCTACTAGAAAAATTAACAATAATGATCATGTCCTCACAACGTTCAATAGATTTTTCTCAAAGCATGTACATAAATTAATAGATAAAAAAATGATTTCTATTAAAAAAAATCAACAACACCTTTTCTATACAGGAGACTATCCAAAAATTTTAAACCTACAAATACACAACATAAATGCCACAAACTAGTTCATTTTATTCATTTTCTTCTAACAATTAAGGATAATTCAATTTCATAAAAAAATATATTCTGCGTGATAATATTTTTAATCATAAATTTACAACAAATTATTCTAAGTTTACAAAAATTCAAAATAATAATTAAAATTAATCCTACACATTTAATTGAAATTGAACAACAAAATTGAAAAAAAAATTAAATTTTCAAAGTGACAATATTTTTAATCCTAAATTTACTAAAATTTATTATAAATGGAATAAATATAAAATAATAACTAAAATTAATTCTATGCATTTAATTGAAATTCAAAAAAATTAATAAAATAACTAAAATTAAAAAACTAATGCAAAAATGATTTCAATAACAACTAAAATTCATGTCATTTATTAATTCATATAATTATCAAAAAGACAAAATTGAACAAAAATAATGATAAAAAAACAAAAATCATGCAAGAAAACCATAAAAATAAGAAAATGAATGAAAAATTCTTACCTTAATGGCATGCTTTATTTTGGCTCTTAATTAAAAAAAAAAGAAAAAAGAAAGAAAAGATATTGTTAATAAACCCAAAAATAAGAAAAATAAGAAGAAAAATTACAAAAGCCAACATATCTTAGGATGAGAAAAGAAAAAAATACTTAATGTTGGGTGAGAAGGAGACAAAGAAAAGAAAAGAAAGAGAGAGAAACATACGTGTAAAAAAAGAAAAGAGATGAAGATGAAGCCCTAATCTGTTATGATTCCAATATTTTATTTTAGTTTTTATCAACGGGATTATCAAAGGAAAAAATAAATATTAATATTTTTAATATTTTCATTGGTGATTCAATCTATAAAGTCAAATGAAAATTTTCAACTTGCACGAAAATTTTTAAGTAGCGCCTCCAAATATTATCAATGACTTTTCATTTCATCAGTGATTCCATTAGGAAAAAAATGAACAGTTAATGATCATTAATTATCATCACATTGAGAAGTGAATAACTTTTATAGTCTCTAAAATATACTGAAGGACATATTTTATCGGTATATCCGTATGTAATGAATATTGTGAACAATTCCATTGAGAATTGAACAGTTCTTATGGTCTCTGGAATATATCAATAGATTTTTTTTGTCAGCAAACCCAAGTGTAATGAACACTGTGAACAATGTCATTGAAAAATGAACAATTTTCATGGTATCTGGAATATATTGATGAACACATACTGTTAGTATACTCGTATGAGATGAATATTATGAATAGTGTTAGCGTGAAGAGGAACAATTCTCATGGTCTCTGAAATATATCGACAAACATATTTTATCTATATACTTTTATGTAATGTACAGTCTGTCGGTATTTATATCGGTGTAAAACAGTGTCTGATGCTAAATTATATTTGTATTGTCTATCTATCAATCCTTCAAATACTTAAATTCACATGTATGAATAATCATCTATTTCTTATATTAAACCTATATAAAATAATAATGACAACATGTATTCATTAAATACATTAACTAAATAATTTATAAAAATATTGATTTAACTCAAACTTATTTAATCTATTTTAATAGTACTCTTAATTCATTATCCAATTATCTATATAAACTCCTACACTTCTATAAAAAAATTTCAACTCGACAATAAAATTAACAAATATAAAATAGACCCATTAAATAAGCCATAATTTATTTCATCACAAAACACCTAAGTTCAAAGTTTAACATAAATTTCATTAATTTACAAACAAATATAATTTTACAAAATCTAAAACAAACCATAACATGTACAAATTATAAATCCATACAACAAATTTGTATGAGAAAAAACTATAAAACAAGTAAATACCTATACAAAATAAATATACTACATAAAATATGCAATAAAATCAACATTTTAGAATCTTCAAATAAACAAAAAGGTAAATTTGTTTGTTTAAAAGTGGAGAATCCTCAATAAAATTTGACTAAAACATGAATGGTGACAAATTGAGTATTATGGTGACTAGATTTGTTATGGGGGGTTGAATTATGTTAAGATTGTGGGAGGGGTGGTTGTTTATTGTAGAAAATATGCATAAAAAAATGGGAAAGAAAGAGAAAAGAGTTAATCATTAAATCATAAATTAAATATCACCGATGACATTACTGACAGAATTATTCCATCAATAATTTCGTTAATTATTTTATTAGTAAAAATATCATATCATCATATAATTTATTTATTTTTAATTTCATTGTACTATGCTTTGTTATTTCCTCAATATATATCAACTAAACATTTTTGTTAGTATTTAACTATAGTTACGAGAATAAAAAATTATATTAGTAAAGATTATTATAGTACACTAATAAAAAAAATTTATTGGTGTTTTCATATTAACATCCAAGCTGGCTTCGAAATATCCTTAAGAAATATAACTATGACAATGGATATGTTAAACAAATATTTGGTTATGACTTATTGTTAAGTGTTGTGATGTGGTGGAGTAAACATGGTGTTGGAAATTGGTTCCTATGTTGTGCTAATAATGTTTGAAACTTTTGTTGAATTTTATTATCATGCTTTTGAGATATAAAATTATCAATAAAAATGTACTAAAAAGTTGTAACAAATACATTTTGTGTATATTAAAGGATTTATAATCCACTAAACTTGCATGATATATCTATATTTCTTAGGAGAATAGTTCTTATGCTCAGAAAACTTTTTTAAAAAATAAACTTTAATATGATGATTATATATACACGTGCATCATTCAATAAAATCATTGATATAAACAGAAATTTGAAATGGAGTTGCATAAATACTAATATGCAATTAAAAAAATATAGAGAAAGTTGCATTTTAATTATTAAAAAAAAATACACAATAAACAATTATGTTTTTCATTAAAGATGGGGATACACCTTCGTTTCAAATGCAAATAATTGGTGTAGTTTCAAAGCAAAATGAATATTAACTAAATACTAATTTTAAACAAAATAAGCTGCTAAAAGTAGCTTTAATTTAAAAGTACAGTGGAACATGTACGAATTTTAAGATCCACCGTAATTTGATGCCCATTTTCGGCGTAATTACCTTTCCGGCGACTTCTCCCACCAAAAAAAACCACCCTTATCTTTCATTCTCTAGCTTCAAGAAAGAAAGGAAAAGGTAACATGGGAGCGCAAGATGATCATGATCAATCAAGAGCACTCTCCCACCTCTGTTCTATGATAGTTGAAATCCTGAATCCCCACCTTGGCTCTGGCTTAGGTCTCTCCAACAGCTTTTGCGTCATTGTTAATTGGAATTTCCCTGGCTTTTTGGGTCTGTCACGTTTGTCATTGGCTTTGTATTGATGCCTCGGGTTTTCTGTTTGGTTTTGTTTTTTCATTTTGCTGCTATTGTGTCTCATCTGTCCGAATTTGGAAAGTCCATCTTTTGCCCTGTTCCACGGCATCATGTCCCTGGTAAGAAAGCTAAACCCTCTTCTGCCATTCTATTATTTGTCGAGCTTTGAAAAATCATGGTCAGGGCTGTCTATAGCAATGAAGTTTGGCTCTCTCTCTGTGCAGAGTGGAGCTTTTCATGACAAATTTGAGGTAAATTCAGAGTGCTTAAATGACTTTTTTAATTAATAACGTGTTTTCTTTTGTAAGAAAACTGAAAGAAAAGAAGAAAACTGTTCGTTGTTTCATTTACTTGGTATTTTTTCAACACAGAAAACCTCGTATCAGTGTTTTCATTTCTGTACCTTCCAAAAGTTATGCGTGGTTTTGTGTGGATGCTTGCGTGAGTACCTCTGAGCTCTCTGCATCACGATGACAGCCATTTAAGGGATATCCTGTGTGCTAATAGCACTTGAAACAGGATATCTTGTGAGCTAGTGGGACTTGGAGTTCAACTTGAAGAACTCACAACAAATCCAATCCCGTTACTTAATCATTCTTCAACGAACATAGGATCCTTTTAATAAATCACTGACCAGAAAAATCTGTAAACAATTGACTAAAAGGAAAACACATCATGAGTAGGGAAAAGAGTAGAAGCTCCATGAAAGGAGAGGTTTTTTTTTCTGTGGACTGTAGCTAAGAGAGATGCTGTTGTTTTTCTGAATGAAATTTGACTTGGTGTGTTCAGTTTGAAAAGTAGGTTTAAGAAAAGTTTTAAATTGTAGTTTTTCATAACCAAGTTTAAAGAGAGTTTTTAGGGTAACTATACAAAACTGTGATGTATACTGATTAATCAGCGAAAACAGTTTCAACCAAGGACGCATCTATATACAAGACTTGGATGGGCTATAGTCCAAGTTAAAATTTTATTAATTTTTTTTTATTAATATTATATCAATCCAATTTATATTTAATTAAATTAGCTCTAGAAAAACATGTTTTGTCCATAAAATTAACCTCCTTGTTTTTAATTAAAATCTCTATCTTTTTAAATTAAGAGAGTCAAAGTTGAAAATCTTATCCTTCCTGATGCTAGATTACTTATTATTTTTTTATATATTCAACTTATTAAATTTAATAAAAGCAGCATTTTTTTATTGTTGTATGCTATTATCCATTACACAAAATCAACTCAATTTTATTTAATTATTAAAACATTGCTTCAAACTTTAAAAGATATTGAATTTAATATTTTTTTTATACATATGCAATATGTCTGTACACAATATAAAATTGACATGCCTCATCTAAATACTTTATATAAAAGCTATAAGTTATTTATGTCAGCAACAAGAATTGATGACAATTTACTAACATTGTCATTATAATATATTTAACTTAGCGATAAATTTTCAATTAGAAAAGTTGAATTCTAGATTCAATGATGGGATAATAAAAATTTTTGTACTTAGCTCTGTTTTGGAATCTAAAAATAACTTTAAATCATTTAAAGTTGATTTCAATGAATAAGAAATGTATTATTTAAAATCTCAATTAGAGTATTATTAGATTAATGTGATTCATCATGAGAGCTTTTAAAATATATTTATTATTTTTTAATTTGTCAAGAATTAATCAAAACAAATAAGTTTCAACACAAACATTTGATTAACATGTTAATTCTTCTTATTTTCACTTTGTATGGTTTTACTATCACCAAAGAATAAGCATTTTTAAATATGAACCATATTAAAAATATGTTTCATAATAAAATAAACAAGGACTTCTTGGCATATTTTATGATGTTTTATATTGAACGAAAGCTTTTTGAAAATATTTATTTAGATTCGATTATAAATGAATTTTATTCCATAAAATATTGAAAGATGTAATTTCAATGGTAAATTTATTTTTGTTTTTACTTTAATTTTATGTATTTTTAAATGTCTTTTTAATATTTTAACTAATATATTTGGATTAAAATTTTATTGTTAACTTTATAAATTTAAGTTCATGAATTAATAATTAATTTTAGAACTTTAAGTTCATGAATTAATAATTAATTTTAAAATATATCTATATATAGGTGAAAAAAATTCATGGCTACTATATATATATAGGTGAAAAAAATTCATGGCTACGCTCTTGATTTCTACAACACCTTACAACACTCTAAATGAACCCTAAAAGCTGCTGGCATCGGAGGCGGAGGAGGTAGTGACGTGGTTGTGGTGAATAGCAAAGATATTATCCTGTGTAAATGTGAACGCCAAATGCGATGAGAAAAATGGTTGAGGCAAAAGAAGATGATGTTTTGAACAAACATAGAGAGTCCACTGGTTTGTCTATGCAGAAATCCACAACTCGGCTATCCGATGTCAACAGTATGAACAGAATCAAAGCTATTACCACTGGTCCCCAACGTGCCATTTGCCAGAGTCTTCTTAGCTTCCTTCCTTTGTCTGAGCCTTCTATTACTTACCCACTAGGAGTAACGAGGATTGAGGAGAAATGCTGAAGATATGTGAGGAGTTACGGAATCCAGAGAAGCTGGATGGGACTATAAAGACAAGGGGCGAACGAGTTACCTGGAGAAAGACATGAGGGAAATAACTTAGGAAGAATGGAAATCTGAAGGACAAAGAAAGGGTCAATATCCGGAAGGGGGCATTGGATTTGGCTCTGCTTTGTTAGCTGCATCCCCATGGACGGCACAGGGTGTGGGAGTTCTCTTTCCTCTGGATGTCTCTGAGAAACGTTTAGATCTTTTTGTGAGGCTTGGTTATTTCATTCTGTAGGTTTTTGATTTCCTAGTAAGAGTAAACATCATGGATTTTTCTTCAGCACTAGGTGATTGGTTGATTCTTGCTGTTTGGCAACTTGAGGTCCAACAAGAAGATAGGTCTGGTATTCATTTACATATTCAATTCGGAAGAGCAAGATCGAGGAAGATACAAAATGTAAAGTTAAAGAGTTTACGGAAGCATTTTCTCATCTTCCGATTTTCAGTGCATAGTTTCTTCCAGTTGAGTAGATATTAAGGTTAATTAGTGAATCTTGAATATAACAGGAATTAATAATAGGAATATAAACGGGAATACAACCTCAGGTTGAATTCAAATTCTATCAACTATCCACAAAGGCACACAGTGGGATTTTTGTAGAAAGACACCTTTTTTAAACGTGCAAGGTGCAATTTTATCTGGAGAAGGCTTGAATTCGAGTTTGAACAACGGCTCTAGGGCACCACACCATGGTTCTAGAGCTGTAATCGACAAACTGATTTCAGGCCTAAGCATGCTCATCAGCTTCCAACACATAAACCGTAGGAACTTGCCCTGTTTTCGTATGCTGACTCTCGTAGCCATCGAACCTGAGTTACTGTCAACCATCTTGCTAATTATTTACCACTGACTAGACTCATGATCGATCACTAATTTCTAGAATAAGTTTATTGAAGCCCGCCCTAAGTGTCGCGGCCAGACTTCCAGTTACTAGAATATGTGCTTGAGGATCTATTAGCCCATACTCCTCCTGTCTCTGCCTGCAAAGGGTCAAAAAAACCATGACCCGAACGGCAAAAGTAACGGCTTCAACATATAGATCAAGGAGACTGTTGCTCGCCTTGCCTAAGAAAGACAAAAGAGACAGGCAAACATTTGAAATGCCGCCAGAGTTAACTGGCCCTTTACACATGCATCTGGCTAGCCATTTGTTTCTTTTATGATTTCTTTTATAAAGGCTCCACCTCCATTAATCTCTAAAGCAGGCAAAAAGAAGCCTATAAGTGAACAATTATTAGATGTTAGTGAAAGAAGAGTCGTTTCCTTTCATCTTTCATAAAGAAAACCCACTACTAAAGCATACCTTCCTTCCCTTTATAACTCAACTCTCTTCTTTCTCACTAAGTTTCGCATCCCCGCCTCCTTAGTCACCAAGAAAATTAGACCTATTCACCCTCCTCCATATTTAAACCCTCTTGGTTGTCTTTTCTTATCAAACCTTGAACCAATACTCAGAAAGCTTAAACCTCCATCAGAGTAGAGAGAAAACAAAAACAAGATGAGTGCCGATTGGGGGCCGGTTGTTGTTGCAGTGGTTTTGTTCATCCTCTTATCACCAGGGTTATTGTTCCAGCTACCAGCAAGAACAAGAGTGGTAGAATTTGGGAACATGTACACTAGTGGGATTGCCATTCTTGTTCATGCTGTTATATACTTTTGCATAATCACCATCTTGATCATTGCAGTAGGTGTTCACATACATGTCAAGTGATTGTAGAATTCCTTTCGTTTGCGGGGATGATTAATCAATCAGAAACACTCAGGCGAAGGCCACTTCTTTATCATTCTCATTGCTTGCTTTCATTTTATTCTTATACATGAGTTTCTTCTCTCTTTTACTCCGTATTACCATTACTTTCCCAATCTTCTTTGCTTGGTCTGGACTGTTTTGCATCAACATGCTAGGAAAATGGGAATAGATTTGCCTCTTCCTAAAATATCTCTTTTTATTCAAAACTCGTTGAAAATGATGCTTGATACTGGCAATGTCCCTCTTTGTCCTATTGATTATCTCTGTCTCAATTAATATAATAAAGTGATTGATCCTGCTAATGAACAATTGATCTCTATAATTTGGTATGAGACTGCTTACTGATTGCAACTACCACCAAAACTGAAGTCTGGAGTCTATAGTTTTTTATTTATTTATTTATTTTCATTTTGACTACTTCACTCCGTAGATAAGATATCATTTTGACTGCTTAAATGATCAGACTGAGTAAAAATCTTATATCATTTAGCCAGCTGGTCCTAAAACACAGGTTGGGACAATGATGGTGACCGAACAAGAGATCTTCAGTAACTCTTTATTCTAATCGGCCTACAGATGCAATAGAACTCTATAGCATTTCCTTGTGTTCTTGTTTATTTCTTTCTTTTAAACAAGAACCCTTCAGCATTTATTTTTCAACGGGCCTTCTAACTAAATTTCCACAACAACAAAATTAGAAGGATTCACATACACTGACTAGGATTAACAAGTCTTTAAACATTCAATGGATCCCAATAATATCGATGATGGTATATATGCATCGTGTATCAATGGAAAAACAGACCACACATTCAATTTCAAGCACTCATTTAATCAACCCAGCACTAGAAGATCAGTGCTTCATGCTTCTTATTCAAATTACTGGGATTAGCAGCCAAGATTCTAATAGATCATGATCATTAGCTATAAGAGACTATCTCTTCTTTAGCGGAAAAAAGAAAGAAAAAACAAAGAAAGACACATAGATCTTGCCCATCCATCAACAACGTCGTCAAACAAACATACCAAGTACTCGAGTAGTCAGCCAGTATAGATGTGCACATGAACGGCCAAGATGAGAATGGCATAGGCAGTGAAAAAGATGAGAGTATGAACAGCTATAGCCTTTCCATTCGTCTTCAAACTCCCAAAATCCACATGCTTGTTGTTTCCTGGTAACTGAAACAAAAGACCAGGTTGGAGCAACACAAACAGCACCACCCCAATTACCACTGGCCCCCAGTCTGCCATTTATGTAGCTCAAAAGACAGGTGGCGTTGTTTAGTTTTTTAATTGTTTCTAAGAGAAGTGGTAATTTCGTTAAGCTAGCTTGAAGACGAGGCTATGGCGAGAAGGTGGAAGTGAAGAGGTTTTCTTTTTCTTTTTCTTTTTCTTTTTTAATCTTTGTCAAGCTTCGAGGGTGGCTTTTGGGATATGGGAACCTGCAACAGTAGTTAAAAGCACAAGAAAAACAGTGTGGGTCATTTTCCTTGGTCGGTGACCGTCAAAACAGGAATGAGCGACGTCGTTTCTGGCACCCTCCTCATCCTATTTTCTTCAACCAAAAAAAATGATAGATTCTTGTTGTTTCAAAACTATATAAATTTAATCTTTTCTTTCATTTTGTTTTGAGAAATAGAAAATAAAAATAAAAAATAAATTGATTTTTTATATTAAGGGATAATTAATTCCCATTTTAAAATTAATCTTTTCATTCATTTCATGATTTTCTTCTGATTTATTTTTTCATTTTATTTAAGAAATAGAACGGGTAAAAAAAAAGGAAAATAATGAAAGATTAATAAGAAAAGAATTCATTTTTTGATACACAACTATTAAACAAAGTATACAATCAACCCAGTCAATGGACTATTTAATTAATTGTTGATACTATAAGGATTAATTGACTGTTTTAATATATTATAAGGACTGAATCCGTAAATCACTCGTTCTTCTTAGGAAGCAAGGAATCTTCAAAAGAAAGGCCCAGGCCCATGACTTGATATAAATAATAAGGACAGTACAGATTGCTAATCTCGAGAATGGGCCCCAGTGATGGAAAACCTCATTAAAAGCCATGCTAAACGGCTATTCACCAGCTTTCAAGGGAGTGAGGTAACGTGATCATGAAGTAAATTGTAAATTTCCATAAATATCTTTTTTTCCTACTTTTTGAAATAAAATATATTGGAAAAGAGCATGAAATGATAGGAAAAAAAACCCAGTTAATTCATTTCTTAAAACAAGAGGGGTAAATTTATAATTTACTCAAATACAGTGGACAAAATTAAGAAAGGCTAAATAATGGCAATCCAATTCCACTAAGACAATGATGCAAGCAGATGGACCTACAACGTTCCAATCCGTTGGCTTGATCAGTCCTTGAAGCAATCCTAATATTTAGATAGTTTTTGTTCCAGTTTAAAAATATATATATTTAAAAAAAATAGTTCTAGTTTTTAAAAAATATATATTTTATTAAAATGTCTTTGAAATAAAATTTTATATGTAAAAAATAAGTATTTATTAATGAAAAGAAAAGTAGGAATCTATTTATGAGATATAATTATTTTAGCTATTATAAAAAGAAGGATTAAAAAGCGATTTAATATAACAACAACAATTATTTAATTAATCAAATAACTTACTTTATAATTACAAAAAAATAAATAAAAACTATCACAATCAAATATTCTCTTATCAATATAATTAAAGGTGATGGTGCGTTTAACCATTCTCCCATCTGGTCTGCAACTGATAAGAATCCAATCAATTTACTCCATTATGGCCCTGACATTAATAGAAAATGATGCTCTCCCTTATCCAACTAGCCATACAAATAGCTCAAAAAAAGCTTATAAAGTGAATAATTGATAAGATAATTCATCTACAGTTTTCATGAAATTCTATTCTCGAATATATTCGGAATCTTTATCAGTATTTAGAATTCTAAATAAAATTTAATCCATAAAAATAAGTCAGATATTAACTATTTTAATTTATAATTTTTTGAAAAAAAATAATATTAAAATTATTTTTTCTAAAATATTCATCTATTTAAAAAAAACCTTTACAGAAATAAAATAAAGATAACAATAATAATATAAAGTAATTAATAAATTAAATTTTATGTATTCTAAATAAACTATTAAAGAACTACCCTCTCTGTGGGAGTTGAAAGGAAGATATAAAAATATAGTAACCAAAGCCCTTTTGGTATACTTTGCTTCATTCTCCTCCTCCTCCTCCTCCCAAGTCTTTCAAAAGTTGAGCTGAAAAGAAGGAATTTAGAGATTTTAGAATGAAGGATTGGGCTGCTCCTCTTATAGCTGCTGCTTTGTTTGCATTTTTGTCACCAGGGCTGGTCTTTCAAATGCCAGGGAAGGAACGGCCTCTTGATTTCATGAATATGAAGACAAGTTTAGCTGCCATGTTTGTTCATTTGGTTATCTACGGTCTGCTTCTTATTTTGTTTCTTGTTGTTCTTCACGCCCACCTTTATGTCTAGTCTACATGCAGTGTTTAGTGCTCTTATGCTCTGCTGGGATTTTTATAATTAGGTTGCTCTTCTCTTTTCAATTGGCATATTGTTGTACGCTATATAAAATCTGAATTTTGTTGAAGGGGTACAAAGTCTCTGTAGGTTTTGGTTGTTCTTATGCTCGCAGACATCTCTAGCAACTCTTTGAACAAAGAGTTTAGCTTTCCAAGGTATGACACAAACATGTGTTAGTGTACAGGATGGTGTTTATGTGACCCAGCATCACGAGTAACATGCAGGAAAGCAATAGCTGGTTAGTCCAAAAAGCTCTGAAGTCAAGATCACTTTGAAAATGGTGATTGTGGATCACGACAAAATGGAAATGGGACAAGAGGGTATCATAGGTATCTGACACACTTTATCATAAAAAAGGAAAAAGAAAAAAGTAAGCATAGTGCTCAAAATGCAGTGCCTGATCCTCTCACCATGTACCAGTTTGATCTCCACATTTTAACAGAGAATTGTCAGCTAGATCGTGGACCTGAATGTTTGGTGATGGTTATTGTATACAAACAACGAAGATTATAGATAAAACCATAAACAACAAGGATCCAATACAATAAATACCCATCTGGCTGCCATTTGAGCTATGCAAGTTGCGATTTCTAAAGCAAATCTCGGGAAAATCAGGTCTTTCAATCAAGCATAGATGGTGCACACAAACAGCACCTACCATGAAGAAAATTGATATGTTCCTTAAACTTTTCTTGCCTTGCGATCCCTCAGTCTCTATCTTCACTGGGCGTGCTTATGCAAAGATTCCAGATCCTCCAACCCTTTTCAAACCACTTTCATTCAAGTTACCCCTAGTCATCTTCAACCTAAATCTTTGCTTCTCTCTCACTAGCAACAGTTCTTCAGTGACAGGAAAAGCCAACCTATTGTGCCTAGTGCTTCCTAAATATACAATCCATTGTGCTTGAAATATGTGTCATGTTTATGAAGTTGCTCTGCAAGTAAATGCAGTCTGTTAATTGATTTAGCCAAGAATTCCAACTTGAAACCACAAAGCAAGGATAGAACTGCATTAGATATAACTAAAGAAATCAAGTACAAAGATTTGCTACACGAATCAGTTTCAAAACATCTATCATGAAATGGGAAAAGAAAAGCAGAGTTATCACAATTCAAGAAAATCAGAACGATCAAGCCTTGCATCCCTGTGTGACAGGCAGATCAGCATTCGAAGGCTATGAACCTACATACACGTGGACACCAACAGCTAACAAGAAAATGCAAATGAGAGCAAGGTAGAGGATGGAGTGAACCAGTATAGAAACTCCACTGGTCTGAAAGTTGCCAAACTCAACTAATCGCTGACGACCCGGTATCTGAATCAGCAAACCTGGTGTTAAGAGTATAAACAGCACCACCGCCACAAATACTGGTCCCCAGTCCGACATCTTCTCTCTTGCTTTCCTTACTGTGTGTCTCAATTCTCTCCTTTAATTAAAATGAAATCGTGGATTTGAGAAAATGGGATTTTAATGGCAAGGTATCGCTTTAAGAAGAACGGACAAGGATTGATGACTAGGAAATGTAAAGGCTAGAGAATCAAGCTCCGGGTTCACATCTTCTTAGCGCTCCATCACATGCGCTACAACTAAAAAGGAAACTCCACCGAAATACTTGAATCTACCTCGTTTGGATTGCTCAAAAGCACCTTATGAGATGGAAACACAGAGGGCTAACTTTTTGTGGATCTCCCCCAAGATCACACCGATGTCCTAAGATGTGGATAGACTAATAACACGGCCAGTTGTGCTGTCCCACACGACTAAAGCCCACTTGATGAATATTTTCCACTTCAGAATAATGATTCATGGACATCAGCTTGAAGCTTTGGTTAAACCATCATTAGAGGAGATTTTTATTATTGAGTCCCACGGTGTGGATCATTCCATCTTTAATCCACAGAACCCCATCATGGCCCATTAGAACCTGGACTCCAATCTTTGAAATGAGGTCCCATCATCTATACCCTCCCACTTCCTCTTATGAACAAATCAACCCATTACCATTTAGCGATTCTAATGGGCCCCTCATGCAAGATCAAACTCAGGGTATACATTAGAGCCGTGTGAAGATCAAACTCAATTCAAGATCCCATTTAAACCCCATCATTACCCGTTAATTAAGAAAATTAAAAGACGGGCTTTTGCTGCTGTTATTCAACCAATAATTTAACAATTGGTTCAAGTTTTGCTCTTTTTTTTGGTTAATTATTGTTTATTTTGATTTCTTAAGTTGTAATACTTTGTTATGTTTGGATGGAAGAGGATGGATTTCTATTGAGTGGTAAATTAGAGGGGAATGATTTAGCGTTTTTCTATATAATTGGTAAGTGTCCAGTTTGCTATGATCTTGGGAGTTTTTTATCTACTTTTTTTATGACCTTTTCTGATAAAATCATCCGAAAGAGTCACATAATGTTTATAAAAATCAAGATTTTTACATTATAATGACTGTGGTCATCGAGTCCCTTTGAAGACGATATGGACAAAGGAGAGCCGTGGCATGAGGTTCTTCAACGATCCAAATTACAAGACTCTGGGTATTTTCAGTTTCTTGATTTCAAATTGGCGTGTTTTTGCTCAGCGTGCAATGCCCATTGTGTTTGCGCTAGAGAAGGACAGAAAGGTGAAGGGTTTGAAGAGCAGATTGGTCTGTTGAACTAGTAATGTGGTTCGATAAAATGGAGTAAAAAAACACTCAATCCGTCGACAGCAGGGTTCGAACCTGCGCGGGCGAAGCCCAACAGATTTCAAGTCTGTCTCCTTAACCACTCGGACATATCGACATTATTTGATTCCAGTATTTATATTTATTATATTTATACCCACCCTAAGAAATTGACATTGTATTTTACATGACTCTGGCAAATTAATTTAAATTATTCTTTGGTTTTTATTCAAAGGAATATAAATATGAATATTATCTTTATCTAAATAAAATTTTTTTTTGCTAAATTGAGTGATAACTTTAATTTAATTTCATTTAATTAAAATTTGAAGTTTCAAACTTTTAACTTATAATTGGAAAATAAGTTTTCAATTATAAATGAAATTCAAAACTCAAAATTAAAAACATTATGTCAAAGGTAGTATGGTAGCTTCATTTTTGTTTTTTTTTGGTAGTTGAGAAACTCTTCATGATTCCTTTAATGCAAAGGCTTGTGGTATGTGATTGAGTAGGAAGAAGTAGAAAGAATTTTTTTATTTTTTTATTTTAAAAGTATTTTTTTATTTTAAATTATTTTAATATATTAATATTAAAAATAAATTTTTAAAAATACAGTTACTATCACAATATTAAATATCATGAAGATTTACCTTGTAATTGCTAGGTAGTGGCGTTGTTTGACCCCACGAGGCTAACTGTACATGTGAAGATAAGTTTTGATCCTCGACAGTGGACCGTTGTAAATTATTTTAATAGAAATCCAAGAAAATCGACGACGACGACAAGACACCAAACCCAATTTGTTCTCTATTGTTTCTTTTTCACTAACATATTTAAATCATGGTTCATTATTCAAATGAATGGTCCGCCGCCCACTCGATCCGACGGTATGAGAGTTGGTGGAGAAGAATCGTCTTGCAGATTGCTGCACTTGTCTAATTGATCATATAAAGTCGACACGTCCATTCATGCATGGAACTTTTTCTTTTTTCTTTTTCTCTACTTAATTAATCAAATAAAAGTGATATGTACATTCATTTAGAAATTTAAAGGGTTATCATATTAAAAATTATTAGTTAAGAATTAAATTAAGATATATTATAAAAATTAAAAATTAAAATTATATTTTCAAACCTAAAAAATCAAATAAAAACTTGATTAAGAAGTTATCATGAATTAATATATGTATATTATTTAAAAGATAAATTAATATTTTATTAATTTATAAGATTTTTTCTATTATTCCATAAATAATAAGTTATATTTCTTATTTTTTAATAGTTGTTTGTTAAACAAAAAAATTATATAAATTATAGAATAAAAAACTAATACTGCACAATGACCCCTTTCTTTTTTAAATCTGAATTTATAAGATTTTTCATCAAAAGTTCTTATAGATTATTATTGAAGTCCAGAAAATTGAATAACCTGTACTTTACAATAATTTAATTTTTAAAGAATTATTCAAAGCAAAAAAAATAAATTTTAAAATAATAAATTTCTAAACTGTTCTAAATTTATCTAATAAAATCTGAAAACTCTTAAATAATTTGATTTTATTAAAAATATATATATTAAAAGATTATATAAAATAAACATTTATAAAAGAAATTATATCAATTTAAGAAATTTCGCGCTCAGAGGGCCACAAAAAACAACTGAAGTTGTAATTTTTAAATTGATTATTTTTTATCGTCAGCCTTTACTGATTAGATTTTCAAGCTGCTGAAAAAGAAAAAGGTAAAGAAGGAACAAGGTTGGCTTTAATATAGCATGCTCCTCCTCCTCTTTTTCTTTTTCCCTTATATTATAAGCAATGCCCACGTAAGTGTGGATTGTAATTTGGACTAACAACAAACAAACAAATGAAACGGACAATAGGAAAGAAACCACATGTGATCCACGTTG
>NW_011501757.1:0-21490 GCF_000495115.2 Populus euphratica
GGTGGAGCATAAGGAGGTGTATATCCATGAGAATTTTTGAAATTATGGTGTGCTTGAAACTGTGGTGGTGAAGTTTGTGCATTGTCACTCATCCAACTGAAATTTGGGTGATTTCTCCAACCAGAATTGTATGTTTGTGAATATGGGTTGTGATTGGACCTTTCAAAACTATTTAAAGCATGGGCTTGTTCATGGAGACATTTCTTAAAAGAAGGTAAGCTTGGATAGTTATTGGTTGAGTGTTCATTTGTTTCACATATTTGACACACAATGTTTTCAACATATTTTAATTGACCACTCTTTTTCAATTCTAGTGCCTCAACTTTTCTAGCTAAAGATGCAAACTTGATTTGAAGGTCATGATTTTCCCTAAGGTTGTACATACCTCCACTAGATATATGAGGTTGAGTTTTACTCGGTACCTCATAATTACCCGCGGTGTCCCAATTTTGAGCATTTTCAGCTAACAAGTCTAAGTACTCCATTGCTTCATCAGCATTTTTATCTTCAAAAGTTCCATTGCACATCAATTCAACCATTTGCCTATCTCTAGGTGTTAACCCTTTATACAAATGTGAAACCAACCTCCATGTTTCAAAACCATGATGAGGGCAAGTACTAAGCAAGTCTCGATACCTATCCCAACATTGGTAAAATGTTTCTCCTGGTTTTTGAGTGAAATTGGTGATTTGTCTTTTGAAAGAGTTTGTTCTATGAGATGGGAAAAACTTCTTTAAAAATTGTTGTTGCATTTCATCCCAAACACGAATAGATCCTGGTCTTAAATTTTGTAGCCATGTTTTAGCTTTATCTTTTAATGAAAAAGGAAAAAGCTTTAATCTGATGGTGTTCATGCTACAATTTAAATTATTATATGTGTTGCAGACCTCCTCAAATTCCCTTAAATGCAAGTATGGATTTTCCAATTCTAAGCCATGAAAAGAAGGTAAAAGTTGAATAATGCCTAGCTTAAAATTGAAATGAGATGCATCAAGAGGGAAAACTATGCATGATTGTGCACTTGTTCTTGTGGGATTCATGTGGTCTCTAAGTGTTCTAGCACGATTATTCTCATTATTTTCATTATGAAGTGATTGATTATCTTTTTCGGCTATGCTTTCTGAAAATGATGAGGATACCCTATAAAGTCTACCACTTGATGTACATGACCACACTCTCATGCACGTGTAGGAATAGAATAAAAAGAAGAAGAAACCAAAAGACGGAGGAAGAAAATAAAATAAAGAGAAACAAAACAAAAGAAACAAAGTTATATACAAGAAAAGTGAAAAGAGAAAATAAAATAAATACTATAATTTGTACAAGAACTTACCTCTCCGGCAACGGCGCCAAAAACTTGACACGACTAAAAGATTGATGTCTTCTCCCAAGTGCAGGAGTGTCAAAGTAATAAATAACCCGGCAAGACCGGGGTCGAACCACAAGGAGGTTAATTGTACAAATTATAAATAACAATAATACAACAACAATAACAATAATAACAACAATAACGACAACAATAATAACAATAACAATAACAATAACAATAATAATAATAATAATAATAATAATAAAGAAAAAGAAGGAGAAGAAGAAGAAGATGATAAGAACTTTGAGATGGAATATTAATGTAACAATTAAACAATGATAATAACAAATGTCAAGGTTAGAGGTTCTACTAATGGTATGTCAAACAAGTATAGTATAAACTCTTATTATTCAATTGGAAACCACACACAAAGGAGGTTCCAATCAGATTATAGATTGTTAACATGATTACATTACTGATTATAGATTGTTAGCATGATTACATTAGTCATCTTATTTGATTAATGCTAATACCTGTAAATCTCGTCAAGCATTCATGATTATAACTTATGTTAACAACAAATCAAGTTCTTTTCATAGCTTAGGTGTCGGTTATACCATATAGTATGGGCTATGAAATAGTTGAAGATGTGTTAATGCAAGTCGATAAATTCATTATTGATGTAACCATATTATTCGATAGTTTCACCCACTTTTACCTAATGTTTTGTCCATGTTTTATATGTAAAATGCCTTGATATTCTTTGTTTTATGTTTTGAAGGCACTTTTGGATGAAAAATGCAAAATGGAGTAAATTGGAGATAATTGGCAGATTTGACGTTCAGTCGATGTTTTGTCCAGAGCGTGAGTTCTAGAGATCGAAATGAAGTGATTCCAGTGGCTCTAAAAAGCTAACATCCATACCTTTCTGGAAATGTAATGCAAGAAAAATAAGAAGAGGAAGATCATGGAAATCACATCCTTCAAAGTCAAATCTTGTATTCTGCCACTGTTGACCTTTGTCCATTCAAAATTTCATATCGGGAGCTATAGAAGTCTCATTGATGCAAACTCAATTTTTTTGGATACATGACTCAAAGGTCTAGACACGCTCCAATTTTCAGCCAAAAACGATGTCAGATGAGGGCGATATGATTTTTCAAAGATGACAACTGAATTCTGCCAGCAATCAGGTTTCGTGAAGAAATGAGTCCAAATTATGTTTCGAAGCTTCTAAACTATCATCCAAGTTATAATTTTAGCAATTTAGCCCCTCTAGTAAATCAATCTAGAAGGTGAAGAAAAGTAGCCACCAACCTCAAATCACCAACCACAAACCAGCTGCAAGTTGGAATGCTGCCATTGTCAAAGAAGGAGGCTACAATGGTGGGTTGTTTGTGGGGACCACTAATGTCAAAGTTTGGCATGTTTGGCAGCCACCATTATTGATAAAGAAGCAAGAGGAGCTGCCATTGAAGCTTATATATAGACACCAAGAGACCCAAGAAAGAAGAGGAGGGAGTGCAATAGAATCAAAGAAAGGTGGTAGCAACTAGAAGTGAAGAAACACAAACTCTCCTCTCTACATACTAGAAATAATGCTTTCTTTTATCTTTAGGAGTAGTTGTTCAATAGATATGCAAGGCTAAGCTCTTTTCTTGGTTGCAAGGACGCAGAAACTTTCAGATTTCAAGAACTGTGAGATTTATACTTCATTTATTTTCAGTTTGTATTATGAATGAGTATGATTGTTTTCCTATGCATGTTTTCTATGATTGTTGTTGATAATTGCTAGAGCGGACTCTAAGTTATTATTGTGAACAATCTATTGCTAAGTTTGATATCAGAACCGGAGTTAGGGTATATAAACTTGTGAAGCAACTAAGCTTGATAATTGTGGCGGAACTACGTTATTAAACTTAGGGAAAACATTCGATCAAAGCAACACAAGTAGACAACTTGGTTGTTAAGATTAATGAATTTATCTAGATCTTAAGGCTGCCATTAGATTAAATCATTAGTGTGGACACTTTGATTATTTGTTGGTTAGGGCTAGTTATACGGCGGATCCGTTAATTAACCAAAGTTAAGAAAAGATAAAAATTCAGAATATAAACTGGAGTTTCGTTTTAAGGATCAGTTCTGATTTCTGTAGGTGGATGTGTGCTTATGACCAAGGTTTGTTTTCTTGATAAATTTCAGTTTTAATTGATTGTGTTCACTAGTTTAATTTCTTTCATATTTTAGATTATCACAAATCAAAACCCCCCTAATTGCATAACGTAGAACATAAAAATCTGAACTAAATCTTCCTCGTGGGATCGATCCCTTGCTTGCTCTATACTATCTTGTGTGATTTCAGCTAGGGTAATTAATTTGTGCGACCGCGACATCGCAACAAATTTTGATATCCTGTGGATTTTATTATCTTGGACACACAACCTGTTGAAGCATGTAATTCATTTCCTGTTAGGAATGGACTGATGAAGCTATCATTTGGAAACATGACATTGAAGATGAGTATTTTCAACATTTCAAGCAACTTGGAGATGATAATGATTTATAAGAAGTAGATTTTATTAAAGAATTAATTTATGATCAACTTGAATATACTTTAAGTAAAATTGAGTTGGATTAATTTAAAGATTTGTAAATGATTTACTTTGAGTAAAATTGAGTTGAATGAAGCTAAAAATGTTGATGTGGATTTTTTGTCAAGAGTGACAACAAATTCGACATCTGACATCACACTAATCGATGATTACTTTCCTAACAAATCCTTACTTTATGTTACTTCAATGCCTTGTTTACTAAAAATATCAATTTTCTTGCTTTAGGATTTTTGCTAGCTCACTAGAATATCAAAGATAAAAAAATGTTTTTGAGTGACATGTAAAATTTTTATTGGGATGACCCTTATTCAAATATTGTCCTGATCAAATATTTCAAATATGCATTCCTGACAATGATATAAGTAATTTCATTAAATTTCATAATTCTAAGGCATATGAGAGTCATTTTTTTGTCAAAAAAGATGATTGAAAAAAATCTTACAATAAGGATTCTATTAGCCCACCATGTTCAAAGATACAAATGTGTTCTGCAAAGCTTGTGAAAATTGTCAAAAGTTAGGATTTATTTGAAAACATAAGGAATCTTCATATAATCTTCTATTGACTTTTCAGACGTAACATAGTGGAGATGTGCATTGTGTAATTTATGATTTATAACCCAATTTTCATAAAGAACATGCTCGTCATAGTCTTAAGAATCTGACTAAAAAAGACCCTGTTTGACAATTTTTTTTAAAAATAGATGGGAAGCCTATCCCAACCCATAGAGGGCGTATAAGCTGTTTTTGGACGTAAAACGAAGGGAAAGTATGAGCCACAATCGTAACTACCTGTTCATACATATGTTTTTTTTTTTTAAAAAAATAATATAAATAAATAAATAAATAGAGAGAGAGAGAGTGAGACTCCATCTGGCTTACATATAAGTGATATGATTGCATTTTCAATTTTTTATCTATAAAATCTTCTCTTCTTTTCCTTTATTTATACTCAACCTATACATTCAACAGATATAGAAGTGTGTAGAAATGACAGGTTCTTCAAGTCAACACATAAAAAATATTTATGTTTTTGGTGGATCCAGTCCTATTAAGGAAATAGAGTTTTTATAATCAGCAAATCATCTTGGTCAGGTACTAGCTAAGAGAAAGATTCATTTAGTATATGGGGAAGGCAACCTTGGGTTAATGGGGGGAGTGTTAATAGCAGCATTTTTAGGAGGTAGTCAAGTTTTGGGGGTTATCCCTAAAGCTTAGCGTAAGGGAACATCATTGAAAAAACAATTGGAGAGGAACTACAGGTCTCGACAATGTCTAATTGAATGAATGCAATGTTTAAACACACTGATACCTTAATTACCTTACCAGGTGGTTTAGACACATTGGAAGAGATCTTTTATATTTTTTCTTGGACCCAACTACATATTCATCATAAACCCATAGGTCTATTAAATGTTAATGGTTTTTATGATAAATTGTTGTCTTTTCTTGATCATGCTATCAAACAAGAATTTCTAATATATTCAGCATGACAAATCATAATTTCTGCTGCTGCTACTAAACAATTGATTGACAACTATAATCTTTTATTCTTGTAATTGATCCCTCAATAAGTCGTATAAATTGGTCAACTATAAAAAACCTTAAAAAGCTTATATTGGATTTGAGCCTTCGTTTGTAAATCCTTGTGTCTTTTGGTTCTATTAATAGCATATTATTTTGTTTTGTTATTTCTTATATTTATTTAAATGTGTTTCAGGTTTGTTAGTGTTCGGTGTTTTAGGTGATGACTTTTATACTCTATCTTTCTATCTTATAACATTAAGGATACAATCTTATTTTGGTTGGGGGAAAAGGGTAAAAGTTGATATTACAAAAAAATAATATTTAACTAATTATGTTTTCTATTTCATAAACCATTTGCAAAACTGTTGTTACTAGGATGGTAAAGTAAAGGAGTTCTTTTGTTATAATGACTTTTAAGACACATCTTAGTAAATATTCTTAACAAAGTTTATCAGAATACTTCTTGAAATATTCAGGTTTACAAACTCTCGCATTGTTATCACTTAATTCTGCTCATATACTCATTTAATAAGTATTTTTAAACCTTCATTTTCACACACACATTAACATATGATTATGGGTTGCACATTGGATTATGACATTATTTATGTTCTTTTGTTAAAGGTAACAACTAAGGAAAATGAATAATATATAAATTGCAAAAAAAATACAAAAAATAAAAACAAACATAAAAAAATAATCATAAAAACATAGATAAATTTGGTTTTGTAACCTCCCTAGCCTAAGTAATTAAGCCCGAAGGGGTGTTTTAACACCTAATACCCTAAAGTCAACTGACTTGGGAGCTATTGGCCTAACACTCGTTACATGGGTTAAGGAGAAAAGCTTAAGGAAATCAAACATTGCACCATCTACATATCAGTATCTGCGACCCGAGTTACTAAGCTCGTAGGGGTGTCTTAACACCTAATGCCCTAAGACCAACTGGTCTGGGAGTCATTAGCCGAAAGCTCGTTACATGGGTTAAAGATGCATGATGCTTTTAAATTATATGTATATAGATTTTAAAAAAAAAAAGAAAAAAAGCTAAGTAACAAAAAAAAACTCAAGAGAAATTAAATTAACAATAACTTGGTTGAAAATAATTGATGGATTTGTTTTTAAAGATAAAAAAAAAATGTAAATAGATTTTAAATGACAAGAAAAGTAAGTCTTGGTCCAAATCAATTTTAATGGTGATGTATTGGTGATTTCTTCAACATATATAAGATAACTCAACCTAATATCAATGATGGTGATATTAGATCAGAAGATATTACAATGAAGATTAGAAAGATGAAGATTGATTATTGCTTAAGAATGAACAAGTACTTTCATATTAAGTAAGACATTGAATCAAGCAATCTCTATACCAAAACTAAAGTTTGTGCATAAAAATTCAAGATTATAACATTACCTAAATGATTTCTAAAATTTCTTTACAATAATAAATCATTCATGAAGAAAATAAGAAGATAAACATTAAGATTCATTCATATCCTAAAGAACTCACCTCAATCACCATTATCCTTGATTTGGATCCAAGAAAGAGTTTAGCCAACCATGATTATATATAAGAACACTTCAATAAACATGAAAGAACTTGAATCCAACTGAAAAAATAAGTTTTACAAACTAAAGAACCGAAATCTATAAAGAAGAACACAATACAATTTCAGAAAAAATTCGGACACAAATCTGACTCTAACTTTGGACAGCAATTTGACCCTCTTAGAAGCCTTCTATCGAGATGTCTATTAGAGACATATTTATAGGAAATTTTGTCACCTTTCCAGATCATTAAAGAACTGCTCATTTGGACACCTGAGTCAAACGTTATGGGCAAAACACCAAAAGGTGTTCTAAAAAATCAAATTAGGCCAGCTTTGCAACCATTTTGGTGCACGTTTTTCTTCCTCATTTATGAGCTGTCTCTTTCTTCTTTTTGACCCAAAATAATGTAACAATGTCCCCTCTAGCTTTCCATCCATGTGCTTGCCTTCTTGGATCAATGGATTACCCAAAATAAATCAATTATTATTTGTTGTATGGACATGTAAGATTATGAATTGTGTTTGGGCTGATTTGAAGGCTGATTTGGGGCTGATTTGGGTCTGATTTTAAGCATCAAATAAGGATACAAATGTACCTATTATTTGGGCCAAGATTAAGATTGAAACCTTGAGTGTTTAATGGTTGAAGTTTGTACACAACATAAGGCAAGTTTGGGCTTGAAATAGATCATATGATATTCTTTTCTAGAATTGGAATAGAATTGATTTTTGGGACAAATTTGGAGCACTTATTTGAACCACGATTTGCTTTAATCTTCAACTAAATGTCTCTTCAATTCTTTGTTCTGAATTATGACATTGAATTTTCTGAATTAATTCATTTAAGCTCCAGGAACTATCGATACATTAAAAGAAACTTCATTATTAAAAAGCACATCAATTATTATAAAAAAAAACCAAATAAAAACAATAAATACATATGTAAAATAAGAGACTTAATGACACTTTTGATGCGCAATCACACCCCCTAACTTAGATTTTGCTAGTCCTCAAGCAAAACAAAACATAAAACCTTTGAAATAAAAAGAATAATAAGAACCATAATTAGGCTCGATTCATCACACTTGAAGGACCTATCATGCAAATATTGGTATCTTTAACTTAGTGTACACAATAGCAAATAAAGTAAAATAAGCATACTCACATTCTCTAAATCAAACATCCATATAAAATTTTCAAATTCAATCATATTTATCATGCAACCAACATAATTGATTCATATGAAAACTCAACTTGTAATCTTCCCTTCTCACCAGCACAAACAAGGTAGCAAACTAGAGAAATATCTATATATTTTTTTTTTCTTTTTTTTTTTAATTTTTTTCTTTGAAGATATGATTTATTCTGTCTTTAAGTAGTCACTTCCCTTTTGACGCGAATACAAACATTTGTGATGAATGCACCCGGTTACTCACAAAGTCACAAACTTAAAGTGCTTTGCATACTCATATTTCAAGCTGCCGTTTGACGTAAAGATAAACATTTATGATGAATACCCCTAGTTACTGAGCAACTCAAAACATTGGAGTAGATAGAACTTTGTACACATTTATTTATTTATTTATTTGTGTAATAATTATTACTCTATTTACTTAAACCTTGTTTAGGACTGGATAAAAAGGGATAATCACAAGTAAAGCATCATACTTATCTTTCATGCATAATCACACAACTCACACAACGTTTACAGGGAAAGATGTACTTCAGTAATCTTAGAAAAAAGTATGCTATATCTTGCTTTATAAGATATTATCTATCCCAAATTAAAGCATGCAATGTTCAACACAATAATGAATCTAAAAATGTATTGATGATCTTAAACAAGTCTCATTCACATACGAATGCAAGTTTTTTTTTTTTATAAAAAAAGCATGGTTATCTCAAGCATTCAACATAATGAAATATCTAAAATTAAGTTTTGCATTATCCTCAATGTAAATAAAGAAAGAGAAGAAAAGTATAAAGATTAGAAAATTGTTACTCCCCTTTTGTTTTCAAGGATAAATGTCTGATTGAATTGGGCATGAGCTAACTTCTTGCTTGATATTTTTTTAACCTGCATATCATAACTAAAAGAAAACATAGATTATTTTTTTCAAATAAATAATTTTTTTTAAATAAAGAACCTCACACCCCCCCCAACTTAAAATAATGCATTGTCCCTAATGCATGAACAAGAAAATATAAGAGATGGAAGAAAGAAGAAAAAAAATGAAAATGAAAATAAAAATAAAAATAAAGAAAGAAAAAAATAAAAAAATAAAAATAAAAACTCATTACTTCTGATACTACAATGGTATTGGATCTTCAAGATCCAATGTCTCAACTTCATCCATAACATTTTCAAGATAAGGTTTCAATCGATGACCATTTACTTTGAAAATATTTCCATTCTTAGGATTTTCTACCTCAAATGCACCATGCTCAGAGATGGATTTAATCACAAATGGACCAATCCATTTTGTCCTCAACTTCCTAGGAAAGAGATGTAATCGTGAATTATACAAGAGAACCTTTTGACCAACATGAAAGGATTTTTTAAGAATATGTTTATCATGCAAAGTTTTTATCTTATGTTTTGAAATTTTTGCATTTTCAAATGCATCATTTCTCAGCTCCTCTAATTCATCTAATTGAAGCTTTCTATTTTTGCCAACCTCGTTTTCATTGTCATTGAATTGTCGGATGGCCCAATATGCACGGTGCTCAATCTTAACAGGGAGATGACAATGCTTTCCATAAACTAGCCTATAAGGAGACATTCCTAAAGAGGTCTTATAAGAAGTGCAATATGCCCACAAAGCATCAACTAGTCGTAGGGACCAATCTTTACGGTTTGGATTGACTGTTTTCTCTAAAATGTTTTTGATCTCCCTATTTGCCAACTCAGCTTAGCCACTAGTTTGTGGGTAATAGGAGGTACTGACCTTGTGAATTACACTATATTTTCTCATCAAAATCCCAATGGGCTTATTACAAAAAATGTTTTCCCCCATCACTAATCATAGCCTGGGGCATGCCAAAACGAGTGAAAATATTTTCTTTTAAGAATTTGACCATAACTTGATGGTCATTGGTTCGAGATGCAATGGCCTCCACCCATTTAGACACATAATCAACATCTACAAGGATGAATTAGTAACCAAATGAGCTTGGAAAAGGTCCCATGAAATCAATCCCCCAACAATCAAATATTTCCAAAACAAGGATGGGGTTATGGGGCATCATGTTACGCCTAGTGAGGCTACTTAGTCGTTGGCATCGGTCACATGCAACATAGAAGGCATGAGAATCTTTAAACATGGTGGGCCAATGAAAACCACACTGCAAGATTTTGGCAATGGTTTTCTTGTAAGAGAAATGCCCACCACAGGTTAATGCATGACAAAAATTAATGACACTTGGAATTTCATGATCAGGGATGCACCGCCTAATAATTTGGTCAGGACAATATTTAAATAGGTAGGGGTTATCCTAAAAAAAGGTGTGCACATTACGCAAGAATTGTTTTTTGTCAAGTTTAGACTATTGAGAAGGAATCTGACTTGTGGCTAGGTAATTTGCTATGTTAGCATACCATAGAGAACCAATGTAGGAGAATACCTGCACAAAATAAATTTTCATTAGCAAAGAGTTCATTTATTAGAGATTCATCAATTATTGTCTCATAGCTTGAAAGACGAGACAAATGATCAACCACTACATTCTCTACTCCCTTTTTATCTCGAATTTCAAGGTTAAACTCTTGGAGTAGGAGGATCCATCGAATCAAATGTGGCTTGGCATCTTGCTTTGTGAGCAAGTATTTCAATGCTGCATGATTAATGAAAACAATAACAAGAGATCCAACCAAATAAGACCTAAACTTGTCCAATGCAAAGATCACAGCTAAGAGTTCTTTTTTAGTTGTAGTGTAATTCAATTGAGCATCATTCAAAGTCTTGCTAGCATAATAAATGACATGAGGTTTCTTGTCTTTTCTTTGCCCTAAAATAGCCCCAACCGCAAAATCACTAGCATCACACATCAGTTCAAATGGTAAGGACCAATCAGGAGCTTGTATGATTGGTGTAGTGGTCAACAACCCTTTAAGCTTTTCAAAAGCTTCTTGACATTTTAATGTTCAATCAAATTGGACATCTTGTGACAACAAGTTACACAATGGTTTGGCAATGGTACTAAAAGAATGAATGAATCTTCGGTAAAACCCAACATGTCCTAAAAAAGATCTCACATCTTTCACAGTCTTAGGGGTAGTTAATTTTTGAATGACTTCCACTTTTGACTTATCTACTTCTATCCCTTTTAAAGAGACAATGTGATCTAAAACAATGCCATGTGTCACCATAAAATGACACTTCTCCCAATTGAATACAAGATTGCTCTCTTCAAACCTTTCAACAACTGTTTCTAAATGCATTAGACATAACTCATAAGAATCCCCATAAACTGAAAAATCATCCATGAAAACATCCAAAATTGTTTCCACCATGTCACTAAAGATACTCATCATACTCCTATAAAAGTGGCTAGTGCATTACATAAACCAAAAGGCATTCTTCTATAAGCATAGGTACCAAAAGGATAAGTGAAAGTGGTTTTTTCTTGGTCTTCTAAAGAAATCTCAATTTGGTTGTAACCTGAGTATCCATCAAGAAAATAATAGAAAGCTCTTCCGGCTACTCTTTCAAGCACTTGGTCTAAAAATGGAAGCGAAAAATGGTCCTTCCTAGTCACCATGTTCAATTTACGATAATCAATGCATATACGCCATCCAGTTTGGATTCTAGTTGGTACTAACTCATTATTTTCATTCTTCACTACCATGACTCCAGATTTTTTAGGGACAACTTGGGTTGGACTAACCCATTTTGAGTTTGCAATAAGGTAAATGATACCTGTATCAAGTAGTTTAAGCACTTCACCTCTCACTACTTCCTTTATATTTGGGTTCAATCGTCTTTGCATTTGCCTCACAGATTTAACCTCTTCTTCAAAATAGATTCTATGTGTACATAAAAAAGGGCTAATTCCTTTCAAGTCAGTAATAGTCCACCTAATTGCTTTCTTGTGTTTTCTCACCACTCTCAAAAGTTTTTGTTCTTGCTCTATGCTAAGTTTTGATGAGATCACAATAGGATATGATTCATCTTCCCCTAGAAATGCATACTTAAGATCACTCGGTAAAGGCTTCCTTTCTGGTTTATAAGGTTGGTTAAGAGATGCCTCAGCTTTCACTTGGGGTGAAATCAAAGGCTCAAACGATGGGGTCCATTGACTTATTGACATAATAGGCATTGGATCTAGATAAGTCTTGAGTTCTCTTACTTCCTCATCAACACATTCCAAAGAACAAAATCTTTCATCATGAACTAAAGTTCTCTCCAATGGATCCTTATTCCACACTCTCTCAAAGTGTTCTTGACAAACTATTTGGATCAAATCTACCTCTCTAATGTCCTTATGTTCCCCAATTTGTTTGGAGACATTGAATATGTTCATCTCCACAATCATATTTCCAAAAGACAATTTCATCACCCCATTTCTACAGTTAATTAAGGCATTGGATATAGCTAGGAAAGGTCTCCCTAAAATGACTGGGATGGGAGCATTAGAACCTTGAATTGGTGTCTAACACTACAAAATCAATACGATACCCCTAGGAATCTTGATTGACCTATTAGCTAATTGAAGGGTGATTCGAGTAGGCTTGATTTGTCCTAAACCTAATTGTTCGTAAACAGTGTAGGGTATTAAATTCACACTTGCTCCTAAATCCAACAAAGCTTGATCTATCTTATGACTTCCAATAATGCATGAAATGGTAGGACAACTAGGATCTTTATATTTGGGAGGGGTCTTAAACTTGATGATGGCACTAGCATGTTTAGTTAGAAAGGCTCTTTCTTTCACATTTAATCTCCTTTTAATTGTGCATAAATCCTTAAGAAACTTTGCATAAGATGGAACTTGTTTAATTGCATCAAGGAGTGGAATATTGACTTTCACTTGTTTAAACAATTCATAGATTTCTGAGTTCATAAGATCATGTTTAGGTTTCCCTGAACTTTATGGAAATGGTGCTCTAGGAATAAATTCTAAATCACTCACTTTGACTCCAATTTTTCTTGAATCATCTCTTTTCTCACTCATCTCTTTCTCATTTATCTCGCCTTCTTTGTCACTCAAACTCTCATTTGTCACTTGTGTTTTGATTTCCTCTTCATTTTTCTTAGATTTCTCCTCCACAATACCTCTAGGAATCCCAAAACCTATGGCTTTGTCAACAATCTTTTCACTTCTAAGGGTGGTGATAGCTTGGACTTGTTCATGGTTTAAAGGTTCATTAGGTGAGGATTCACTCATGTGTACCTGACCTCTAGGATTTGGCATTGGTTGAGCTGGGATCTTTCCCTTCTCTTGAATGCTTAGTGATTGAGTCAACTTGGTTAGTTGAATTCAAATGTCATCTAAGGTCCTATTGGTCTGGTCTTGAAATTTATAAGCTTGGTTGTTGATTCCTCCTTGCGTTTGTATGAATTGTTAAAGAGTATCCTCTAGGGATCTCTTATGAGGTGGTTGGTATGTGTTATGTGTGGGAGCATGAAATGGTTGGGGTGGAGGTTGAAATGTTTGAGGTACTGAAGAGCCCTCATTTCTCCATCCAAAATTTGGGTGGTTCCTCCATCCAGGATTATAGGTCTTAGAGTAGGGATTGCCTACTTGGTTTGGAAATAGCTTTCTAACATTACTTGAATCAAAAGTTTGGCCATATAGCACTTTCTTAAAGGCTGGACTAGTAGGACACTCAATTATCCTATGCCCTTAGCTCTCACAAACAACACAACTTTCCTCTTGTTGTTCACTCATGACATGCACTTTTTTAATCTCAAGAGACTCTACTTTCTTAGCCAATGAGGCTAATCTAGCATTGAGGTCATCAGTCTCTTTCAATTGAAACTTCCCACTTGAATGAGAAATGGTGTTTCTAAACTCAATATGAACTAGGAGAGAAGTCTCCTATTGCTTTATGTTTTCAGCCAATTGATCAAAAAAGTCAAAGGCCTCACTTGGTTCTTTGTCATAAAACTCACCATTACACATGGTTGACACTAGCTTTTTAAAATCTATGATAAGAGAGTCATAGAAGAAACTCACTAACCTCCACATCTCAAAACCTTAGTGAGGGCATGCATTTAACAAGTCTTTGAACCTTTCCCAAGTTTGGTGAAATGACTCATTTGGACTTCAAGAAAAATTCATCATTTGACGTTGTAAGGCTGCTGTCCTATGAGTGGGGAAGTATTTTTTCAAAAATTCAGCTTGCATTTCTCTCCATGTACCTATAGACCTAGAACACAAGGAGTTTAGCCTAAGCTTGGCTTTATCCTTTAGAGAAAATGGGAACAATTTAAGCCGAATGGTTTCCTCGGTACATGTTCTATCAACAAAAGTATTACATACCTCTTCAAAGTCTTTAATGTGTATGTATGGATTTTCAGAATCCATACCATGAAATGTGGGAAGAAGTTGAATCATGCCCGGTTTCAAATTGAAAGCTTGTTGATTAAGAGGTAAGATAATATACGAAGGTGTACTTTGTCTAGCCGGGTGAAGATACTCTCTAAGAGTTCAAAAATTAGGTTGATCATTGAATTGTGAAGGTCCATTACCTTGAACACTCCCTTCACCCTCTGCATCTTCAACATTAGCCATGATAAAATAATAATAATAATAATAATATAACAATTATATCAATATGAAAGGAAAGGAAAGAAAAAAAAAGATTGCAAATAAAAGTAATAACTCAAAAATAAAAATACAACACATTAAGAAATTCACTCTCCAACTAATAAGCAATATTAACAACAATAAACATTAAAAGATAATTATAACAAACTTGAATAAAAAGGCGGTAATACTGGCCAAGCACTTCAAACAATAAATATAAGAAAAATAATCATAACAAAACAACAAAATAAAATGAAATAAACAAGGAGCGATAATACCGGCCAAGCACTTCAAACAATAAATATAAGAAAAATAATCATAACAAAACAATAAAATAAACTGAAATAAACAAGAGGCGGTAATACTAGCCAAGCACTTTAGACAATAAATATAAGAAAAATAACAACAATAAACATTAAAAGATAATGATAACAAGTATGAATAAAAAGGCGGTAATATTGGCCAAGCACTTTAGACAATAAATAAATAAAAATATCAACAAAATAAAATAAAATGAAATAAACAAGAAAAATATTAGAAACTAATAAGAATAGACAATAAAATAAAAATGGTTGAACCAACCAAAATCCAACAATTAATAGTCCAATCCACAGTCCAATATCCGAAAAGTTGAGGTCAAATTTTTTTTTTTAGACGGTAAAACCAGCCATTTGATTTTTTATTTATATGTATTCTTTTTTGTTTTCCAATAATCAAATATAAATTTGTTACCTTTGCTTGCTAGCTCCCAGGCAACGGCGCCAAAATTGCTTAACTGCTTTTTATGATCGGCTTGTTTTAACTCATAAGTGCACGAGTGTGCGATGTAGCAATTAACTCGGTAAGATCGAGGTCATATCCATAGAGAGCTAGATCTGGAAATTAAGCTAGGTAAAAAAAAAAACTCAAGAGAAATTAAATTAACAATAACTTGGTTGAAAATAATTGATGGATTTGTTTTCAAAGATGAAAAAGTGTAAATAGATTTTAAATGACAAGAAAAAGTAAGTGTTGGTCCAAATCAATTTTAATGGTGATGTATTGGTGATTTCTTCAACATATATAAGATAACTCAACCTAATCTCAACGATGGTGATATTAGATCGGAAAACATATATAAGATAACTCAACCTAATATCAACGATGGTGATATTAGATCGGAAGATATTACAATGAAGTTTAGAAAGATGAAGATTGATTATTGTTTAAGAATGAACAAGTACTTTCATATTAAGTAAGACATTGAATCAAGCTAAGACAACTTCCTAGAACTTTCATGACTTAAGTCTGTTCAAATTTTGACATTATCAATGATGTTTTGTTCAGATAAGAAGATAAGAATTGTCACCAAATCAAGAGCTAGTCACCCATTCAACAATTAGTCAACAAATCAATAGTTTCCAATTTTGGCCTATAAAAGGAGGTATTTGGCATGCATTTAGGCATCTTAGTTTTCAGATCAATATCATATTCTAGCTCTTTTTTTATTATAATGCTTAAGTTTTGCTTATATTAATCTCTTGTTTATGTTTCTCATTTCCTTTCTTTTACTTAGTTAACTTTTATCTTATATATGTTCTTATCTTATTTATTTATGTCTCTCTTTTATTATCTTTAGTTAAGTTTATTATGTCAATGTGAAAAGGTTACACTAATGGTGTAAGAATAAGTATAGTACAAACTTAATATGGACTTTAGTTTTTGATATTAACATGTTTTGTATTTATTATCTTGTTCACTTTACTTGTTAAATGGTTAGTCTAGAATTGTGTTGTATAACACTTGATACAACAAATACTTGGCATTTTCATAGCTCAACTATATGGTAAAACCGATACTTGTACTATGAAAGGAACTTGATTTGCTATTAATATAAGTTATAATCATGAATACTTGATAATATTTACAAGTATTACCATTAGTGGATCCTCTAACCTTAACATTTGTTTTTATTGTTTAATCTTCACATTATTCTTACATCTCAAAGTCCTCTTTAACTTCTTCTTCTTCTTCTAATTATTATTATTATTATTATTATTATTATTATTTATAATTTATACAATTAACCTCCTTTTAGTTCGACCCTGGTCTAGCCATGTTATTTATTACTTCGACACTCCTATACTTGGAAGAAGATATTAATAGTTTGGTCATGTCACCTTACCTTGTTAGTTGTTAGTTGCACCATTTCAAGTCCCAAAAGCTTCTTTTCGCCTACTTCCTCCTAACAAATTGGGGTACGACATTTCCTCCCATGCAATGCTTCATATGGAGCCATACCAATAGTAGTTTCATGGCTATTATTATAAGTAAACTCCACCAATGGCATAAGATCCTCCCAATTCCCTCTAAACTTCAGCACACACGACCTTAGGAGATCCTCAAGAGTTTGAATTGTCCTTTCAGATTGACCATCCATTTGAGGATGAAATGCCGTGCTCAGATTTAACTTTGTCCCCATTCTCATTGTAAGCTAGGCCACAATCTAGATGTTAACCTTGGATCTTGATCTGATATAATTGAAACTGGCACTTCATGAAGTCTGATTACTTCATTTACATATAAGGTTACCAGTCATCTTCATAGGTAAAAACAAAGCAGATTTTGTTAGTTGATCCACGACTACCTATATGACATCATTCCCCTTCTTTCCACTAAGTAATCCCATCACAAAATTGACATGACTAAAAGATTGATGTCTTCTCCTAAGTGTAGGAGTGTTGAGTAATAAATAACCCGGCAAGACCGGGGTCGAACCACAGGGAGGTTAATTGTACAAATTATAAATAATAATAATACAACAACAATAATAATAACAACAATAACAATAACAATAATAACAATAATAATAACAATAACAATTATAATAATAATAATAATAAAGAAAACAAGGAGAAGAAGAAGAAGAAGATGAGAACTTTGAGATGGAATATTAATGTAAGGATTAAACAATGATAATAACAAATGTCAAGGTTAAAGGATCCATAATAACAAATGTCAAGGTTAGAGGATCCACTAATGGTATGTCAAACAAGTATAGTATAAACTCTTATTATTCAATTGGAAACCACACACAAAGGAGGTTCCAATCAGAATATATATTGTTAAAATGATTACATTAGTCATCTTATTCGATTAATGCTAATACTTGTAAATCTCGTCAAGCATTCATAATTATAACTTATGTTAACAACAAATCAAGTTCCTTTCATAGCTCAGGTGTCAGTTATACCATACAGTATGGGCTATGAAAGTGTCAAGTATTTATTGTACCAAGTGTTATACAAGATAAATCAAGATTAGTCATTTGACAAGCAAAGTATTAAAGAGTGAACAAGATAACAAATACAAAACATGTTAGTATCAAACATGCAAGTCTATATTAAGTTTACACTATACTTATTCTTACACCATTAGTGTAACCTTTTCACCTTGACATAATAAACTTAGCTAAATATAATGAAAGAAAAATAAATAAATAAACAAAATAAGAACATAAATAAGATAAAAGTTAACTGAGTAAACAAAATAAGAACATAAAAGTTAACTAAGTAAATGAAAGGAAATGAAAGGCATAAACTTGATATTAATGAAAGTAAACATAAACATTACAAAACAATACAAAAAGAGAAAGCAAGAGCATGATTTTGATCTGGAGACCAAGATGCCTAAATACATGGCAAATGCCTCATTTTATAGGCCAAAATTGGGAACTATTGATTTGATGACTAATTGATGAGTGGGTGACCAACTCTTGACTTGGTGACAATCCTTATCTTCTCTTGTCTGCCCAAAACGTCATTTCTAACGTCAAAATCGGAGCCACTCAAAATCATGAAAGTTGTATTAAATTGTCTCCGCTTTCTTGTGTAAAAAATTCAGCTCATTTGGACTTCTAGAACTCCAGATATGGGCTAACCACTGAACAGTGCTTGGGCTGGAAGACAGATTCGGACTTCTTTGTTGTTGCTATAATTTGAACTTGAAAATGACCTTTTTAGATCTTGGGCTCCATATGAAAGTTGTAGGCCTATGTCTTACCTTTCCATCCTTTTAGATCTTGGGCTCCATATAAAAGTTGTAGGCCTATGTCTTACCTTTCCATCCATATAAAGTAGATCAAAATCTGAGATCTACAGCTCCAAATATGACTCAATTACCGAATAGTGTTCCGGTTTGGATTGCACCGACATCTCTTTTCAAAGTTTGGCCATCTCTTTATTCTTTTAATTTCAGTTCTTAAATTCATAAATCAATCCTTTCATTTATGTGATAGGCCTGCATTTAAAATAAATATTTACCATAAATTAAAGGTATCTTATATTATTAGATACGTTATTATAAAACACGCTTTAGTTAAGGAGTTATTGATACTTCAAGTGCAAAATGATGATATAAAACCTTAATAAAAATGCACTTTTAAGTACTAATCACACCCCCCAACCAGCTTATTACTAGTTCTTAGTAATCAAAGCGTTAAAATAGAAAAACAATTTGCAAATTCCATAAAGCAAGGTATTCATCATTCAACTTCCATTAATCTATCCATTTAAACAAACTCTCATTAAATTTATATATCTGCTCAATACCTCTTAACAAGATATTAATAAACCTTTCTTTTTTTGCTCAATATATCAACAAATAATTATGATGCTTTTTGATTAGTACTTAAAAGTGCATTTTGATCAAGGTTTTATATCATCATTTTGCACTTGAAGTATTAATAACTCCTTAACTAAAGCATGTTTTATAATAATATATCTAATAATATAAGATACCTTTAATTTATGGTAAATATTCATTTTAAATGCAGGCCTATCACATAAATGAAAGGATTGATTGATGAATTTATGAACACACAATTCAACAGTGAATGCTAATTCACTGCAGCTAACACAATTTTTGTAGTGAATTGAAATTTCACTACAAAACACACAATTCGGCAGCGAATGCTAATTCACTGCAGCTAACACAATTTTTGCAGTGAATTGAAATTTCACTACAAAACACACAATTCGGCAGCGAATGCTAATTCACTACAGCCGATAAAATTTCGGTAGCGAATTGAAATTTTGCTACAGAACACACAATTTAGTAGTGAATTCAAATTCGCTATAGAAGACTTAATTTCAACAGCGAATGCTAATTTGCTGTAGCCAACACAGTTTCGGTAGCGAATCGCAATTTCGGTAGCGAATCGCAATTTCACTGTAGAACACACACATTAAAAACCATCAATTACAGCATATATGATTGATACTTAAAAGTGTATTTTTATCAAGGTTTTATATCATCATTTTGCACTTGAAGTATCAATAACTCCTTAACTAAAACATGTTTTATAATGATATATCTAATAATATATGATACCTTTAATTTATGGTAAATTTTCATTTTAAATGCAGGCCTATCACATAAATAAAAGGATTAATTGATGAATTTAAGAACTGAAATTGAAAGGACAAAGAGATGACCAAACATATAAAAGAGATGTCGGTGCAATCCAAACCGAAACACTATTCGATAATTGGGTCATATCTAGAGCTGTAAATCTCAGATTTAGGTCTACTTTATATGGATGGAAAGGTAATACATAGGCCTACAACTTTGATATGGAGCCCAAGATCTAGAAAGGCCATTTTCAAGTCCAAATTGTAGCAAGAACAAAGAAGTCCAAATCTGTCTTTCAGCCTAAGCACTGTTCAGTATTTGACCCATATATGAAGTTCTAGAAGTCCAAATGAGCTGAATTTTTTACACAAGAAAGCAGAGACAATTTAATACAACTTTCATGTTTTTGAGTGGCTCCGATTTTGACATTAGCAATGATGTTTTGGGCAGACAAGAGAAGATAAGGATTGTCACCAAGTCAAGAGTTGGTCACCCACTCATCAATTAGTCATCAAATCAATAGTTCCCAATTTTGGCCTATAAAAGGAGGCATTTGCCATGCATTTAGACATCTTGGTCTCCAGATCAAGATCATGCTCTTGCTTTTCTCTTTGTATTTTTTTGTAATGTTTATGCTTTGCTTTCATTAATATCAAGTTTATGCCTTTCATTGTAATGTTTATGTTTACTTTCATTAATATCAAGTTTATGCCTTTCATTTCCTTTCATTTACTTAGTTAACTCTTATCTTATATATGTTCTTATTATGTTTATTTATTTTTCTTTCTTTCATTATGTTTAGCTAAGTTTATTATCTCAAGGTGAAAAGGTTACACTAATGGTATAAGAATAAGTATAGTGTAAACTTAATATGGACTTACATATTTGATACTAACATGTTTTGTATTTGTTATCTTGTTCACTATTTAATACTTTGCTTGTCAAATGACTAATCTTGATTTATGTTGTATATCATTTGGTACAACAAATACTTGGCACTTTCATAGCCCATATTGTATGGTATAACCGACACCTGAGCTATGAAAGGAACTTGATTTGTTGTTAACATAAGTTATAATCATGAATGTTTGACGAGATTTATAAGTATTAGCATTAATCGAATAAGATGACTAATGTAATCATGTTAACAATCTATAATCAGATTGAAATCTTCTTTGTGTGTGGTTTCCAATTGAGTAATAAGAGTTTATACTATACTTGTTTGACATATTATTAGTGGAACCTCTAACCTTGACATTTGTTATTATCATTGTTTAATCCTTACATTAATATTCCATCTTGAAGTTCTCATCTTCTTTTTCTTCTTCTCCTTCTTTTTCTTAATTA
>NW_011501757.1:21622-24562 GCF_000495115.2 Populus euphratica
CTATTATTATTATTATTGTTATTATTATTGTTGTTGTTGTTGTTATTTATAATTTGTACAATTCACCTCCATGTGGTTCGACCCCGGTCTTGTTGGGTTATTTATTACTTCGACACTCCTGGACTTGGGAGAAGACATCAATCTTTTAGTCGTGTCAATATATCTTTCAATAATTCTAGCAGAATACACATATTGAAACTATCCATTTTAGCACATAATCCTTCAACCAATCCTAGCAGAACACACATATTGCATGCCGGCCAAACCCATAGTTAAAGTCGACCCTCTACCATGATTTGCTATTTCTATTTTATTCATTTTTCTTTGTTAGATGTTCTGAAATTGGCCTTATTTCATTTTTGTTTTCCTTATCCTCTTAGTTAATTTCTGTTTTCTTCACAGCTAGCTTAAGTCCTAGGTCAATTTTCTTAGGATTTTTTTCTTCATTTCCAGTTCTAGGTCTTGAGGCGAAGAGGAAGGGAGTTTAAGCACCCATACCTTTCGAATCTAGCTAGGTTTGAGGAAGGTTTGACAGTGTTCTTTCTCCTCTCCCACTGGTTCTCTTCCTTCTTCTTCCTCTCATGTTTTCTGGCCCCTTTTTTCCTTTCCCTCTAGGCAACTATCTGATCTTCTCTCAAGGTCTCCTCTCTCTCCCTCATATGTTCACAAGGCTTAGGTTTCTATTGGGAAGGAGAAAGATAAGAGCAACATGTAATTGGACATACAGCTGCAAACAACTTTGGGAAGAGCAAGAGTTGCCTTCTCTCTCCTCCTTATATTTATACACCCCATTAATTGAGGCAGGGTGTTTGGGGTTGGTGTAGATATGTCCTTATCCTTGTTTTGGTCTATCCAAACCAGTTTTATCCCTCCCTCCAGCTCCTTAAGATAATTTAAAAATAATTGCATCACTGCCAATTCAGGAAATCAGCAACGAAAACTGCATTGTTGCTAATTAAGAAATGGGCAGCGAAACGACATCACTGCCAATTTAGGAAATCGACAGCAAAAACTGTGTCGTTACCGATTCAGAAATTGGCAGCAATGGTGGAGCCATCAATTCTCTCTCTCTCTCTCTCTCTCTCTCTTTACACACACACACACACACACACACACACACACACATATATATATATATATATATATATTTTGGGCGTTTACACATTCATGATTATAACTTATGTTAACAACAAATCAAGTTCCTATCATAGCTTAGGTGTCAGATATACCATACAGTATGGGCAATGAAAGTGCTAAGTATTTGTTGTGCCAAGTATTATATAACATAAATCTAGATTAACCATTTAACAAGCAAAGTATTAAAAGTGGACAAGATAACAAATACAAAACATATTAGTATCAATCATTAAGGTCCATGTTGAACTTATACAACATTTATTCTTACACCATTAGTGTAACCTTTTCACCTTGAAATAATAAACTTAACTAAACATAATGAAAGAAAGAAAAATAAATAAACAAAATAAAAACATAAATAAGATAAAAGTTAACTAAGTAAAGGAAATGAAATGAAAGACATAAACTTGATATTAATGAAAGCAAAACATAAGCAATACAAAGAGAGAAAGCAACTGCATGATCTTGATCTGAAAACCAAGATGCCTAAATATATGACAAATGCCTCTTTTTATAGGCCAAAATTGGAAACTATTGATTTGATGACTAATTGATGAGTGGGTGACCAACTATTAACTTGGTGACAATCCTTATCTTCTCTTGTCTGCCCAAAACATCATTGATAATGTCAGAATTGGAACCAGTTGAAAACATAAAAGTTGTAGAAAATTGTCTCATCTTTCTAAAAAAAGAAAATGAAGTCATTTGGACTTATAAAACTTCAAATATTGGCCAAATACTGAACAATGTTCGAGTTGCAAGATAGATTCAGACTTCTTTGTTGTTGCTACAATTTGGACTTGAAAATGGCCTTTTTCATTCTTGGGCTTCATAAAAATTTTAGGCCTATGTCTTACCTTTCCATCCATATAAAATAGATCTAAATCCGATATCTACAACTCCAAATATGACCCAATTACTGAACAATGTTCCAGTTTGGACTACACCAGCATCTCTTTTCTAAGTTTGGACATCTCTTTGTCCTTTCAATTTCAGTTCTTAAAGTCATTAATCAATCCTTTTAAAATAAATATTTACCATAAATTAAAGATATCTTACGTTATTAGATATGTTATTATAAAACATGCTTTAGTTAAGGAGTTATTGATAGTTCAAGTGCAAAATGATGATATAAAACCTTGATAAAAATGCACTTTTAAGTACTAATCACTCAACCTTTTTTGTATCCACAAATATTCCTTTTGTGGATATTACATGGCCTAAAAACACTACTTCCTTGAGCCAAAATTCACACATATCCATCTTTGCATATAATTGATTCTGCCTTAAAGTCTGTAGCACAACATTTAGATGTTGTTCATGCTCTATATGAGAGTTTGAATACATCAAGATATCATCAATAAATACAACCATATACTGGTCCAGGTGAAGCTGAAACATCCGATTCATCAAGCCCATAAACATGGCTTTGGAGGTAATTTAGGCAACTCTTCTAGGAATACATCTCGAAACTCCCTCACATTAGGAATACTAGCCAAATCTATGTTATCCTTTTCCAACTCTCTTACATGTGCTAACCAAGTAGAACAACCCTTCCTTAGTAATTTTCTAGCCACCAAGATTGAGATGACACAACTTGGAATTATTTTTCTTTTCCCTTTAAACACTACTCTTTTATCACCTAAGTGTAGAAGTATCGAAGTAATAAATAACTTGGTAAGATCGGGGTCGAACCACAGAGAGATCAATTGTATAAATTATAAATAACAACAAAACAACAACAACAACAACAAAACAACAACAACAACAACAACAACAACACAACAAAACAACAACAACAAC
>NW_011501757.1:27153-33386 GCF_000495115.2 Populus euphratica
ACCCGCTGACCCTCTTTCCATCAATGCCTCTCACCTATACAAATATAACATCTATCCGGCATCACAGATCAATTTCCAAGGTGTTGGTACTCACAGCTCTGACAAAATGGATATACTCATCTTGTCTGCTCTATAGATGATACGACTAAAAGATTGATGTCTTCTCCCAAATGTAGGAGTGTCGAAGTATTAAATAACTCGGCAAGACCGGGGTCGAACCACAGGGAGGTTAATTGTACAAATTTTAAATAACAATTATTAACAACAACAACAACAACAATAATAATAATAGTAGCAATAATAATAATAATAATAATACTAGTAGTAGTAGTAGTAGTAGTAGTAGTAGTAGTAATAGTAGTAATACTTAAGAAAAAAAAAAGAGAAGAAGAAGAAGATGATGAGAACTTTGAGATGGAATATTAATGTAAGAATTAAACAATGATAACAATAAATGTCAAGGTTAGAGGATCCACTAATGGTATATCAAACAAGTATAGTATAAACTCTTATTATTCAAGTGGAAACCACATACAAAGGAGGTTCCAATCATATTATAAATTGTTAACATGATCACATTAGTCATCTTATTCGATTAATACTAATACTTGTAAATCTCGTTAGGCATTCATGATTATAACTTATGTTAACAACAAATCAAGTTTCTTTCATATCTTAGGTGCCGGTTATACTGTACAGTATGGGCTATGAAGTGCCAAGCATTTGTTGTACCAAATGTTATACAATATAAATCTAGAGTAGTCATTTAACAAGCAAAGTATTAAAGAGTGAACAAGAAAGCAAATACAAAAGTATCAAATATTAAAGTCCATATTAAGTTTACACTATACTTATTCTTACACCATTAGTGTAACCTTTTCACCTTGACATAATAAACTTAGCTAAACATAATGAAAGAAAGAAAAATAAATAAACAAAACAAAAACTTAAATAAGATAAAAGTTAACTAAGTAAATGAAAGGAAATGAAATGCATAATTTGATATTAATGAAAGCAAAGCATAAACATTACAAAAAATACAAAAAGAGAAAGCAAGAACATGATCTTGATCTGGAAACCAAGATGCCTAAATGCATGGAAAATGCCTCCTTTTATAGGATGAAATTGGGAACTATTGATTTGATAACTAATTGATGAGTGGGTGACCAACTCTTGACTTGGTGGCAATCCTTATCTTCTCTTGTCTACCTAAAATGTCATTGACGATGTCAAAATTGGTACCACTTGAAAACATGAAAGTTGCGAGAACTTGTCTCAGCTTTTTTTTGTAAAATATTAAGGTCATTTGAACTTCTAGAACTCCAGATATAGGCCAAACACTAAACAGTGCTCGAGTTGGAGGATATATTCAGACTTCTTTGTTGTTGCTACAATTTGGACTTGAAAATGGCCTTTTTAAGTCTTGGGCTCCATATGAAAGTTGTAGGCCTATATCTTACCTTTCCATCCATATAAAGCATACCTAAATCTAAGATCTACAGCTCCAGATATGACCCAATTACTGAACAGTGTTCCAGTTTGGACTGCACCGACATATCTTTTCTAAGTTTGGCCGTCTCTTTGTCCTTTCAATTTCAATTCTTAAATTCATTGATCAATCTTTTCATTTATATGATAGGTTTGCATTTAAAATGAACATTTACCACGAATTAAAGGTATCTTATATTATTAGATATGTTATTATAAAACAAGCTTTAGTTAAAGAGTTATTGATACTTCAAGTGCAAAATGATGGTATAAAACCTTGATAAAAAATACACTTTTAAGTACTAATCAATAGACCCTCCAGCAGTTCTAACTCCATGTCTAGACTATCCTTCCCAAGCTCCTCTTCCTTTGACCTGTCTTGATTCTCTCGAGCTTCCTCGTAGGGTGAAACTCCAACCTCTTCTCTGAAACTATCCTGATGATTGCCCTCTCTTCCTTTTCTTTTGGAGAGGAAGTCTCCCAGTCAAAAACTTAAAATCTCTCCTCTTAGCTCTAATTGCCTGACTCTGCTTGACCACTAGCTTCGGGGTATCCCTCATTACCCTCTCTATACTCTGAGCAGCCTATACCGATTCCCGTACAGACTGAAACTGCATGGCTATCAATATCATCCTCAATTCCTGCTTCAGTCCATCACGAAACCTCTCCACCCTATGGCATTCTATGGGAAGGTAAGTAGAGGCAAAAGCTGTTAAGTCCTGAAATCTCCTCTCATACTCTAGAACTGTCAAATCCCCAACCTCAAATCCAAAAACTCTTGTTCTTTCTCCCTCATATGCTCTCAAAAATAATACCTCTCCTCAAACTCTTCATAAAAATCCCTTCATCTCAATACCTACCCTGATCTCCTCTATCTAATGGTCTCCTACTAAGAGTGGGTGCTCTCAACCAATAATTGAGTCACGCAATCCACTCATAGCTCCTTTAGCACTTGCATTTGATTTATAACTCTTTCCACTTTCCTCAACCAATGCCCAGCAACCTCAACATCCTCTTTGCCATGGTAAGTTATACAACCCATCTCTCTTATACCCTTCATCCATTGCACTATGATGACTACTCCCCCTAATCTAGGAGCTATACTGGAGGCTCCATTTACCATTCCTACCGCTACAGCTCTTATTATATGTTCCATAAAAACAAGATCCGAAAATGGGTTTGATCTAGCTACCGGTGCCACTGGTGGGGTTATATTATTCCCTCCTTGTCTGTTTGATACCTCAAGAATGGATACATCTGCCTGAAGGGACAACGAATCATCTCAAAGTCTCACTGACTCACCCCCTTCCAAGTACACTGATGTTGTAGGTATATGAGAGGAGGTGTTTTCTAAAGGATTTCAGACCGAATCACTTTCATTACGAAAACTCTAGTCACTTCACCGAACTAGGAATAAATTAGTCTTAACTCCTTGCCTTGTTCTCACCATCTTGCAACACATTTCAAAATCATATAACTATTCCTGTCCATGGAATAACAACTTGAGCTCTAATACCAAACTATAACATCCCCTATTTCGGGATAAAAACAACAATCTCATGTCAACCATATATGTATATATTCATGGTCTTCATATTAAAATCTATCGAAATTTCAATAGAGTCCCCCTATACCAGAAAGTCCCAAGTTATCGATATGTAACCTATTTACGCTTCTAATAACCCACATCTCATAACTTCATCCTAACCCAATCATCTTGGGTTTCAATTCCACAAATATTATCACACCTGTCAACCACAATATTTATGATATACATTATATAACAAAAAATCATTATGTATGGATAAAAATATAAATACATAGACATGAAATATAAATACACAGACATGAAATATGGTTATAGGAACTACATAGTTAAGTTCATTTAATCACGTTAAACATTAATTATACAAATTAAGTTATACGAACATTTTCATATTTACAAAATACAAGGGTATACTCCCTAGAACCTAGATTATAAGAAGGGAACATAAGCTAGGATCTACTCTTGTCGCGTATACGATGATTCTGAAATAAAATATATATTATTGAAACATGAATACCACAATAAATATAACAACATGAATATCTAACAATTTCAAAAGGGTAACATGCATTCATATTTTGTTCATTTCTCCCTTTTGGTTTTCATTAGAATCTCTTTCTTTTTCAATTATTAATAATTGTTCCCTCTTCCACTATCAACCTTCATTCTAGACTTTATAAGATCAAACATGATTATTTCTGCTTAACATATTACCAATACCACTTTCACTGATATCATCATCATCACCCCGTAGGAGTCGGTGCAATATACACTAAATGTTTGCTAGCCAATACATGGTGATCCCCTTACACAGGATCCTAACATACACTTAATGTATGCTAGTTAATACATGCTTAATCCCCTTATCTAAGGTTCTAACATACACTAAATATATGATAGCCAATACATGGAAATCCCCTTACCCAGGATCCTAACATACACTAAATATGTGCTAGTTCACGCCTCAAATCGCACTTCTCATATTTCTTTTATTAGTGATAATTTCATCACTAAACAATTCACACAACAACGTTTAGCCTTGAATACACATATATTTAGTAATTCACATTTCATATCGGTAATATATTAAATCATGAAATTTAACTAGAAAGTATAAGTGCAATTCACTTACCTGCAATAAAAGCTCTACTAATACTCCTCTACTGCTATTACACCACAGTTATGGTCCCTCCTGCAAATATAGATTTATCTCATAAATTTTTCTCATTCAAGGATATGTTTTATAATAACCATATCAACAACCAATAAGTCTTTCTTTCAGTTATTTCTTAATATTTTATATTTTTCTCATTTCACCCATTAATATTTTCATTTTTTATCCAACCATAGTTATCATTTCTTTCTTTATATTTGAATTGTTTCTATTTAAATCCTAAACTATTTCTATTTAAATCCTAAATTGTCACTATCTAGACATTAAAATGTTACTATCTAACCTCCCCTCAGATTTTTAACTATATCTAGAGTTATATAACTCCGTTTCAAGTGAGATTGGTCTAGTTGAAAAACTAAGACTTGAGGCTACAAGTTCTCTAAAGGAACGAGAACCTAATTCTACCTCCAAGACAGTCAAAATTGTTCATTAATAAACATTTGGACTGTTACTGTCCAATTGTTACAGTTTTGTTTTTGAACCGTTATTGTCTGACCTCTCCTCAGATTTTTAACTATATCTAGAGTTATAGAACTCCATTTCAAGCAAGAATGATCTCGTTGGAAAGCTAAGACTTGAGGCTACAAGTTCTTTAAAGGAACAAGAATCTAATTCTACCTCCAAGAGATTGCTCATCAACAAACATTTGGACTATTACTGTCTTATTTTTTAATCATTATTATCTGACCTCTCCTCATATTTTTAATTATATCTAGAGTTATAGAACTCCATTTTAAGCGAGATTTATCTCTTTGGAAAGCTAAGACATGAGGTTATAAGTTCTCTAAAGGAACGAGAACCAATTCTACCTCTAAGGAAGTCAAAATTGCTCATCAATAAATATTTGGACTGTTACTGTCTTGTTTTTGAACTGTTACTATCTAACCTCTCCTCATATTTTTAACTATATCTAGAGTTATAAAACTCCCTTTTAAGCAAGATTGATTGCATTGGAAAGCTAAGAGATGAGGCTATAAGTTTTATGAAGGAAAAAGAACCCAATTCTGCTTTTAAGATAGTCAAATTGCTTATTGACAAATATTTGCATTGTTGTTGTCCAACCATTATTATTTTGTTTTTGAACCATTACTATCTGACCTCTTTTAGTATTTCAAACCATATCTAGAGTTATAGAACTCTGTTTTAAGTGAGATTAATCTCATTGGAAAGCTAAGACATGAGGCTACAAATGCTCTGAAGGAAGGAGAACTCAATTCTTCATTAAAATAGTCAAAATTGCTCATGAACAAATATTTGGACTATTGCTGTACAACTGTTACTTTTTGGACATTGAACTGTTACTATTTAGACATTGAACTGTTATTGTCCAACCATTACTATCCAATCATTACTGTTACTATCCAACTATTACTGTCTAGACATTAAACTATTATTGTCCGACCTCTCCTTGAATTTTTAACTATCTAGAGTTATAAAACTTTGTTTCAAGTGAGTCTAGTCTCATTGGAAAGCTAAAACATAAGGCTACAAGTTCTCTGAAGGAAAGAGAACCTAGTTCTACCTCCAAGGCAGTCAAAATTACTTATCAATGAACCAGATCAAAGAGTTGATGTCTTATCCCAAGTGCAGGAGTGTCAAAGTAAAATAACCCGGCAAGACCGGGGTCAAACCATAGGGAGGTGAATTATATAAATTACAAATAAAGAAAAAGATTTAAAGAGAATAATAACAGAAAAGGAGTTGAAGAAAGTTTTGGGATGTGATATTGATGTAAGGATTAAACAATAACAGAACATATGTCAAGGTTATAGGATTCACTAATGGTATTTCAAATAAATATAATATAAACTCTTTTTATTACTCAACTAGAAACCACACACAAAGGAGGTTCTAATCGGATGATTTCTCGTTATTAGCTCATTATAAATTACTAACATGATCATATTAATTATCTTATATAAGTAATACCATACTTATAAATATCATTAAGCATTCATGTTACTAGTTTATGTTAACAATAAATCAAGTTTCTATCATAATAACGATTTCGGCCGAAAACTATGA
>NW_011501749.1:0-2574 GCF_000495115.2 Populus euphratica
GTTTGTTCAGCATTCTTTTCTTAGTGTTGTGATTTTGCTACTTTATGTTGATGATATCATACTCACTACTGGTAGTCATGCTTCTCTTCTTTCTTTAGTCATTGCTGCTTTGACTCAAGAATTTGATATGAAGGATCTCGACAAGTTGCATTATTTTTTGGGACTGCAGATCTCTTATCTCCTTTCTGGTTTGTTTGTGTCCCAGATAGGTTACATCACTGACTTACTTGGTAGAGTTGATTTACAACATTCCAAATCTTGTGATACTCCTTGTCTTCCTCATCATCATTTGCTCAAAGATGATGGATAACCCTACTCTTATCCTTTACAGTATGGGAGCATCATTGATGCCTTGCAGTATCTAATATTCACAAGGCTTGATATTGCATGCTTTATGAACCAGGCTTGCCAATTTATGCATAATCCTATGCATTCTCATGTTATGGCTGTCAAACGAATCTTGCGATATCTTAAAGGAACCCTTGATGTTGGTCTTCATTTTCAAGCTGGTCTTCTTGATTTATAGGCTTATAGTGATGCTGACTAGGCTGGTGATCCCAATGATCGACATTCTGTCTTTGGCTCTATTGTCTTCCTTAGCTCTAATCCTATTTCTTGGGCTTCTAAGAAACAACATACTGTTTCTCGATTCTCTACTAAGAATGAGTATCATGCTCTCGCGATTATTGCTGCTGAACTTGCCTGGATTCACCAGCTTCTATGTGACATTCACATTCCTTTACATATCCCTTCGATCATTCATTATGACAATCTCTCAACTATTTCCCTTGCTTCCAATCCTATTTTCCATTCCAAATGAAGCATCTCCAAATTGATTATCATTTTGTTTGTGAACGTGTAATCAAAGGTGATTTATTGGTTCAATATGTCTCTTCTGCTAATCAATTTGTTGATATTCTCACTAAAGGCCTTTCCATTTCTTTATTTCGGCATCTCTAACAATCTTATGCTTGGTTTCTCCAAACATATGATTGCGGGGGAATGTCAAGATATCAAAAGCTCTACTTCAGCCACCTGTTAAAGAATAGAAAATATAATAGTTAGCAAGTTTGTTAATGTGGATATACAATTAATGAATTCTGTTACTGTTGAGTAGAATTCGTAACTAAGCTTCTCACCTTCTGTTGATATAAAATGAATGTAATAATGCTGGGAATGTAGGCAGTGAATAATACACAAACATTTTCTTCTTCCTCTGCATTACAACAGCATCTTTCTCTACTTCTATTTGCTTGTTGTTCATCTCTGTAGACAATTCTTGCTAGCTTATCAGCTCTGACCCTCAATGTCAACTGCATCAAATACATTGCCATTAAACTTTTCATCGGTCCCATTCTGCATCAAATACATGGTTGATCAGAGGCATGCAACTTATGATGGGGCTTCTTTATCATCATCACTTGTCATGATATCAACATCCTTATCAGAACCCTCACTGTTGGAAAAAGCATCGCTTTTACTGTCACTGCCACTCCCAATCCCACTTCTTACTATGCTTCTACTTCTGCTCCTGCTTCTGCCGCGACTTCCAATGTCACTCCCACTATCATTGTTGCCACTCTCGTTGTCCTCGTCACTTCCATTATCACTAGAGCTGCCTACAAATCAGATGAAGACTGATCAGAAACCATTTTCCTACCAAACAGATCAGCCGAAGACCGATCTTTGTCAACCTTTTCTAATGCATTTGATTCTTCTCCAACTATGAAGCGTGATCTATGGGCAGTTCAATCAGGTCAGCGATGTGAGCAATCTCAACCTTTGAGAATAGCTCAATCAACCTGCAGAGATTTTGCTCTAAGAAAGTGTCATTTATGGACGACAGATCCTATGAACAATTGGGTCTTCTTCTAGCTGGGCCTTGAAATCTCGTACTGTAGTCTCGAATAGCCTCAATAAGTGTTTAGCATGAGCATCAGTGACAACGTTCATTGCATCCAGCTCAGGCCCCGCACACAGAAGTCCTGCTTTGGATGATATTATTCTTGCAAATGCATGATGGATGGTGCGAGCTTGTTATTGAAAGAGACTTGATTAAGCCCGATAGAGATGTTGGTGAGTTCCTTCATGTTTTCATTCAATTAATCAACAACTACTCTTATTGCAGGGCTGCGGGCTACTGTCAGCTCCATTCAATTGTTGTTTGCTCGCCCTACTGATCTCACGTGCTTATTCTTTGAGTGTGGCTTGTAAACCCAATCTCTGGTTGAGATAGCAACACTGAAATAGTCGCTAATCATCCTTGTATAATCTCCTAAAGCATTGGTTACAAGAAAGGTATATGCCCTTTTTTTTTTTGATGTATTTATGTCCTTGTAGATTTTGCTTTAGCAAGCCCTGCCCCATAGGGCTCATAGTAATATTTTGCAAGCGAGGGCCCATAGCACGCTGTTGCAGCAGTAGCAACTTCTATCCGACCAACCAGTGCAAGGCCTTCCCCTGTTGCCGCAATGTAGCTTATTCAACTAGCTAAAGTTCTGCTTCAATGAATGCCACGACATCAGCAATAACTAGTGCTACAACAATGACCTTCAATTACCCAAACTTCCCTAC
>NW_011501749.1:2605-33536 GCF_000495115.2 Populus euphratica
TCCCTACACATGTTGGGGCCACAACAGCTTACAGAGGAACCCCTCCTCAAGCTATGCCTTTTTTCAGTGGATCAATTTTATTCTTCTTGAATGCTTCATCCTTCACAGCTTAAGCGACACCAACAACCATTCATACATACACAACAAAGCCAACAAGGTAATCAAAATCCAAGTATTTCTAGTGGCTCCTCGTCATCCTAGAAGCATTTGCACAATCAGCAGCATAAACCACATGGGAGTGAATTAGGTGGAATCAGCAGCTGCCATCAAGATCCAACCATTAGCAGAATCAATTCCTGCCAAACGAGCAGAGGCAGCTGATGCAAATTCAAAATGTTACCCACCAAGCCCGTCAACATGAGAGTGAATTAGGTCGCGAAAACAGTCCAACTGTTGATAGTCGAGTTTCCAGTTCAAACTTGAGTTTTTATAGCCAGAATTTAATGTCAATACATCTCGCAAACTTTGCTTTGATGAATCTCACACCAGTGGGTGGTGCCTATAACGCAAAGTGGAAATACCGGTGAAAAGAAACTGCAGCAGCCACAAACACTAGCTTTGAAGGCGTCGGACGTCTTGCAGCAGCCACAAACACTAGCTTTTAAGGCGTCGGACGTCTCCTTCTTTTGCATTTTCATTTGCTTCCATCAACGAAACCACAGCTTCCCTAGGTCTTGATGTTTCATTGCTGGTACAGAATCATGCTCTTCTCTAAAGTCCTCTGGAGGCAACAAGGCATGGCTATCACTTCATCACCCATTAACTGTTGGGCAGCCAATTATGTTTTCTCAGCCGGATTTAACAGACTTCCTGTAATAGGTAAAACTGACAGTCATTCTTCAAAAATTAAGATGACTTTTACGGACCAAACAAAAGGAGTTAGAAGAATATAACCGGAAGTTATAGTACGCTGACATGATTAAAATATTAGGAGTTAGAAGAATATAACCGGAAGTTATAGTATGCTGCCATGATTAAAATTTTAATATTTTTTTATGTATAAAAGTATCAAAATAATAAATAATATAGTAAAATTAGAGTCGAATCATAAAAAAATTAATTATATAAATTATAAATAACAACAATACAATAATATAACAATAACAATAACAATAATAATAATAATAGAAGAAGAAGAAGAAGTTAATGAGAACTCTGAATGGAAGATTAATATGAGGATTAAATAATGATAAAATTTTTTTATCAAAGTTATAGGATCCACTAATGGTATTTCAAATAAGTATAGTCTAAATTCTTATTATTCAAATGAAAACTACACACAAAGGAGGTTCCAATCGGATTATAAATTGTTAACATTATTACATTAGTTATCTTATTCGAATAATACTAATACTTGTAAATATTGTTAGGTATTCATGATTATAACTTATGTTAACAACAAATCAAGTTTCTTTCATAGCTCAAGTGTCAATTATATCATACAGTTTGAGTTATGAAAGTGCCAAGTATTTATTGTACTAAGTATTATACAACATAAATATAGATTAACTATTTAACAAGCAAAGTATTAAAAACGAACAAGATAACAAATATAAAACATGTTAGTATCAAAATTAATATCCATGTTGAGTTTACACTATATTTATTCTTACACCATTAGTGTTGATGGGAGAAACCACTGGTGGTGGCTTTAGAACACTCAGAGGGGATAAAACACATGGTTTTATTACAAATACAAGCTTACAAAATACAAAACTCATAATATTAATACACACCCTCTCTTTTCTCTCTTGTGTTTCTCTCTACTTTTTCCCACACTTAATAACATAAGCTTAAAATCCTATTTATACATAAATTAAGAGGTAGCCGGTGGTGGTGGTTGATGATAAGTGGCTGCAGGTGGTGGCAGTTAATATTAAGTGACAGCTGGTGGTGGTGGTTGATAGTAGATGGCTGTAGGTGGTGGTTGGTGGTTGATTGAGTTTACCACAATAAATCCCCCCTTTAAACTCAATCGAGGAATGTCATACCAAGCATGAATTTCAGTCTGATAAATATTTCTCCCTTTAATGGCTTTGTAAAGATACCTATAACTTGATCATTTGTTTTACAGGATATTAGTTCAACTTTTTTGTTCTTCACATGCTCTTGGATAAAATAATTATGTGTATCAATGTGTCTACTTCTTTCATGATATAATGGATTCTTAGCTAATGCAATCCCTGATCGATTATCAATATAAATCTTTGTAGGATTTTCTTGAGGAAATCCCAAAAACTTCAACATATTCCTTAACCATATTAGATGACATACTGATTAGCACTTAAAAGTGCATTTTTATCAAGGTTTTATATCATCATTTTGCACTTGAAGTATTAATAACTTCTTAATTAAAGCATATTTTATAATAACATATCTAATAATATAAGATACCTTTAATTTATGGTAAATGTTCATTTTAAATGCAGGCCTATCACATAAATGAAAGGATTAATTGATGAGTTTAAGAACTGAAACTGAAAGGACAAACAGATGGCCAAACTTAGAAAAGAGATGTTGGTGCAGTTCAAACCGGAACACTGTTCGGTAATTGGGTCATATATGGAGTTATAGATCTTGGATTTAGGTCTATTTTATATGGATGGAATGGTAAGATAGGCCTACAACTTTTATAGGAGCCTAAGATTTAAAAAGGTCATTTTCAGTTTAAATATTGTTCAGTGTTTGGCCCATATTTAGAGTTATATAAGTCTAAATGACCTTCATTTTTTTTCTTGTAAATATAAGATAATTTTCTACAACTTTCATGTTTTCAGGTTGTTCTAATTCTGATGTTATCAATGACGTTTTAGATAGACAAGAAAAGATAAAGATTGTCACCAAGTCAAGAGTTGGCCACGCACTTATCAATTAGTCATCAAATCAATAGTTCCTAATTTTAGCCTATAAAAGGAGGCATTTGCCAAGCATTTAAGCATTTTGATTTACAGATCAAGATCATGCTTTTACTTTCTCTTTTTTGTATTTTTGTAATGATTAAGTTTTATTTTCATTAATATCTTGTTTATGCCTTTTATTTCCTTTTCTTTACTTTGTAAGGATTCGTTAGGAAAGTAATCATCAATTGATGTGATGTTAGATGTCGATTTTGTTATCACTCTTGACAAAAGATTCTCATCAACATTTTTTGTGCCTTTTTTATCTGTGATTTCTTCTTGAGAATAAATCATTTGCACATCTTCAGATTCATCAATCTCTGTTTTACTCACAATAGATTCAAATTGATCATAAACTAATTCATCAATAAGATCTACTTCCTGTGAATCATTATCATCTCAAGGTTAGTTGCAAATGTTGAAAATATTCATCTCCAATGTCATGTTTCCAAAAGATATCTCCATCTGTCCATTCCTACAATTAATTAATGCATTAGAAGTTGCAAGAAACAGACGTCTTAAAATAACAGGAAATGGATGACATGTTTCAACAGGTTGTATGTCCATGACAACAAAATCCATAAGATAAATAAATTTATCGACTTGTACTAACACATCTTTAATTATTCCTCTAGGCAGTTTTACAGATCTATTAGTAAGTAAAAGAGTTACAGAAGTTGGTTTTAACTCACCTAGATTGAAACTTTAGAAAACTAAATATGGAAGTAAACTCACACTGGCTCCAAGATCAAGTAAGGCTCTTTCAATTTTATGTTCTTCAATAAAGCAAGAAATTGTAGGAAAACCAGGGTCTTTATATTTCAAAGCATTATTGTTCTAAAGAATGACACTTACTTGTTCGGCTAAAAAGGCTTTTTTCACATTCAGTTTTCTCTTGACAGTGCATAGATCTTTCAAAAATTTAGCATAAGAAGGAACCTGTTTAATAGCATCCAACAAAGGTATATTGATCCTTATCTGTTTGAAAGTTTTAAAGATTTTAGAGTTGTGATTGACTTTTCTTTGTTTGGTCATGGCATGAGGAAATGGAAGTGATAGCGGGGAATCAGTTATTTCTTTGTAATTTTCAAATTCAACCCCTTTCCTTACCCTCAAAGATTGAGTCATCATCTTTCTCATAAGGTTCAAGAGTGGGTTTTTCAATAACCTTACCACTGCGAAGAGTAGTGATTAATTTGACTTCATTCATGTGTTGGCTTCCAAAATTACTTGCATTTGCATTGTATTGCCACTTGGAATTTTGTTGTGGTTGAGATCGAAACTTACTTTTCTCTTGGAAACTGAGAGCAGATGTCAATTTTGCAAAAATATCTTTAAAATCTGTCATGTTTTGAGCAAGTTGAGTATTGATTGTCTCTTGCTTTTCCATGAATGTATGCAATGTTTCCTCAAGATTTCTTCTAGAAGGTGGAGCATAAGGAGGTGCATATCCATGAGAATTTTGAAATTTATGGTGTGCTTGAAACGGTGGTTGTGAAGTTTGTGCATTGTTGTTCTCACTCTTCCAACTGAAATTTGGGTGATTCCTCCAACCAGGGTTGTATGTTTGGGAGTATGGGTTGTGGTTGGCCCTTTGAAAACTGTTTAAAGCATGGGCTTGTTCATGGAGACATTCTTTAAAAGAAGGCAAGGTTGGACAATCGTTGGTTGAGTGTTCATTTGTTTCACAGATTTGACACACAATGTTTTCAACAGATTTTAATTGACCACTCTTTTTCAATTCTAGTGCCTCGACTTTTCTAGCTAAAGATGCAAACTTGGCTTGAAGGTCATGATCTTCCCTAAGGTTGTACATACCTCCACTAGATGTATGAGGTTGAGTTTTACTCGGTGCCTCATAAGTACCCGCGGTGTCCCAATTTTGAGCATTTTCAGCTAACAAGTCTAAGTACTCCATTGCTTCATCAGGGTCTTTATCTTCAAAAGTTCCATTGCACATCAATTCAACCATTTGCCTATCTTTAGGTGTTAACCCTTCATAGAAATGTGAAACCAATCTCCATGTTTCAAAACCATGATGAGGGCAAGTACTAAGCAAGTCTCGATACCTATCCCAACATTGGTAAAATGTTTCTCCTGGTTTTTGAGTGAAAGTGGTGATTTGTCTCTTGAAAGAGTTTGTTCTATGAGATGGAAAAAACTTCTTTAAAAACTGTTGTTGCATTTCATCCCAAGCACGAATGGATCCTGGTCTTAAATTTTGTAGCCATGTTTTAGCTTTATCTTTTAATGAAAAAGAAAAAAGCTTTAATCTGATGGTGTTCATGCTACAATTTAAATTATTATATGTGTTGCAGACCTCCTCAAATTCCCTTAAATGCAAGTATGGATTTTCCAATTCCAAACCATGAAAAGAAGGTAAAAGTTGAATAATACCTGGTTTAAAATTAAAATGAGATGCATCAGGAGGAAAAACTATGCATGATGGTGCACTTGTTCTTGTGGGATTCATGTGGTCTCTAAGTGTTCTAGCACGGTTATTCTCATTATTCTCATTATGAAGTGATTGATTATCTTCTTCGGCCATATTTTCTGAAAATGATGAGGATACCCTACAAAGTCTACCACTTGATGTACGTGACCACACTCTCATGCACGTGTAGGAATAAAATAAAAAGAAGAACATAAAAATGCAAACTTGGCTTGGAAGTCATGATCTTCCCTAAGGTTATATATACCTCTACTAGATGTATGAGGTTGAGTTTTACTCGGTGCCTCAAAAGTACCTACGGTGTCCCAATTTTGAGCATTTTCAGCTAACAAGTCTAAATACTCCATTGCTTCATGAGGATCTTTATCTTTAAAAGTTCCAATGCACATCAATTCAACCATTTATCTATCTCTAGGTGTTAACCCTTCATAAAAATGTGAAACCAATCTCCATGTCTCAAAACCATGATAAGGGCAAGTATTAAGCAAATCTCAATATCTATCTCAACATTGGTAAAGTGTTTCTCCTGGTTTTTGAGTGAAAGTGATGATTTGTCTTTTGAAAGAGTTTATTCTGTAAGATGGAAAAAACTTCTTTAAAAACTGTTGTTGCATTTCATCTAAAGCAAGAATGGATCCAGGTCTTAAATTTTATAGCCATGTTTTAACTTTATCTTTTAATGAAAAAGGAAAAAGCTTTAATCTAATGGTATTCATGCTACAATTTAAGATATTATGGGTGTTGCAAACCTCCTCAAATTCCTTTAAATGCAAGTATGGATTTTCTAAATCTAAGCCATGAAAAGAAGGTAAAAGTTGAATATTGTCTGACTTAAAATTAAAATGAGATGCATCAAGAGGAAAAACTATGCATGATGGTGCACTTGTTCTTGTGGGATTCATGTGGTTTCTAAGTGTTCTAACACGATTACTCTCATTATTCTCATTATAAAGTGATTAATTATCTTCTTCAACCATATTTTCTAAAAATGATAAGGATACCCTACAAAGTCTACCACTTAATGTACATGAGCACACTCTCATGCACGTGTAGGAATAGAATAAAAGGAAGAAGAAACAAGAGAAAAGAAACAAAGTTATATACAAGAAAAGTAAAAAGAGAATAAAATAAATACTATAATTTGTACAATAACTTACCTTCTCATCAACGGCGCCAAAAACTTGACATGACCAAAAGATAGATGTCTTCTCCCAAGTGCAGGAGTGTCGAAGTAATAAATAATCTGGCAAGATTGAGGTTGAACTACATGGAGGTTAATTGTATAAATTATAGATAACAAAAATACAACAACAACAATAACAACAACAACAACAACAATAATAGTAGTAGTAGTAATACTAGTAATAATAATAATAAATAAGAAGAAGAAGTTGATAAGAACTTTGAGATGGAAGATTAACGTAAGGATTAAACAATGATAATAACCAATGTCAAGGTTAGAGGATCCACTAATAGTATGTCAAACAAGTATAGTATAAACTCTTATTATTTAATTGGAAACCACACACAAAAAAGGTTCCAATCAGATTATAAATTATTAACATGATTGCATTAGTTATCTTATTCGATTAATGCTAATACTTGTAAATATTGTCAGGCATTCATGATTATAACTTATGTTAACAACAAATCAAGTTCCTTTCATAGCTCAAGTGTCGGTTATACCATACAGTATGGGTTATGAAAGTGCCAAGCATTTATTGTACCAAGTGTTATACAACATAAATCTAGATTAGTCATATAACAAGTAAAGTATTAAAGAGTGACCAAGATAACAAATATATAACATGTAATCAAACATTAAAGTCCATGTTGAGTTTACACTATATTTATTCTTACACCATTAGTGTAACCTTTTCACCTTGACATAATAAACTTACCTAAATATAATGAAAGAAAGAAAAATAAATAAACAAAACAAGAACATAAATAAGATAAAAGTTAACTAAGTAAAGGAAAGGAAATGAAAGGCATAAACAAGATATTAATGAAAGCAAAATATAAACATTACAAAAAACACAAAGAGAGAAAGCAAGAGCATGATCTTGATCTAGAGATCAAAATGCCTAAATACATGGCAAATGTCTCCTTTTATAGGCTAAAATTAGAAATTATTGATTTGATGACTAATTGATGAATGGGTGACCAACTCTTGACTTGGTAACAATCCTTATCTTCTTTTGTCTGCCTAAAATATCATTGATAACATCAAAATTGAAACCACTTAACATAAAATTATAAAACATTATCTTAGCTTTCCAGAAAAAACAATAGAGGTCATTTAGGCTTCTAGAACTCTAGATATGGGCCAAAAATTGAACAGTGCGTGGGCTATAGGATAGATTTGGACTTTTTTATTGTTGCTATAATTTGAAATTGAAATGACCTTTTTAAATCTTGGGCTCCACATGAAAGTTGTAGGCCTATATCTTACCTTTCCATCCATATAAAGTAGATTTAAATCCGAGATCTACAGCTCCAGATATGACTCAATTACAGAATAGTGTTCTAGTTTGGACTACATTAACATTTCTTTTCTAAGTTTGGCCATCTCTTTGTCCTTTCAATTTCAGTTCTTAAATTTATAAATTAATCATTTTATTTATGTGATAAGCCTGCATTCAAAATGAGCATTTACCACAAATTAAAGGTATCTTATATTGTTAGATATGTTATTATAAAGTATGATTTAGTTAACGAGTTATTGATTCTTCAAGTACAAAATGATGATATAAAACCTTGATAAAAATGTATTTTTAAGTACTAATCATTAACTTTTATCTTATTTATGTTTCTCTCTTTTATTATGTTTAACTAAGTTTATTATGTTAAGGTGAAAAGGTTACACTAATAGTGTAAGAATTAGTATAAACTTAACATCGACTTTAATGTTTCATACTAACATGTTTTGTATTTGTTATCTTGTTCACTTTTAATACTTTGCTTGTTAAATGACTAATCTAGATTTATGTTGTATAACACTTGGCACAACAAATACTTGGCACTTTCATAGCCCATACTGTATGGTATAACTAACACCTGAGCTATGAAAGGAACTTGATTTCTTATTAACATAAATTATAATCATGAATGCCTGATAACATTTACAAGTATTAGCATTATTTGAATAAGATAACTATTGTAATCATATTAACAATTTATAATCTGATTGAAACCTTCTTTATGTGTAATTTCTAATTGAATAATAAGAGTTTATACTATACTTTTTTGACATACTATTAGTGGATCCTCTAACCATGACATTTGTTGTTATCATTATTTAATCTTTACATTGATCTTTCATCTTAAAGTTCTCATCAACTTCTTTTTTTTATTATTATTACTATTATTGTTACTATTATTATTAGTATTAGTATTAGTATTATTACTATTATTAGTAGTATTTTTAGTATTATTACTATTATTATTGTTATTGTTATATTATTGTTGTTCAAAATTTATACAAGTAACCTTTATTGGATTGCTTCTTGGATGACCATGTGAAATATATATTTTTCATTACTTGAGTGGCATCATTCAGCTCTTCTAGATTTCTCATCCTTCTTGGTCCTTCTAATGAGGATGCTGATGGTGGGGTTGATGATGATTTTGGTGTGTTTCTCCTGCTAAATACAGGGAATCCGTATGCCGGACTTTGTGGCTCATCTGCTGGACCTTCTCTTATTGAAACTTGGTATTAATGAAAGCAAAGCATAAACATTACAAAAAATACAAAGAGAGAAAGCAAGAGCATGATCTTGATATGAAGACCAAGATGCCTAAATACATGGTAAATGCCTCCTTTTATAGGTCAAAATTAGAAACTATTGATTTGATGACTAATTGATTAGTGGATGGCCAACTCTTGACTTGGTGACAATTCGTATCTTCTCTTGCCTGCCCAAAATGTTATTGATAAAGTCAGAATTAGAACCACTTAAAATATGAAAGTTGTAGGAAATTGTCTCAGCTTTCCATGAAAATAGGCCAAGCACTGAACAGTGTGCAGGCTGTTGGACAGATTCAGATTTATTTGTTGTCGCTATAATTTGGACTTGAAAATGGTCTTTTAAAATCTTAGCTCCATATGAAATTTTAGGCCTATATCTTACATTTCCATCCATATAAAGTAGACCTAAATCCGAGATCTATAGCTCCCGATATGACCCAATTACTGAACAGTGTTCTGGTTTGAACAACACCAACATCTCTTTTCTAAGTTTAGCCATCTCTTTGTCATTTCAATTTCAATTCTTAAACTCATCAATCAATCCTTTCATTTATGTGATAGGCCTACATTTAAAATGAACATTTGCTACAAAGTAAAGGTATCTTATATTATTAGATATGTTATTATAAACCATACTTTAGTTAAGAAGTTATTGATGCTTTAGGTGCAAAATGATGATATAAAACCTTGATAAAAATGCATTTTTAAGTACTAATCACACCCCCCCAACCAACTTATTACTAGTTCCTAGTAATCAAAGCATTAAAATAGAAAAACAATTTGTAAATTTTACAAAGGTATTTATCATTCAACTTCCTTTAATCTATCCAGATAAACAAAGTCTCATTAAATTTATATATCTGCTCAATACCTCTTAAACAAGATATTAATAAACCTTTTTTTTGTGCTCAATATATCAACACATATTTATGGGGCTTTACTTGGAAGAAAACAAAATTCTTATTCTAATGTTTAAGGTTAACTTCCTTAGGTTGAGATTTTTTTTCTTTTTTTTCTTATATATATATATATATATATACATACATACATACATACATACATATATATAACTTAAAACATAATGTATCTTTAACCTATGTAACGAGCTTTCGGCTAATGATTTCCAGACCAGTTAGTCTTCGGGCATTAGGTGTTGAGACGCCCCTATAAGCTTAGTAACTCGGGTTGCCGATACTGATACGTTGATAGTGCAATATTTGATTTCCTTAAGCTTTTCTCCTCAACCCATTTAACAATCGTTAGACCAATAGCTCCCAAGTCAGTTGACTTTAAGGTATTAGGTGTTAAAACACCCCTTCGGGCTTAATTGTTTAGGTTAGGGAGGCTACGAAACTAAACTTATCTATATTTTTTTTATCATCATTTTTTTTGCTTTTTTTTTTAAATTATATACTATCCATTTTCCTTAGTTGTTACCTTTAACAAAAGAACATAAATAATGTAATAATCCAATATGCAACCCATAATCATATGTTAAAGTGTGTGTGAGAAAATTAAGGTTTAAGAATACATGTTAAATGAGTGTATGAGCAGAATTAAGTGATAATAATGTGAGAGTTTGTAAACCTGAATATTTTAAGAAGTATTATAATAGACCTTATTAAGAATGGTTACTAAGATGCATCTTAAGAGTCACTTTAACAAAAGAGCTCCTTTACTCTGCTATGTTAGTAACAATAATTTTGCAAATGCTTTATGAAATAGAAAACACAATTAGTTAATTTTTTTTTAATATCACCTACTACCCTCTCCCCCTAACAAAAATGAGACACTATCCTCAATGTTCTAAGGTAGAAAGATAGAGTATAAAAGACATCACCTGAAACACCGAATACTAACAAACTTGAAATACACTTAAACAAATATAAGAAACAACAAAACATAAATATTATGTTATTAATAAAACCAAAAGACACAAGTTTTTACAAACTAAAACTCAAATCGCAATTATGATTGTGGCTCATATCTTCTCTTGGTTTTACGTTCAAGGACTTAAATGTCCTCTATGGGTCGAGGATAGACTTCTTATCCAGTTTTCTTAAAAACCGGCAAATAAGTTCTTTTTTAGTCAGATTCTCAAGACTATGTTGAGCATGTTCTTTATGGAATATTGACCATAAATCATGAATTGCACGATGCATATCTCCACTAAGATGCATCTTAAGAGTCAATAAAAGATTATCTAAAGACCCCTTAATTAGGCCATCCTTAATGAATAGTATTTTATCTTCACAGTTTATAGATGTCATTCCTAAAGAATGACATTGTGCTTTTCAAGTCCATCTAGCGCATTGATGGCAGACTTTCAGTCATTTTGCACGACGTTTCCTTGCAAAAGTGCTTTTACCTATTCCAGGCATGTGTAAAATGAAAGAATTGGAAGACTCACTTGATAATCAAACCTTTACTTCAATTAACCAATGAATCTCTTCAGGAATTCAATGGTTCATTAACAATCTCAATCTTGCACACCTATCTCGATAAATTTTTGTAATCGTATTTTGAGATAAAGTACGAAATGTTTTTTTCAAATTTTCAAGAGTGGTGTCCATTTTTTAAGAGGAGAAGTGGAAAAGAGATGCAAAGAGAAGAGAAAGAACAAGGAATTGAACAAATATATACATAGATATCAATTATCATAAGAAACTAAAAGAACCGACTTAAGAGTCATGGAGTACTGTTATCCGCCATTTAACCGAGTGAGAGAGACTAGCAAACCAAGAGTCACAAAAAAAAACACGAAAACAATGTGAGAAAAACAAAATAATCAACCTTTATCTACAGGATCATTCAAACCAGTTGATTCATTTTCACTAGGAAAATTATCAAGGTAAGCTTTCAGACGATGCCCATTTATCTTAAAAACATTGTCATTCTTTGGATTCCCAATATCAAAGGCCCAATAAAGATACACATGTTTCTGAATAAATGGGCTGCACGATTTTGATCTTGGCTATTTAGGGAATAAATGGAGTTGATAATTATAAAACAAAATTTTTTTATTGGTATCAACTTTTTGATAATTTTCACAAGTTTTGCATAATGCATGCGTGCCCTTGAACATGGTGGGTCAATAAAATCAATTTTGAAAGATTTTTACAGCTATCTTTTTTTGTGAGAAATAACTCCCACATGCTTCAAAATGACAAAGTTGAATGACACAACTTACCTCATTGTTAGAAATGCATCTTTGAAATATTTGATCAGGAAAATATTTGAATAAGTTAGGGTAATCCCAATAAAAGTTCTTCACTTCGTTCAAAAACTTTTTTTTATCTTAGGTACTCCAATGAGCTAGCAACTATCCTAAAATAAGAAAATTGATAATATTAGCAAACCAAGGCATTGTTGAGACTAAAAGCAAAGATTCATCAGAAAAGTAGTCATCGATTAGTGTGATGTCAGCTTTCAAATCTATTGTCTATCTTGACAAATGATCTGCGACAATATTTTTGGTTTCTTTCTTGTATTTGATTGTGATATCAAATTCTTAAAGCAAAAAAATTTACCGCACCAATCTAGCTGACACGACCAAAAGATTGATGTCTTCTTCCAAGTGCAGGAGTGTTGAAGTAATAAATAACCCGGCAAGACCGAGGTCGAACCACAAGGAGGTTAAATGTATAAACTATAGATGACAATAATAACAATAACAACAACAACAACAACAATAATAACAATAGTAGTAGTAGTAGTAGTAGTAGTAGTAATACTAGTAATAATAATAATAAAGAAAAAGAAAGAGAAGGAGAAGAAGAAGATGAGAACTTCGAAATGAAATATTAATGTAAGGATTAAACAATGATAATAACAAATGTCAAGGTTAGAGGTTCCACTAATGGTATGTCAAACAAGTATAGTATAAACTCTTATTATTCAATTGAAACCACACACAAAGGAGTTTATATGATAGGCCTATATTTACAAAGAATATTTATCATAAATTGAAGGTATCTTATATTATTAGATACGTTATTATAAAACATGCTTTAGTTAAGGAGTTATTGATACTTCAAGTGCAAAATGATGATATAAAACCTTGATTAAAATGCATTTTAAGTACTAATCACTAGCCTTAGAATCTTTCAAAGAAAAAAGATATTTTAATGTTACATGGTCACTAAAAACAATAATAGGTGAGCTAACAATATAAGACCTGAATTTTTCACATGCAAATACTACTACAAGTAATTCTTTTTCAGTGGTGGTGTAATTTATTTGAGCACTATTTAAAGTTTTACTTGCATAGTAAATCACATAAGGTTTCTTATCTTTTTTTTGTCCCAAAACAGCACTCATGACATAATCACTAGCATCGCACATTATTTTAAAAGGTAATGACCAATTAGGAGGTTGAATGACAGGAGTAGAAGTAAGCAAGTTTTTAAGTTTAATAAAGACTTCTTCACAATGTTCAATCCATTCAAAAATGTTATCCTTTGTTAGAAAGTTAAGGGCTTAGATATTATACTAAAATATTTTATAAATCTTCACTAAAAACCAGCATGTCCTAAGGAATTGAAAGGCATAAATAAGATATTAATAAAAATAAAACTTAAACATTACAAAAATATAAAGGGAGAAAGCAAGAGTAAACTCATCATTCAATTGTTTGCCCAAAATGCCTAAATCATGGAAAATGCCTTCTTTTATAGCCAAAATTGGAAACTATTGATTTAAGGACTAATTGATGAGTGGGTGGCCAACTCTTGACTTGGTGACAATTCTTATCTTCTCTTGTTTGCCCAAAATGTCATTGATAATATTAGAATTGAAACCACTTGGAACATGACAGTTATAGGAAATTGTCTCATCTTTTTAGAAAAAAAATAGAGGTCATTTGGACTTCTAGAACTTTAGATATGGGTCAAACACTAAATAGTGCGGGATTGTAGAACAGATTCGGACTTCTTTGTTATTGCTACAATTTTGACTTGAAAATAGCCTTTTTAAATCTTGGGATCTTATGAAAATTGTAGGCTTATGTCTTACCTTTCCATCCATATAAAGTAGACCTAAATCCTTGATCTATAGCTCTAGATATGACCCAATTACCGAACAGTGTTCCAGTTTGAACTTCATCACCATCTCTTTTCTAAGTTTGGCCATCTTTTTGTCCTTTCAATTTCAGTTCTTAAACTCATCATTCAATCCTTTCATTTACATGATAGGCCTGCATTTAAAATAAACATTTACCATAAATTAAAGGAATCTTATATTATTAGATATGTTATTATAAAACATACTTTAGTTATGGAGTTATTGATACTTCAAGTGCAAAATGATGATGTAAGACCTTGATAAAAATGCATTTTTTAAGTACCAATCACTTATATTATTAGATATGTTATTATAAAATATACTTTAGTTAAGGAGTTATTGATACTTTAAGTGCAAAATGATGATATAAAACCTTCATAAAAATGCACTTTTAAGTACTAATCACACATATCATGCAACAATAGAGTAAAATTGAGATAAGATAATTAAATGTATTCCTAGATATGCAATTACTAATTACAAGGTAAATTCAACAATAATAATTAAAATTAATCAAAGTGTTCAATTATTAAGGCAATATAAACAACAAAATATTTGAACAAATAAAAAAAATATAGACTTTAAGAATGAAAAATGCTTACCATAATAATGTGTCTATTTCAGGATTTTATCTACATTATAAAAATACACCAAACAAAAAAATAACAAAAATAACAATAGCTAAAAAAAGAACAAATAAAAAAATAAAATCTTAAAGCAAATGAAGTAGAGGAAATGCATACCATTTAATTTGATGAAGATATAACAAGATATTACAAGAAAAAAACAAGAGATTTGAAGCAAATGAAAGGGAAAAAAAATGAAAATGAGAGTTGTGAAGCAAAGGAGATGAAGAAATGAACTTAAAGGGCGGTCACTGTGATTTATAGCACAGTGTTACTGATGGCATTGCGGATGGCCAATTTAAATAATATTATTTTTAATTATTCTATCAGTGATGTTTCAAAAATCCATCGGTAAATTTTTAATTACCCTCAATATTTTTCGCAATCTATTGGTAATTCTGTCAACAATGGCACACTGTCAGAGATGCATCAATACCTACCCTTTGAAATTTTAACTGTCCATCAATTATTCGGTCGGTAATTGTGGACCGCCAATAAATGCCAACAAATGGTATCCGTTTGTAAAGTCATCGGTGATTGTAGTATTTCCGGTAAATGTTTTGCAATTCTCTATGAAATGTCGATGGACTGTATCAGGCTATATAGTCATCGATGATGGTGGAATTTCTAGTAAATATTTTTCAACTCTCTGTGAAATGTCGACGAACTATATCCAACTATATAGTCATCGATGATGGTGGAATTTCTAGTAAATATTTTCCAACTCTCTATGAAATGCCGATGGGTGTGTAATCTGTTAGTATAAACATCGGTGATTATGTCATTTCCATTAAATATTTTGCACTTTTTATGCAATATCGATAGACTGTATTTGTCTGTAGAGTCGTTGATGATTTTGGCTTTTTCAGTAAATATTTTACGACTCTCTGTGAAATGCCGACGAATGTGTTATCCTTGGTATAATGTTGGTGATTGTAGCATTTTCAGTAAATATTTTACAATTCTCTGTGCAATGCTAACAAATTGTATCCATATATAGAGTCATCGATGATTTTGGCATTTCTAATAAATATTTGACAACTCTCTATGAAATGCCAATAGATGTGTAATTCGCCAGTACAGACGTTGATGATTGTGACATTTCAAGTAAATATTTTGCAGCTCTCTATGTAATGTTGATAGACTATATCCGTATATAGAGTCGTTGGTGATTGTGAAATGTCCAGTTAAGATTTTGCAAATCTCTGTGAAATGTCAACAGATAGGTATTCTATCAATATAAATGTCAGTGATTGTGATATTTTTAGTAAATATTTTCAACTATGTTAAATACTGACAAACATGTAATACATCAGTGATCATGCACTATGCATGATAGATTATGTTTGTATTGCCTATTTACCTTCCTGAAAACACTTAAATGACAAACTATCCATTATACAAAATAATAACAATAGTTAACACTTATAAAATAAATATTTCATGTTACCAAATATCATTCATAATATATATTACATGAAAAAAAGGCTTTACACATTGCTTCATTCTGATAGTTAGCCATAATTTTCTTTTTCTTCATCGTCAATTGAATAGTCATCACCTGCATTGCAATTTTCAATATAGATATCATTATCATCTTCATCAACATTTGCTTATCCACTAGAGCTAAAAACAACATTCAACTCCTCTACGTCAACATCAATAAGACTATCATTGAAAACATGAAAATTTGAATTTTCATCTAAGTCAATTAAAGGAGCAACTCGATATGGTTCAATCAACTCACTAACTTAAAAGACTTCATCTGTCTTCGTTCTCAACCTGAACAACCTTGACACGACCTTTGGGTTTCATTTTTTAAACCGATAACCAATCAACTCTTGATCGATCCTTTCTAAAGGAAGGGGTGTTTGTGTAATAAACTTGTTGAAATTGCTTTGTAAAAACAAAGACATTGTTTACATTGTGGAGTTTATCTTTTGAGTTGATTTCAATCAAACTATAGTGAGGATCAACTCTGATTCCTTTGTCAGTGGTGTCATACCAATAGCATTTGAATAAAAACACTCTATTCTACTCACTATGATATTATAGTTTGACGACATTTTCTAATTTACCATAGTAGTCAACTTCTCGCTATAAATTGATCCCTTAACACAAACACCACTTTGTATATCTTTCTTCCATGACCATATTCTTTAGTATGGAATATATATCCATTGATAAAATACTCGTTGTAGCACTTAACTTTTCTTTAAAGGCCTAGGCTTAGTTAAGAAAATGACTTCGTAAGACTCCTTGCCATTTGATAAAACTTGTATGTAATGTATAACAATAAATAGTAAAAGAGAATTTTTTAATGATATATAGTAACTTTGTAAGAGATAATAAGTTTGTGATAGTACTTACATGTGTTCTGAACCATATAGAAAATTATTCATCTTGTAATGGAAAAATTTAAGATTTGGTCAGTTATGAGTTATAGGACAACAAATATTGTCGATGTTGCCTGCAAGGTTATTCCAAATTATATGGGTTTATGATATTAAAATATATAATTAGTACATTATTAACAAAGTTTAATTATTAATACATATATATACTTACTGAATAAAAGGTCTCAGTTCATCAAAGTTAAATAGAACAATATTTTCCCTTTACGGTATTTTTAGATGTGGGTCATCTAGGAATGAAGAATATTGACAAGTTCATATTAGAAGGCACTTCACCGTTGTCATCATACTGTGTAATGCAATTAATTCTTATTCTCAAATGAGGCTCGAAATAGTACAAGATAAATGTTGATATCTCCTCAATAATATAGGCCTCACATATCAAAGCCTCAACATGTGCCTTGTTCTTAACATTTTTTTTTAAATTGAACAAGTACCTACATTGAATTAATTAAATATTTTCAATTAAAAAAAAGAAAATACTTTTATATATGAATTACATTGCAATTGTAATATCTAACCATTTGAATGAGTACATCCATCTATACTAGACTGGTCCTTCAACTTTTGTCTTATGGTAGATGTATGTGGAGATACCCCATTAAGTTAAAAAAATGATGGAGGGAATATCATATCAAGTTTGCATAATGTCTCTATGATATTTGTTTCAAACCTCTCAATATGATCAACATTCAACTTCCTAGAGCATATATCTCTAAAGAAATGACTGATTTTCATGAGTGCATCTCATATCCTTTTGGCAATAAATCACGAGAAGCTAATGCAATGAGTGTTTGCATAAACACGTGGCAGTCATAATTCTTCATTCCATATAATTTGCATCCTATGTATTAACTAACCTTGATATGTTCGAGGCATATCCACCGGGAAAACATAGACTTTTAAGCCATTTATAGACTAATAGTTATACTATTGGTTTTGTGACCTGTGACCTATCACAAACCAACTCCATATTTTTATAGTTACAGAACAAAGCTATATCCAATCTAGCCTTGATATTGTCCTTTGTCTTCCCCTTTACATCCATGACAGTGTTGAAAATGTTCTCAAACACATTTTTTTTCTATGCGTATGAAATCAAGGTTATGGTGGAGGAGATTAGTTTTCTATTAAGAAAGCTCCCAAAAAATACCTTTCTTTACCCAATTGTGGTTCAAAGTTACCTGATTTGAGATCAAACATAATGTCACCGTACTCTGATACAACATCATACAATTCTTCACAAGAAAAATATAGGGGTGCATCATCTTTTTCAACTCTACCAATAAAGAAATCCTTTTTATTCTTTCTGTACTTATGATTCTGTGGCAATGAACAATGGTGACAATAAAAAAAAAAGAAGCTTTACCTTTGTTTGTTAGCGTAAATGCCTTGTTGTTTCCATGCAGTATGGACAAGTTAGTTTTCCATGCATGCTTTAACCAAAAACCATTTCATAAGCTGAAAAATCATTGATAGTCTATATCAAAGCCATTCTTATAACAAAATTATGTTTCCTCCATATATCATAAGTCAAAGCTCTAGAGGACCACAACTCCATCAACTTATCAATCAATAATCGAAGACAAACATCTATATTGTAGCTTGGGCTGCTTGAATTGGGTATGACAGTAGATAAAAACATGAACTCTGGCCTCATACATGATTAGTACTTAAAAATGTATTTTTATCAAGGTTTTATGTTATCATTTTGCACTTGAAGTATCAATAACTCCTTAACTAAAGCATGTTTTATAATAACATATCTAATAATATAAGATACCTTTAATTTATGCTAAATGTTCATGTTAAATACAGGCCTATCACATAAATGAAAGGATTGATTGATGAGTTTAAGTACTGAAATTAAAAGGACAAAGAAATGGCTAAACTTAGAAAAGAGATGCTGGTGCAGTCCAAACTAGAACACTGTTCGCTAATTTGGTCATATTTGGAGTTGTAGATCTTGGATTTAGGTCTATTTTGTATGGATGGAAAGACAAGAGAAGATAAGGATTGTCACTGAGTCAAGAGTTGGCCACCCACTCATCAATTAGTCATCAAATCAATAGTTCTCAATTTTGGCTTATAAAAGGAGGCATATGCCATACATTTAGGCATCTTGGTTTCCAGATCAAGATCATGCTCTTGCTTTCTCTCTTTGTATTTTTATAATGCTTAAGTTTTATTTTCATTAATATCTTGTTTATGCCTTTCAATTCTTTGCCTTTACTTAACTTTTATCTTATTTATGTTTTTATCTTATTTATTTATGTTTCTCTCTTGTATTATGTTTAGCTAAGTTTATTATGTCAAGGTGAAAAGGTTACACTAATGGTGTAAGAATAAGTATAATGTAAACTCAATATGGACTTTAATGTTTGATACTAATATGTTTTAAATTTGTTATCTTGTTCACTCTTTAATACTTTGCTCGTTAAATGACTAATCTAGATTTATGTTGTATAACACTTAGTATAACAAATGCTTGACACTTTCATATCTCAACCGTATGGTATAACCTATACCTGTGCTATGAAAGGAACTTAATTTGTTGTTAATATAAGTTATAATCATGAATGCCTAACAATATTTACAAGTATTAGTATTATTTGTATAAGATAACTAATTTCATCAAGCTAATAATTTATAGTCTGATTGGAACCGCCTTTGTGTGTGGTTTTTCTTTGAGTAATAAGAGTTTATACTATACTTGTTTGAAATACCATTAGTGGATCTTCTAACCTTGACATTTGTTGTTATCATTGTTTAATCCTTACGTTAATCTTCCATCTCAAAGTTCTCATCAACTTCTTCTTCTTCTTCTTTACTACTACTACTACTACTACTACTACTACTACTACTATTGTTACTATTGTTGTTGTTATTGTTATTATTATCTATAATTTATACAATTAACCTCCTTATAATTCAACCTTGGTTTTTTCGGGTTATTTATTACTTCGACACTCCTGCACTTAGCAGAAGACATCAATCTTTTGGTCATGTCATGTCTTTCATGCCGTTATCGGGGAGGTAAGTTCTTGTACAAATTATAGTATTTATTTTATTTTCTCTTTTCACTTTTCTTGTATATAACTTTGTTTCTTCTTTTTTTTTTCTCTTCCTTTTATTCTATTCCTACACGTGCATGAGAGTGTGGTCACGTGCACTAAATGGTAGACTTTGTAGGTTATTCTTATCATTCTCAGATAATATAGTCAAAGAAAATAACCAGTCACTTCATAATAAGAAAAATGAGAATAATCGTATTACAACACTTAGAGATCATGTGAATCCCACAAGAACAAGTGCACCATCATGCATAGTTTTCCCTCATGATGTAACTCATTTTAATTTTAAGCCAGGTATTGTTCAACTTTTAACTTCTTTTCATGGCTCAGATTTAGAAAATCCATACTTGCATTTAAGGTAATTCGAGGAGGGCTGTAACACCTATAATGACTCAAATTGTAGCATGAACAGCATCAGATTAAAGTTTTTTCCTTTTTCATTAAAAGATAAAGGTAAAACATGGCTATAAAATTTGAGACTATGATCCATTCGTGCTTGGAATGAAATGCAACAACAGTTTTTAAAGAAGTTTTTCCCATCTTATAGAATAAACTCTTTCAAAAAACAAATTACCACTTTCACTAAAAAACTAAGAGAAACATTTTACTAATGTTGGGATAGGTATCGAGACTTGCTTAATAATTGCTGATTAGTACTTAAAAGTGCATTTTTATCATGGTTTTATATCATCATTTTGCACTTGAAGTATCAATAACTCCTTAACTAAAGCATGTTTTATAATAATATATCTAATAATATAAGATACCTTTAATTTGTGGTAAATGTTCATTTAAATGTAGGCCTATCACATAAATGAAAGGATTGATTGATGACTTTGAGAACTTAAATTGCAAGGGCAAAAAGATGACCAAAATTAGAAAAGAGATGTCGGTGCAATCTGACACGACGAAAAGATTGATGTCTTCTCCCAAGTGTAGGAGTGTCGAAGTAATAAATAACCCGGCAAGACCGGGGTCGAACCACAGGGAGGTTATTTGTACAAATTATAAATAACAATAATACAACAACAATAACAATAACAATAACAATAACAACAACAACAACAATAATAGTAGTAATAATAATAATAATAATAATAATAGTAATAGTAATAGTAATAGTAATACTAATAATACTAATAATAATAATAATAATAATAATAATAATAATAATAGTAGTAGTAGTAGTAGTAGTAGTAGTAGTAGTAGTAATAAAGAAAGAGAAGAAGAAGAAGATGATGGGAACTTGGAGATGGAAAATTAATGTAAGGATTAAACAATAATAATAACAAATGTCAAGGTTAGAGGTTCCACTAATGGTATATCAAACAAGTATAGTATAAACTCTTATTATTGAATTGGAAACCACACACAAAGGAGGTTCCAATCAGATTATATATTGTTAACATGATTACATTAGTCATCTTATTCAATTAATGCTAATACTTGTAAATCTCGTCAAGCATTCATGATTATAACTTATGTTAACAACAAATCAAGTTCCTTTCATAGCTCAGGTGTCGGTTATACCATACATTATGGGCTATGAAAGTGCCAAGCATTTGTTGTACCAAGTGTTATACAACATAAATCAAGATTAGTCATTTAACAAGCAAAGTATTAAAGAGTGAACAAGATAACAAATATAAAACATGTTAGTATCAAACATTAAAGTCCATATTAAGTTTATATTATACTTATTCTTACACCATTAGTGTAACCTTTTCACCTTGACATAATTAACTTAGCTAGACATAATGAAAGAAAGAAAAATAGATAAACAAAATAAGAACATAAAAGTTAACTAAGTAAAGGAAAGGAAATGAAAGGCATAAACTTAATATTAATGAAAGCAAAGCATAAACATTACAAAAAATACAAAGAGTGAAAGGAAGAGCATGATCTTGATCTGGAAACCAAGATGCCTAAATGCATGGCAAATGCCTCCTTTTATAGGCCAAAATTGGGAACTATTGATTTGATGACTAATTGATAAGTGGGTGGCCAACTTTTGACTTGGTGACAATCCTTATCTTCTCTTGTCTGCCCAAAACGTCATTGATAACGTCACAATTGGAGCCAGGTCCAAACATGAAAGTTGTAGGCAATTGTCTCAGCTTTCTTGTGTAAAAAATTCAGCTCATTTGGACTTCTAGAACTCCAGATATGGCCAAAATACCGAACAGTGCTCGGGCTGGAAGACAGATTCGGGCTTCTTTGTTGTTGCTACAATTTGGACTTGATAATGGCCTTTTTAGATCTTGGGCTCCATATGAAAGTTGTAGGCCTATGTCTTACCTTTCCATCCATATAAATTGGACCTAAATCTGAGATCTGTAGCTCCAGATATGACCCAATTACCGAACAATGTTCCGGTTTGGATTGCACCGACATCTCTTTTCTAAGTTTGGCCATCTCTTTATCCTTGCAATTTAAGTTCTTCAAGTCATCAATCAATCCTTTCATTTATGTGATAGGCCTGCATTAAAAATAGACATTTACCACAAATTAAAGGTATCTTATATTATTAGATACATTATTATAAAACATATTTTAGTTAAGGAGTTATTGATACTTCAAGTGCAAAATGATGATATAAAACCATGATAAAAATGCACTTTTAAGTACTAATCACAATCCAAACCGGAACACTGTTCGGTAATTGGATCATATCTAGAGCTATAGATCTCATATTTAGGTCTACTTTATATGGATGGAAAGGTAAGACATAGGCCTACAACTTTTATATGAGCCCAAGATCTAAAAAGGCTTCAAGTCCAAATTGTAGCAACCACAAAGAAGCCCGAATATGTCCTCCAACTCGAGCACTATTCAGTATTTTGGCCATATCGGGAGTTCTAGAAATCCAAATGAGCTGAATGTTTTACACAAGAAAGCTGAGACAATTGCCTAAAACTTTTATGTTTTCGAGTGGCTCCAATTGTGATGTTATCAATGATGTTTTGGGCAGACAAGAGAAGATAAGGATTGTCACCAAGTCAAGAGTTGGCCACCCACTCATCAATTAGTCATCAAATCAATAGTTCCCAATTTTTGCCTATAAAAGGAGGCATTTGCCATGCATTTAGGCATCTTGGTTTCCAGATCAAGATCATGCTCTTGCTTTCTCTCTTTGGATTTTTTGTAATGTTTATGCTTTGCTTTCATTAATATCAAGTTTGTGCCTTTCATTTCATTTCCTTTACTTAGTTAACTTTTATCTTATTTATGTTCGTATTTTGTTTATCTATTTTTCTTTCTTTCATTATGTCTAGCTAAGTTTATTATATCAAGGTGAAAAGGTTCCACTAATGGTGTAAGAATAAGTATAGTGTAAACTCAATATGGACTTTAATGTTTGATACTAACATGTTTTGTATTTGTTGTCTTATTCACTCTTTAATACTTTGTTTGTTAAATGACTAATCATGATTTATGTTGTATAACGTTTGGTACAACAAATGCTTGGCACTTTCATAGCCCATACTATATGGTATAACCGACACCTAAGCTATGAAAGGAACTTGATTTGTTGTTAACACAAGTTATAATCATGAATGCTTGACGAAATTTACAAGTATCAGCATTAAATAAATAAGATGACTAATGTAATCATGTTAACAATTTATAATCTGATCGGAACCTCCTTTGTGTATGGTTTCCAATTGAATAATAAGAGTTTATACTATACTTGTTTGACATACCATTAGTGGAATCTCGACATACCATTACTGGAATCTCTAACCTTGACATTTGTTATTATCATTGTTTAATCGTTACATTAATATTCCATCTCAAAGTTCTCTTCTTCTTCTTCTCCTTCTTTTTCTTTATTATTGTTATTATTATTATTACTATTATTATTAGTATTACTACTACTACTATTATTGTTATTGTTATTATTGTTATTATTATTATTTTTATTACTATTTTGAGACCAGGATCCATTCGTGCTTGTGATGAAATGTAACAACAGTTTTTAAAGAAGTTTTTCCCATCTCATAGAACAAACTCTTTCAAAAGACAAATCACCACTTTCACTCAAAAACCAGGAGAAACATTTTACCAATGTTGGGATAGGTATCGAGACTTGCTTAGTATATGCCCTCATCATGGTTTTGAAACATGCAGATTGGTTTCACATTTTTCTGAAGGGTTAACACCTAGAGATAGGCAAATGGTTGAATTGATGTGCAATGGAACTTTTGAAGATAAAGACCCTGATGAAGCAATGGGGTACTTAGACTTGTTAGCTGAAAATGCTCAAAATTGGGACACCGCGGGTACTTATGAGGCACCGAGTAAAACTCAACCTCATACATCTAGTGGAGGTATGTACAACCTTAGGGAAGATCATGACCTTCAAGCCAAGTTTGCATCTTTAGCTAGAAAAGTCGTGGCACTAGAATTGAAAAAGAGTGGTCAATCAAAATCTGTTGAAAACATTGGGTGTCAAATCTGTGAAACAAATGAACACTTAACCAATAACTGTCCAACCTTGCCTTCTTTTAAGGAATGTCTCCATGAACAAGCCTATACTTTAAACAGTTTTCAAATGGCCAACCACAACCCATACTCACAAACATACAACCCTAGTTGGAGAAATCACCCAAACTTCAGTTGGAAGAGTGAGAACAACAATGCACAAACTTCACAACCACCATTTCAAGCACAAAATTCTCATGGATATGCACTTCCTTATGCTCCACCTCTTAGAAGAAATCTTGAGGAAACATTGCATGCATTCATTGAAAAGGAAGAGACAATCAATACTCAACTTGCTCAAAGCATAACAGATTTTAAAGACACTCTTGCAAAATTCACATCTGCTCTCAGTTTTCAAGAGCAAAGTAAGTTTCCATCTCAACTACAACAAAATCCCAAGAGGCAATACAATACAAATGCAAGTAGTTCCAGAAGCCAACACATGGATCAAGTCAAATCAGTCACTACTATGCACAGTGGTAAGGTTATTGAAAAACCCTCTCTTGAACCTTATGAGAAAGATGATGAGTTAATCTCTAAGGGTAAGGAAGGGGTTGAATCTGAAAATTGCAAAGAAAAGACTGATAGCACTTCCATTTCCTCAAGTCATGACCAAACAAAGGAAAGTCAATCACAACTCTGAAATTTTTGAAACTTTCAAACAGGTAAGGATCAATATACCTTTGCTGGATGCCATTAAACAGGTTCCTTCCTATGCTAAATTTTTGAAAGATCTATGCACTGTGAAGAGGAAATTGAATGTGAAAAAGAAAGCCTTTTTAGCCGAACAAGTAAGTGTTATTCTTCAGAACAATACTGCTTTGAAATATAAAGACCTTGGTTGTCCTACAATTTCTTGCTTTATTGGAGAGCATAAAATTGAAAAAGCCTTAGTTGATCTTGGAGCTAGTATGAAATTACTTCCATATTCAGTTTTTCAAAGTCTCAATCTAGGTGAGTTAAAACCAACTTCTATAACTCTTTTACTTGCCGATAGATCTATAAAAGTGCCTAAAGGAATAATTGAAGATGTGTTAGTACAAGTCCATAAATTCATTTATCCTGTGGATTTTATTGTCTTGGACACACAACCTGTTGAAGTATGTAATTCATTTCCTGTTATTTTAGGACGTCCATTTCTTGCAACTTCTAATGCATTGATTAATTATAGGAATGGACTGATGAAGCTATCATTTGGAAACATGACATTGGAGATGAATATTTTCAACATTTGCAAGCAACCTAGAGATGATAATGATTTACAGGAAGTGGACTTTACTGAAAAATTAATTCATGATTAATTTCCAACCACTTCCAGTGAAATTGAGATTGATGAATCTGATGATTTGCAAATGATTTATTTTCAAGAAGAATCAAAGACAAGTAATTGGAGGCCACAAATTAAGGAATTGCCACCACGATCAATTAAGTGCATACCTTCAAGTGTTCAACCACCAAAACCTGATTTGAAGCCGTTGCCATCCAATCTCAAATACTCATTTTTGGGAGAAAATGAAACTTTTCCGGTAATAATCTCTTCCAAACTTAATGCACATCAAGAAGGTAAGTTATTACAAACTCTGAAAATGCACAAAAATGCATTAGGATGGACCATAGCTGATATAAAAGGAATTAGTCCTTTGATTTGTACATACAGAATTTATTTAGAGGAAAATGCTAAACCCTCTAGAGAAATGCAACGAAGGCTAAATCCTAATATGAAAGAAGTAGTGAAAAATGAAGTCATTAAGCTTCTAGATAATGAAATCATTTATCCTATTTCTGACAGCAAATGGGTAAGTCCTACCCAAGTTGTACCCAAGAAGTCTGGAGTCACTGTGATAACAAATGAGAACAATGAGTTAATTCCCACTAGAACTGTTACTGGTTGGCGCATGTGCATTGACTATAGGAAACTTAATTCAATGACTAGAAAAGATCATTTTCCTTTACCTTTCATGGATCAAATCCTAGAAAGAGTTGCAGGTCATGAATTTTATTGTTTTCTAGATGGCTATTCGGGTTACAACCAAATTAAAATTGCATTGGAAGATCAAGAAAAGACTACTTTCACATGTCCTTTTGGTACTTTTGCATATCGAAGGATGCCTTTTGGATTATGTAATGCACCAGCCACATTTCAAAGATGCATACTTAGTATATTTAGTGATATGATTGAACATTTTCTTGACATTTTCATAGATGATTTTTTTGTTTTTGGCGATTCATTTGATGATTGTTTGACTAACTTAGGAAAGGTTTTGACCAAGTGTGAAGAGAAGAATCTTGTGTTGAATTGGGAAAAATGTCATTTTATGATAACAAACGGCATTGTACTTGGTCACATTGTTTTATCAAAAGGAATTGAGGTTGACAAATCTAAAATCGAGTTAATTGTAAACTTGCCAACACCAAAATCTCTTAAAGATGTTAGATCATTCCTAGGACATGCTGGTTTTTATAGAAGGTTCATCAAAGATTTTAGTGTAATATCTAAGCCTTTAAGTAACCTTCTAACAAAGGATACTATTTTTGAATGGACTGAACATTGTGAAGAAGCCTTTGTTAAACTTAAAAACTTGCTTACTTCTGCTCCTATCATTCAACCTCCTGATTGGTCATTACCTTTTGAAATAATGTGTGATGCTAGTGATTATGTCGTAGGTGCTGTTTTGGGATAAAGAAAAGATAAGAAACCTTATGTAATTTACTATGCAAGTAAAACTTTAAATAGTGCTCAAATGAATTATACCACCACTGAAAAAGAATTACTTGCAGTAGTATTTGCATGTGAAAAATTCAGATCTTATCTTGTTGGCTCACCTATTGTTGTTTTTAGTGATCATGCAGCATTGAAATATCTTCTTTCTAAGAAAGATTCTAAGGCTAGATTGGTGCGGTGAATTTTATTACTTCAAGAATTTGATATCACAATCAAAGATAAGAAAGGCAGTGAAAATATTGTCGCAGATCACTTGTCAAGATTGACAACAGATTCGAAAACTGACATCACACCAATCGATGATTACTTTCAAGATGAATCTTTACTTTCTGTCTCTATAATGCCTTGGTTTGCTAATATTGTCAATTTTCTTGTTTCAGGACAATTGCTAGCTCATTGGAGTACCCAAGATAAAAGAAAGTTCTTGAACGAAGTGAAGAACTTTTATTGGGATGATCCTTATTTATTCAAATATTGTCCTGATCAAATATTTTGAAGATGCATTCCTAACAATGAGGTAAGTAGTGTCATTAAATTTTGTCATTCTGAGGCATGTGGGAGCCATTTCTCGTCAAGAAAGACAACTGCAAAAATCTTACAAAGTGGATTTTATTGGCCCACCATATTCAAAGACTCACATGCATTCTACAAGTCTTGTGAAAATTGCCAAAAGTTGGGATCTATTTCAAAACGTCACATAATGCCTTTAAATCCTATTATTGTCATTGAGATCTTTAACTATTGGGGTATAGATTTCATGGGTCCATTCCCTCCATCATTTGGTTTCTTATACATATTAGTCGCAGTAGATTATGTTTCAAAATGGATAAAGGCAATTCCAAGTCGAATCAATGATCACAAAACAGTGATAAAGTTTTTGAAAGAAAATATTTTGAGTCGATTTGGAGTCCCTCGAGCCATAATAAGTGATGGTGGAACACATTTCTGCAACAAGCCATTTGAGTCTTTAATGAAGAAATATGGAATCACACACAAAGTTGCCACCCCTCATCACCCTCAAACAAATGGACAAGTAGAGCTTGCTAATAGGGAGATCAAACATATTTTGGAGAAAACATTGAACCCTAATAGGAAAGACTGGTATTTAAGACTTAATGATGCACTATGGACATATCGAACTGCTTATAAAACATCATTAGGTATGTCACCTTATAGACTAGTCTATGGAAAACCTTGTCACTTGCCTGTGGAACTTGAACATAAAGCTTATTGGGCTATTAAAGCTTTCAATTCAAATCTGGATGATGCTAGTCAACTGCAAAAATTACAAATAAATGAGCTTGAGGAAATAAGAAATGATGCATATGAAAATTCAAGAATTCATAAAGCAAGAATTAAAGAGTTTCATGACAAGAAAATACTGAGAAAAACATTCAATGTTGGTCAAAAAGTCTTGCTTTATAATTCTCGACTGCATTTATTTCCTAGAAAATTAAGATCAAGATGGAGCGATCCTTTTATTGTGAAACATATGTATCCATATGGGGCCTATGACATCGAGAATCCAAAGAATGACAATTTTTCAGTTGAACATAACTCTATTGAATTGGGTGATCCTGTATATAAAGATTGATTTTTTTTGTTTCTTTTTGAGTGATTTTTGCTAGTTTCTCTCACCCCGGTCAAATGGCGGACAACGGTACTCCGTGACTTAAGTTAGTTCTTTTAGTTTCCCACAATAACTGATATCTGTGTATATATTTGTGCAATTCTTTGAATCTCTCTTCCAATTCTCATTTGATAATGGACACTAATCTTGAAAAATTGAAAAAGTATTTTCCTGCTCTGCCTCAGAATGCGATTATAAAAATTTATCATGCTAGATGTGCAAGATTAAGATTGTTAATGAATCATGGAATTCCTAAAGATATTCGCTAGTTGATTGAAGCAAAGGTCCGATTATCAGGTGAGTCCTCTAACTCCTTCATTTCACACATGCTTGGAACAGGTAAAAGCACTTTTGCAAAGAAACGTCGTGCAAAACGACTAGAAGTCTGTCATCGATGTGCTAGATGGACTTGTAATACACAATGTTGTTCTTTAGGAATGGTATCTATAAACCGTGAAGATAAAATACAATTCATTAAGGATGGTCTGAGTAAGGAGTCTTTAGATAATCTTCTATGGACTCTGGAGACGCATCATAGTGGAGATGTGCATTGTGCAATTCATGGTTCATAGCCACTATTTCATAAATAACATGATCGACTTAGTCTTGGGAATCTGACTAAAAAAGACCCTGTTTGCCAGTTTTTAAGAAAACTGGATGGGAAGCCTATCCCCGACCCATAGAGGGTGTTTAAGCCGTTCTTGGATGTAAAACCAAGGGAAGATGTGAGCCACAATCACAACTATCTGTACATACACATGCTTTTTTAAAAGTAAATAAATAAAGAAAGAGAGAGAGTGTGTGAGACTCTAGCTGGCCTACATATAAGTGGTCTGATTGCCTTTCTAATTTCTCATCTATAAAACCCTCTCTCCCTTCCTTTCATTTCTACTCAACCCATACATTCAACAAATACAGAAGTGTGTAGAAATGGCAAGTTCCTCAAGTCTTCATATAAAAAATATTTGTGTTTTCAGTGGATCTAGTCCTGGGAAAGAAAAAGAGTTTTTAGAATCAGCAAATCATCTTGGTCAAGTGCTAGTTGAGAGAAAGATTCATTTAGTGTATGGGGGAGGCAGTCTTGGGTTAATTGGAGGTGTGTCAATAGCTACATTTTTAGGAGGTAGTCAAGTTTTGGGGGTCGTCCCCGAAGCTTTAGCACAAGGGGACATCATTGGAAAAACAATTGGAGAGGAACTTCAGGTCTCCACAATGTCAACTCAAATGAATGCAATGTTTAACCATGCTAATGCCTTCATTGCTTTACCAGGTGGTCTAGGCACATTAGAAAAGATCTTTCATATTTCCTCTTGGGCTCAACTGCACATTCACCATAAACCCATAGGTTTGTTAAATGTTAATGGTTATTATGATAAGTTGTTGTCTTTTCTTGATCATGCTGTGGAACAGGAATTTCTAACATCTTCTACACGACAAATCATAATCTCTACTACTACTGCTGAACAATTAATTGACCAACTACAATCCTTCATTTCTGTAATTGATCCTTCCATGAGTCGAATAAATTGGTCAACTAAGGAAAGCCGTAAAAAGCTTAGATTGGATTTGAGCCTTCATTTGTGAATTTTTGTGTCTTTTGGTTTTATTATTGTGTTTTGTTATTTTTTATTTTTGTTTCAGTGTATTTCAGGTTTGTCAGTGTTCGTTATTTCAGGTGATATCTTCTATACTCTATCTTTTTACCTTTAAACATTGAGGACAATGTCTCGTTTTGGTCGGGGGAAGAGAGTAGTAGTTGATAAAAAAAATTTGTTTTCCATTTCATAAAGCATTTGCAACAATGTTGTTATTAGGATGG